>NC_090439.1:733694800-734020300 GCF_031143425.1 Pleurodeles waltl | reverse complement strand
AATATTGTGTTATAGTCACAACATGCAATGCAGTGTAGTGTTTGGAAATCTGAAATACTGACCAGATACTCACCGTTTGCCCCCTAGATTGCAACCGCTATGGATGACTAGGAGATGGAAGCACCCCCCGTGTACAGGCCCCTGGTGGACTTGGCAACAATGGAGGACAGGCACATTATCCTCACCTATAGACTGGACAGAGCCACAATCACAGAGCTGTGTGCACAATTGGAACCTGACTTGATATCTGCTATTCATCAGCCCACCGGGAATACCCACTCTTGTGCAAGTCCTATCTGTGCTCCATTTCCTGGCAAGTGGATCCTTCCAAGTGACATTGGGCTTGGCAGCAGGAATGTCTCTGCCAATGTTCTCAATAGTGCTGACCAGAGTATTGTCTGCCCTGATTAAACACATGCGCAGCTATATCGTTTTCCCCCAGGTGGTGGATTTGGCCACAGTGAAAGCTGATTTCTATGCAATGGGACATATCCCCAACATTATTGGGCTATTGATGGTGCACATATTGCATTTGTCCACCCCCCAGAGAAAAGAACAGGTGTTCAGCAATCGAAAGAGCTTTCACTCCATGAATGTGCAGATAGTGTGCCTGGCGGACCAGTATATCTCCCATGTCAATGCAAAGTATCCTGGGTCTGTGCATGATGCCTTTAGACTGAGGAATAGCAGCATTCCATATAAATGATGGCTCAACTCCAGAGGCATCGGGTGTGGCTAATAGGTGAGCCCTGGTTTCCACCCAGGGGTTGTTGGTGTATGGGTACGGTGTGGGCCCTAAGGATTAGTGTGTGTTTAACAGTTGTCCCTCTGGTTACCCCAGGTGATCTCATGGCTACTGACCCCTGTGAGGAATCCCAGGACAAGGGCAGAGGAACGTTACAATGAGGCACATGGGCGAACAAGAAGAATAATAGAAAGGACATTCGGCCTCCTGAAGGCCAGGTTTAGTTGCCTCCATCTAACAGGTGGATCCCTGTACTTCTCAACCAAGAAGATGTGCCAGATCATTGTGGCATGCTGTATGTTGCACGACCTTGCCTTACGTCGCCAGGTGCCTTTTCTGCAGGAGGAGGAGGCTGGAGATCGGCGTGTGGCAGAAGTGGACCCTGTGGACAGTGAAGATAAGGAGGCAGAGGATGAGGATGAGGACAACAGAAGCGCTATAATACAACAGTACTTCCAATGACACACAGGTAAGACACTGTAATTACACTTTACATTGACAGTTTTGTATTTGACATTGTCACTGGGATGCTGATTTTCCCACTTCTATGGCCACTTACTGTACCCTTTGGTACCTCTATTTACAGATATTTGTGCCCCAATATCGCTCCTGGTGTGTTGACGTCAGCCAACTACAGGTCATTCCTATGTATACATTACTGTACAGTTATATTGCGGTGTTTAAAGCTTGTTAAATGAATACATGGTTAAATGATTTGACAGACTCCATACTTGTATTTATTCAAATGGTGTTTATTTAAGTGCTAATGATTAGAGGGGCATGTGCAATGGGCTAGGGGGATGATGGAGGAATGTCCAGGATAGAGTCCAGTCTATTTGTATCACAGGTGCATTGTCAAAGGGGGCATAGGAAGGGGAACAATGGCAGTTCAAGGTGGACAGGGTGACAGAGTGGGACACAAGGCTGACATTCAGGATAGTCTTATTTCCTGGTGGGGGTCTTGGCAATGGTCTCTGGCTTCTGCCGGGATCGCAGGAACTGTTTGCAGGTTGGTTCTCCTTCTGCAGGGGGTGGAGTGCTGGTGGCCTGTTGTTCCTGTGGCGGGGCCTCCTGTCAACTAGCCCCAGCGAGGTAGAAGGCTGTTCATCGGTTTGGCTAGTGTCAGGGGCTCACTGGTGTGCCACTGCCTCCTTCATGGTGTTGGCCATGTCTGCCAGCACCCCTGCAATGGAGACCAGGGTGGTGTTTATGTCCTTCAAGTCCTCCCTGATCCCCAGGTACTGAAACTCCTGCAGCCTCCTGTTCTCCTGCAACTTGTCCAGTATCTGGCCCATCGTCTCCTGGAAATGGTGGTATGCTCCCAGGATGTTGGTGAATGCCTCCCGGAGAGTCGGTTCCCTGGGCTTGTCCTTCCCCTGTTGCACAGCAGTCCTCCCAGCTTCCCTGTTGTCCTGTGCCTCTGTCCCCTGAACCGTGTGCCCACTGACCCCAGGTCCCTGATCATCCTGTGTTTGTGGGGTGGCCTGGGCTCCCTGTAGTGGTGGACACACTGCTGATTGCCATGTCCTGGGGACAGAGGTATGGACCAGCTGGATGGGTACTGTGCTGGTGTTTCCTGAGGGGGGAGGCTCTGTGGTGGTATGGGACTCTGCCAGGGTTAATGACTGTCCGGAGATCCCTGATGGGCCAGGTTTGTCATCCAGATCCAGGCGTCCAGAGCTGCTGTCATCACCATGGGCCTCTTCTGGGGGTGGACTGGAAGCTGCTGGCACCTCCTCTCCGGTGACGTTGGGTGGGGGACCTGTGGAGGTGTAAATGCAGTGTTATTGTTTCTGTGTGTGTCATCTTGTGCAGGAGTGTGTTGCCCTGTATGGTTGTTATTGCCCTGGCAGCTTTGCATTGTGTGAGTAGTGATTTTGTGGGCTAGGAGATTCTCTCTAATGTGCATGCTTTTGTGATGGGTGTCCATGCAGGTGTGTGAGGGGTGTGCATGCATTGGTGTTGTATGCAGGGCTTGGTATTGGGATAAGTGGGTTGTGATGGTGGGGTATGTGGAAGGTGGTGAAGTGATGGGAGTGAGGGTAAGGGTGGGGGTTTGTGATGGCATGCAGTTGGGGGGTGATAGTAATAGAGATTTGACTTACCAGAGTCCAGTCCTCCTCCTACTCCTGCCAGTCCCTCAGGATGCATGATTGCCAAGACTTTCTCTGCCCATGTTGTTAGTTGTGGGAGAGGAGGTGGGGGTCCACCGCCAGTCCTCTGTATAGCTAGTTGGTGTCTTGCTGCTGTGGAGAACACCTTCCCCCGTAGGTCCTTCCACCTCTTCCTGATGTCATTCCTTGTTCTGGGGTACTGTCCCACGGCATTGACCCTGTCCACGATTCTCGGCCATAGCTCCATCTTCCTAGCAATGGACGTCTGCTGCTCCTGTGATCCGAATAACTGTAGCTCTACCCAGATGATTTCCTCCACCATGACCCTTAACTTCTCCTCAAAGAACCTGGGGTGTCATTGCGGTGCCATGGGTGTATTGTGAGTGGTGTGGGTGAGGGTGTGTGGGGTACTGTGTTGGGGTGTGTGATGTAGGGTACATGGATGGTGTATCGGTGATGGTGGTGTGTGCCTGTGGTCTTGTCTGTGGTCTTGCTATCTCTCTTGTGACAGTTATTTGTAATGGTAAATGGTTGCGGGTAATGTGTGTGTGTGTTTTATAGTGGTGTGGGTGTGTGTATGTGTGTCAGGTGTGTGTAGTTTGAATTGTCCAATGTGGTGTAGTTTTGTTACGTTGTGTGTATTTTGAGCGCAGCTGTATGTACCGCCAATGGTTTAGCAACAGAGGCGTTAGGCCTCCTTAAATCTGTGCCAAAGTGTTTTAGCATACACAGCCAGTTGGTTCCTTAGCTTCCTTTGTCTCGGAAGAAAAGAAATAAACTGAATTTCATTTTAAGATGTTTTATATCTGCTACAGCGCCACGGAATCCTAGCTATTATTTATACTGTAGTGGATTCTGCGCTAGAGGTCAATGGATCAAAGCGACATAGGTTTGAGGGGATGTCATCAATGAGTAACAATGATCAACATAATCAATGATATTAAACCTCAAACAATAACCACACTAGTTTATTAAGAAGAATTATAAAAATGTATTAGCCTAGATTAACAACACTAAAGTCCTGAAAATAACTCTCAAACACAAATGGTAAGCATATAGAATTAACAGTGGTTGATTAGAATGTCTTATGTCTCAGTTTAATCAAAACAACTAAACAAATAATCTCCAAGAAAATTACACTTACTAATAATACCAGGACTGGTAATAATGGCAAAGTATACATTAGTACAACACTCAAAAGATGTCAATGCAAGTCTTGAGCATTTCAAGTTAATTCCCTCACTAACCACATATTATTTGGGCTTCATGTAAAAAGAATTTAGAAACGCAAATTTAGAATAATTCTTTAACTCGGGTTACTATTAAAAATTATTATTAATATGCAGCAATCAAATTGTAAGTTGCAGCTGGTACCTGGAAAGCAAAAGAGACACATATAACATTACAATGACATACAATACCAAATTGATAGCAACAAGAAGTCTCCTTCAGCCAGGGGACACCATCAGGTATATCTTCAGGAGAATTGGGCCTAACAACAGCTAAACCCACACTGCTACAGGAACACTGGACTCTAATGACTTCATTCTCTCCTGCTAAACTCTGCAATCAAATCTCGTCTTGTTTCATCTTGTCTTACTCTAGAAAATCCCCCCTATACTAATCTCTAAAAAGCTTATGATTGGTCAGTTCATGGGGTGGTTACACTTCAACCAATAAAAAACTAAATTGATAACCTAAAATACAACAATACTACATTAACTAGAACATTTTCTCAACAGTAACTTTTCCTCTTTCGTCTCTTCTGTAGGTCCGTAGTTCCATCTCGCCCAAAACTTTTCTTCTCAGGAAGAAACTTTTACTGTTACAAACTCCACTTCCATCCTCGAGGGAAAAATCACGTATTAGTAACATTCTCAACCAATAGAACATTCAACTTATGCAATGCTTGGTTAAATCATGGCCTTGTAAGACGTTATTCAGCAACCCACTAGGGGTAGCGGTGGACACATCTAATAAAGCACTGAATGCACATTTACGTAAGTATTTGCATTATGGAAAATAACCACAATATTTAGTTAGAATTTTGCTCAGTTAGGAATAGAAAATTAACTATGGCGACCATTAACATTTAGTTAGAATTTTTCTCAGTTAGGAACAGAAAATTAACTGTGGCAACCATTTTCACAAGTCACCCGTTTTACACATTAATCCATCACTTCAGGACCTGTGGATACTCTACCAGAAAGAAGGACTGTCTGCACTGCACTCTGTTAGAATCCTTCTTTGCTGTGCTGACCATTAGCCTGCTGTCCTCTTGCCTGAGAGTGAAAAGGACTGGACCTTCATCTCTCCAACCCAGAACCCAGAGTGAATCCAAAGACTAGTTGACTTGCCTCCTGATCTGAAATCTCAGGGGCATAAAATACTTCCAACCACTCTGCTTCTGCATTTAGTATACCAAAATCATTAATAAACATATTAGAAAATTCACACATTCACATATCTAACCTCTACAATAGCTGTCAAACTGTTAAAAATGACCTGGTGTGCATTGTGTTACATCCTATGGAGAGGAAAACATGCCAAATTGGATTCAAATATTTCACAGGACACTGACAAACGTTTTACATGTGTCTAATTTTAAATTAGGCATGTCATGTGAAACATACTACATGGTAAAAGAAGACAAAAATACTAAAAATGCTCTTTAATTTCGCAAAGTGGAGCAGAGGTAAATTTACAATTTGGTGTAAGTGGACCAGAGCTGAACACGTTACTCCATACTTTGAACTGCTTTATGTAGGATAACAATGTAATAACTTTATATCCAAAATGGATTTTGGCTATCTCCTCCATAGTATAGGTTTCACTCTGTGAGATTGATACTAACAAATTCAAAAAGAAAAATGTTATTGCTAATCTTTATTGGCTGTAGTAAATACTCCAGTTAAAGTTGTGTGTCAGTCACATCGCATTACACTCAAATATTGAAGTTCAGATATAATTCTTAAAAATTATTTTACAAACAGTGAAACCTGGGAGCCATGCCTAATAAATACATGCCTGGTTATCCGGTTGTTTATAAGGCTCAGCAAAAATCTGATGAGCTTCCAATAAACAACTTTGAATGAAAAATAAAAAAAATCTTTTTTGTAGAGTAGCATTCTAAAATGCTGAGAATTAATCTTGTAGTTCCTGAATACCCAAAAATAGTGAATCAGGCCCAAAGTGGAATAGACAAGTAAATCGTAAATTATGTCTTTCTCTTTATTTATTTTTGCACTCAGCATATTTTACAGTGGTGGCTGGTAATTTTAGGAGGGAGGGAGAGGGTGGGAAGCACACTCAGACTCTTTAATTCACACATGCACAACACTCATCAACATTCAAACATACATTAAAACTGAAGCACCCAGGTCGGAGTCAATGGGTGACGCTTCCCCTTGTCACAGAGAGAGAGTGCCTCGAGACACCTTTGCTGAGCCGAGAAGGTCACACCCATAGGAGCTGTGACCTCTTCAGCCCAGCAAAGTTCAGCTCAGGCAGCCAAGAGCCTATGCAAATCGTGCATGTGTCGCTCCTGGCTGCCTGAGCTGAACATGAAGAGTGTCTGTCAGGCTGACCTTTGCTCAGCCTGACAGCCACTCTTTATGAGGGGCAAATGTGGGGGGCTTTGCCCCTCCGCCCCAAAGGACAGGCAGCGGCTGATATTTTATTCTCAGACAGCCATATAATATTTGCAGAATGTGGTTACTCCAGGCTTCAATTAATTAATTAAATGATTCATTAGTTAAGGGATTACCTAAGCTGTTTGTTGATCAGGTATTATTTACTTAAATAGGTTTGTTCAATAAATGACTTTTAATTTTTTGGGAGATAATAATGCATTAGTTTATGTAATGTATAATTTGTGAATTTATGATATGGTATCATTTCCTTATGTATTTGAGCAATAGTCTTCTTTATTATTTCTTGGGGTACTTGGTAGTGTTAATTGATGCTGAACCTCTTTAAAATACAATGTTTTTAAAAAAGTTGAATGATAACTGAACTCAGCAGATGATGTATGCTTTTCCAACAAAGCTAACTATTTCATGCAGTAATGCACCACTCCCCCAGTAGCTTTATATTTTCATATAAATTAAGAGCACCTTTTCCGATGTAAATCTTTTCATGCACAATAGCTCCCTTTATTCTCATGAATTTCAGATTTTATTGGCTCATTGGTACCTCTTTGGCAGTCACTGGGTGTTAGAACTGGTATCCTTGGTGTCGCTCCCCCTAACTTTTTGCCTTCCTACCTCCAGTTTTGCTGACTTTGTTTCTGCTGTCCTTATGATTTTGTGTACTTTACCACTTGTAACCAGTGCTAAAGTGCTTGTGCTCTTATCCTAAAACATGGTAACATTGGTATATACCCAATTGTCATAATTAATTTAATTATAGGTCGCTAATAAAGTGCACTACCTGTGCCCAGGGCCTGTAAATTAAAAGCTACTAGTGGGCCTGTAGCACTGCTTGTGCCACCCATTTAAGTAGCCCTTTAAACAGGGCTCAGGCCTGCCATTGTTTTGAACTGCCATTTCGACAAGGCAAAATAAACATATTGCCAAGCCTAACTCTTCCTTTTTAAATCTTATGTCAACCCTAAGGTATTCCCTGAGAGCCCAGAGGGCAGGGTGAGGTGTATTTTAAAAAAGTAGCACATGCACTTTTAGGTTTTACATGTCCTGGTGGTGAAAACTCTTATCTCTATCCCTCCCACAGGTTAACATTAGAATTGTCTTATTACACTTTATATGTGTAGTTTCTAAATAGGAAGAGATAATCCCTTCACGTTTGGTGTCTTTGAAATCATAATTTAAAATCTTAACTGATGGTGAAGTTGGATTTTAAATAGCAATTCTGAAAATGCCACTTTTAGAAATTTTGAATTTTCTTGCCTTAGATGTTTGGTGCCTGCTGCCTGTCTCTGGTCACATGACTGGGTGTAGTTGGCAGTTGAGCTTTGTGTATTTTGGTACACAACCAAACACAGGAGGAGCTTAGGTGTGACTTGATGGGTTATCCTGGGCAAGGTGGGAGAGAGGAGCTGGACACAGCCTCACTTACTGCTGAATAGGCTGTGCCCAGTCCCCACACAAAGAGCTGCATACCCCATGTAGTTAGTCTGGAGCCAGGGCAGGGAGTGCAAGACATCTTATCAATTCAAAGGCATCTCTTTGAAGTCTCCCCCAATTCAAAGGTGCCTGTGGGTATAAGAACAGGACCCCAGACACGACTGCTTCAGTTCACTTCAGGACCTGTGGATACTCTGCCAGGAAGAAGGACTGTCTGCACTGCACTCTGTTAGAATCCTTCTTTGCTGTGCTGACCTTTAGCCTCCTGTCCTCTTGCCTGAGAGTGAAAAGGACTGGACCTTCATCTCTCCAACCCAGAACCCAGAGTGAATCCAAAGACTAGTTGACTTGCCTCCTGATCTGAAATCTCAGGGGCATAAAATACTTCCAACCACTCTGCTTCTGCACTTAGAATATGCCATCTGTGAGACTACTCTGCCATGTGGTGCCACCCCAGTCCTGGGCTCTTGTAAGTGGGCCTAAGGTGCTTCCCAGCAGCACACATCTGCCCTGCTGAATGGCACATCCTCGAGCAGAACAGACGTCTTTTAGGCTGAGTGGATCATCCTCAAGCAGAACCAATGCATCACTGCTTCTGCATGGACTGGGCCCAGAGCAGTAGACATGCATCACCGCCACGTCCCACACCTTGGGTTTGATGTATCACTTCCCTGGAGCAGGTCCTTGCATCCCTTGTCAATGACGACCACACAAAGCTCTGCATCGCAGGTTCACTTCCCATCTGATACAACGCATCGCTTCGACTGAACAACACATCCCGAACATTAGCCTTTGCATTGCTTGCCCTGTCAACAGGATCCTAGACGACAACACAACAGGAGCTCGCACAGCAGCCTCGCCGCATCTCGAAACCAAAGCATTAAATTCTGAGGACGTCTTTGCTGGACTCTTTACTTTGCAGTATGAACAAACGTGTGACTGCTAAATTGTCTTTGCAAGTTACATTGTACTCCATTGGCATGAGATAAATCTTAAATACCAAGCTGGCAATGTTTGTGTTTACATGTTTCATATGTAAAACATTGGTATACATTTATTTTCATGACAGGGAAGCAGATTGAAGATGGAAAACATCTACCATTTCCTAAAGAATATCCATTAAACCTTTCTTATTCTATGTTATTGCCATTTTATTTAGTTATTTGATGGTTGTCCTTAGCCCAGCTGCTTCAATGTAGTATTAGTGCACTTTGCACAGAACATTGAGTGCTCAAACACAACTAGCAACAATTATAAGAGTGACCAAATGGTAAAAATCACAGGACATCAGAGGGTCAACATTAATCTTGTTTACCTACTATACAGTTTTCTATAGCTCATTGTAACTTAAAGGAACTTATGCATGGTCACTTTCTAGGGGGCCGCTTCAAGGGCATCAACCTGTTTTCCAGTTTCCTGTTCCACCGTTTAAGGTGAATTAAGCCCAGGGTTGGCTGTACCCGTTTAGTCAGTTCCTTCTGGCTAACAACAGTGTGTCAACAGCAGTGAATTTCCTCCTTCTTCTTTCACTTTTCTCATTAAAAGTTTGGTCCCAGGGTGCAAATTTTGAAATACTATTGTTCTACAGTGGAGTGAAGTTAGGTGGTGATTTTTCTCAGATATGGCTTGTCTTAATAGGGCTTTTGAAAGGAATGGCGTGCTCATGTTTGACACCAGACTTTGAAAGCCAGGCCCAAGTGTTATGGAACAGAAGTGGTGAGATGTTTGAGAATGGCATGGAAAAACGTTGCCCCCTCACTGCTCTCTAGTAGGTATGTTAACTTCACAGCTGTGTGGAAGCAACTGGTTGGCGAGGAGAGATCAGACTCATTATGTGACTGAAAATTGGGCACAGCAACAGGAGGGAGTCTGCCCACCACGGGACAAGCAGTCAAGGCCAGTGAGAAAGTGGTCGAGCCAGTGGTGAGGTAAAGGTTTTACTGCACTCCTAAAGAGCAACCTCATGTATTGCATTACCATACAGTGATTTTTTAAGCAGCAGCAGTTAGCATTCTGAGTTTTATAGTTTCGCTTTTGCCTACTTCAAAGTGATTTTTGAAGTTGTTCATAGGTTTAACAATGCCATAGTATGATATAATTCTTTGCAACTGGTCAGCTTTTTGGTTAAGGGCATTGTATTCATTGAAATAATTGTATTTTCCGTTATTTCGAAGTTGTAGGATGTAGTAAATAATTATGATATTTAACATACTCCTACTGCCCTTCTTGATCAGCTGACCCTTAATGCAGTCATCGAAGTCCTTGACGACTTCTGAAAGAAGCCATTGGGATGATGACCGTCAGTCAAGCCAAGTTAGTAGAATAAACAGATCAGCAATGACCAGTAACACCACTGTACAGCCATCCCGGTGCTCTGTTCTTTAATTCCAAGACAAGAAAGCGCCATACACGGGCTATAATGAATGGCCAAGTCATATGGACGCCATAATGCAACCGCGGTCCGACTTCCCACCCATGTAGAGTTAGCTACCTGTGTGAATACATATCTGTCCTTCGCTTGTCATTAGTTTTTCTATACATTTATTTGTTCGAATTTGCGTCACGAAAATGGGAAAAATATCAATGAAAAATTACAACACAACTGCTTAAAGAGGTAGTACTTTGATACCCTTAAAAACCAGGAAAGCGAAGACCTATTCATCAACAGATCATGGAAAAATGGGGGTAAGCAAGGGTCCGACTTCGGAAAAGGAAAAGAAAAAAGCGTTCCATAACAACAACAAAGTGTGATGACAATAGTGCATAATGCACAATATAAAACTCATCCCAAGTTATCCCCAAAGTTGTTCAGTACGAATGGATATTTATATGATAACTGTTTTGGTGTTGCCCAAATACTTGCTACTGCTCTCTAGATTCAGGTTCCACCCAGTAGCGACATTGCTTAAGCATACGAACTGTATTATTTACTACCTATGCATGTCCATGTTGTAAAGTTATGCTTAAAAAGCCTGCAAACTGTCTAATATCTTGTGAGCCCATGTACCATTTTGCGGTGGATGGAGGGGTTTCGAGATGTGTTGTTTAAGTGTGGGGCATAGTTGAAAAGCTGTCAGTGGTAGGTGTGCGAAAAGCTCCTGTTAGTTCAGTCTAGGGACTAATGGGATGGTTGAGTTTAAAAACTAAATTTTACGTAACCCCACAAAAAGAGAGAGGGACAGTTCTAGTTGGACCTGAAGTTTACAGATTACCTTTTCACATGAGGTCAGCCAAAACATCTCTGTTAGCCATTCATCAAGGGCGGAAATTGTGGGAGGTGATATTGCGTTCCGTACCAATAATTTACCTGTATTTGGACGCTCTTTAGGCCGATGAATCTTTTGGCTAAGTGGGACTCTCTTCACCCGAGATCAGTCAATTTAATCAGATCAATAATCAATAACGAACATAAGCAATACCCTGATCAACATAACACTTAACAATTAATCCAGAATACATTTTGTCAAACCCTGACCTTTCGGTCAGGAATGACCACACCAGTTTATTCAAAGTTAATGAATTTATTTCCCTATATTAACAAAGCTAGCACAATATAGATGTGTCTCAACACCAAATGATAAACATAAATGAACATTAATAGCTGTCCATAACGGCGAAACAGGTGCAATCTATGCAGCATTTAAATAACAAGGCATTCGATGATAGCAATGCAAATCACTAAAACTATAATCTGTAATGAGCTAATTGCATACATTTAGTCAGCATAACAAGGTCTCAAATTGCATCGTGCAACAAAAGGAATCCTCATCTAACCTCAAATTAGCATCGGCATGTGGGACTTCATGCAAAAACAATTTAGCAACATTAATTTGGAAAACTCCTAGCTAGGGCTCTTATCAAAAATCAGCAGTTGGTTACCTAAAAGAAACACAATGCAATTGTACAATTTCCTTTCATATTTACCAATTACAATCAGCATTCAAGGAAGTCTTCGTCTCACAGGTACCGTTTCTCAATCAGCATGGGACGGGGCAAAGGGGCAAGGTGGACGGGGCAATTGCCTCACGGCGGCAAAATAAAACTACTACTTCATGCAAAGGGATCAAAGTTAAAGTCTCTAGGGCAAGAATCATTTAAGTCTCTTTCTCTCGATTAGAGAAAGCATCAAAGTCTCTTTCAAAATGGCGTCGCAGCAAGGTGGGCCATAATGGCTGCAATGTCCTGCAAAATGGCGGGTATCGGGCTGGTAATGGCAATCATGGCTGCAAAATGGCTGCAAAATGGCTACTTTCTTCTCGTGCACCTGGTTTAAATAGACAACAGTTCAAATCCAGTAGGGTCTTTCATTGGAGGGTTCATAGGTTGGCTTCAAATTGTCCAATCAAAAACAACAGTTCTCAAGCTTTTACTTAAGCATACATTATCCTTGGAGACGGATACGCAAGTTGCAACATTTTATACCAATTAACTCACTTTCAGAGCTTCCATTGTCCGCACCTGCAGATTGACCTTGGAGCAAAGAGAAAAATGCCAGGCTGGCACGAAACCTTAAGATAAGCATGTGAACGATCTCAGTGGAAAAGTACAGCTTCAAGCAAAAATACACGTTTATTAGCACATTGGAAAAATACGAGCATCTAAACCGTGAGACCAGGCAACTAGGCCAAAGCCTCCACTAAAGTTATGCTAAGCTAAAGCATTTCAAACAAGCAAATCCTAGCACACGTTTACGATTATGTCGGATTCGTGCAGTTCTAATACATCACGTTATATAAAGCACGCTTATAAATGTTGGCAAACTACTCTAAGGGCACATTTTGTCCCCGTACAATCTTTATTAGTTCGGTTAAAGTCACACTTGATTATTGCAGTACTACGTTTAAGCGCTAATAAATGTAAAACCTTCATTTCTGCGTCATCAATCCCTCCTCTGATGACTACTTGTCATCACACAAACTATTTCCGCAAATTTTATTCCATTAAAATTCTGTCAGTTCTCTTTTCCTTTTAGTTCCCCTAGTCCTTGCTTTGTATTCTTCTGCCATTCTTTTCATCATTTTCTCTTCCTTCCTTCTTTTAATTCTTGCCATGATCATTATTATTCCCCTTTTTATTCCCCAAATTCCAAATATGCAAATCAGTACTATTAATATTCCCTGTATTATTTTTAGTAATATTCCATTCCAAATTCCACCAAGCCAATTTCCCACTGAAGCAAGTCCTTTTCCAACCTTCTCCCACACTCCTGGTTCTTTCAATTCCTTCAAGTCTGCACTCTCCTTTGTTAGATTAGCAAGCATAGTTTTAATTTTCACACTGTTGTCTGGAATATACGTGCAACAGTGGCGCGCACCAAGCATTTTGCAAACGCCGCCATCCTTTGCTAAAAGAATGTCTAAGGCAAGCCTATTTTGAAGAGTCATAGCTCTTTCGGCCGCAAGTTCAGCATCTATCAGGATTATAGCACCTGAAAACTTTGTCAACATGTTATCCACTATAGTAGACAACTTTCTTATTTTGATGGAATTCAACACAACTCCCAATGAAGGAATCATGGCTCCAAATATATCTCCTACCGCAGCAGCTGCGGTCTCTCTTTTCTGGATACGATGGGATCCAGATGTCTTTGGAATCATCGATAGGTCATCCAGTTGATAAACTTTTGGGAACACTATACCCAAATAACATCTCCCCCACCATCCTTTCGGAAGACGATAATAGGCATTATACCCACAAATGTAATATACACCTGGTATGACAGGGTCAAGTCCGTTCATCATGAATGTCCATTTGGCCTTAAAGATAAACGTATGTTTACACTCACTCGCTCCTACGAAAATGTTATCATAATAAGATTCACCTCGATATATACAAAATTTCCCTACATGCCAAGCATCTAAAGCTATTCTCCCTTGTGTCTTTATTGCGGCAAAATCATAATGATCTACTGAAGTCCTCTTACTCAGCTCCTTTTCTAATTTCGCATTCATTTGTGCCCTTCTATCATCTGTGCGATCTAAAAAGCTTATTTCTACTGAAGAGAGCGAGCAGGTAAGGTTTTCCCTATGAGCGTGAGCCGTTTCAAAAGGTTGCATTGGCTCGAAAAATTCCCTCATTATTTTAGCATCCCAATCTTTAGCAATCTGGCTTAGCTGCGCTATTATAGGAACATATGCAAAGGTAACATCATAATTTGAGTAAAAATACTGTATGTTTGTCTGACCATAAAATCTAGAAGTTACTATACTACATGTAATCCCGTATGTAAGAGGCATGTGGTGATAAGTCACCCCTTCCTTTACTGATGTCGGTATCTGTGTACACACATAACAATCTTTCGCATCCATAGTCTCAACATATTCTGTTAGCAAGCGATAGAAAACATTATACGAAAGTTCCTTCTTGTCATGCAAGTGTCTCTCATCTAATTCTAGTCTTTTCAATGCAGTTAGTTCAGTGACAGTAACAGGAGCAAAAGTAGAAGCACCAATTCTCTCATCCTCACCCTTTCCACGTGTAGCAAGCACTATTCCCATTATTATTAGTACACATGCAATTATCAAGCCTATACACGCATATTTACAATATTTCACTCTACTGTTTTGTGTAGCCATGATCTGTATAGAATCAGAGAGCTAGAAGCACCTATAAAGAAACTATTTAGCAATTCAGTTACAAAGCTGAACGAGCGCAATGTTCACACAGTTTTCTTCAAGAGGCCAG
Organism: Pleurodeles waltl; assembly: GCF_031143425.1. Lineage (NCBI taxonomy): Eukaryota > Metazoa > Chordata > Amphibia > Caudata > Salamandridae > Pleurodeles > Pleurodeles waltl. Next base: position 734,005,673 of record NC_090439.1, on the reverse strand, counting down.
TCACTTATTGGTTAGCAGCATTTGTAATGTCCATTCGGCAATTTTTTTTTAAAATTTTTTTTTTCAAAGTTCAATCAATAACTCAGTCTTTTATCGGTTCAGCAAATGTCTCATCCGGTTTAGCAATGTCTCAGCTGGTTGTATCACGTTAGATTGTAGCAAGCAATGTCACTTATCACCCTTTCAATCAACACTGTCCATAAAACTTTTCTTTTCTATTGGTATCTCTTCTTCTTCGTTCTCGAGGCTTAGAGATACAAATTCGTCAGTCCAATCGTCATTGACTACATATGCCCATTCTGGACCGGAATACCTCCTGTTGGGTATCCTTTTCCTTTTCAATTTTGCTTCTCTTTTCGATTCTGCCTCACTGGTACTTTCCTCTTTGGCCAAGTCTTTTCCTTCACTTGAGGTTGGTACCACGACAGACACTTCCTTTCTTTTCTCTTTCACTTTTGGCCTTTCTCCGTCGTTCAAATTTTCTCTAGTTCTTAGTTTTATTGGCGATATACTTAGCCTCCTCTTTGCACCGTGTCCATTTGATGGACCTGCGATCTTTTCTGTGGAAGCTTGAACAGTTTTGTTCTGTTCTGCCTTATCCCCTCCTTCTGGGGAATCAATCACGTTCTCTTGTTCTTTTTCTGTATCGTCTGCTTCTGGGAAAGCCCTCCTCTGATCAGGCTCTCCTGCTTCTTCACCTCTCTCTCGAGCCTTTCGTCACCTTTACTTTCGTCAGGCTCTTTATCACTTTCAGCTGCTTCAGGCTCTTTGTCACCTTCAGCTGCTTCAGGCTCTTTGCTACCCTCAGCTGCTTCAGGCTCTTTGTCACCTTCAGCTGCTTCGTCGCTGTCTGAGGTTTCTCCTTGGTCTTCCCCAAGTGAGTCTGTTGCTTCGTCCTCAGAGAATATTTCTCTCTCTCCTGTTTCTGCCTGTTCGCTTTCAGTTCGGTTTTGCTCTGTCTCAGCGCTCAGCACTGTTTTATCAGGCACTGGCAGTTTCAGCGCTTCAACTTCCTCATCTGTGGGACACAACACTTTCTTTGTGTGACTGGAGTGAATCCAGTTGGGAACTCCCGCACACTTCACAGCGGTAGTTGTCGTCAGGATCACTTGGAAAGGGCCTTTCCAACAGGGCTCCAGACATGACTTCCTCACGTGCTTCTTTACCACGACCCAGTCACCTGCTTTCAGTGTGTGTCCTGGACCTTGAATCGGTGGCAAGGTGGTTGCTTCCACCTGGTGAGAGAAAGAGCGAACCACGTCAGCCAGACCTTTGCAGTAGTCTAACACCATATCATCTGTAATATTCAAAAGCGCGTTTGCGGGAACTGCAGGAAGTCTCATAGCCCTGCCCATGAGAATTTCGTGCGGAGACAATCCAGTCTTTCTGTCAGGGGTGTTTCTCATTGACATTAACACCAAAGGCAACGCGTCAGGCCATTTCAAATTTGTCGATGCACATATTTTCGCCATTCTTGATTTCAATGTACCATTCATCTGTTCCACCAGTCCTGATGCTTCAGGGCGATAGCTACAATGCAGTTTTTGCTCAATGTTCAGAGCTTCGCAAAGTAACTTTATCACCTCGTTATTGAAGTGACTTCCTCTATCTGATTCTAAAGAGATCGGGAATCCGAAACGTGGTATTAACTCCCTCAACAATAGCTTTGCAACTGTAAGGCTGTCATTTCTACGTGTGGGGTATGCTTCAATCCAGTGACTAAAAATGCACACAATCACCAACACATACTTCAGACCTCCATGCACAGGCATCTCAATGAAATCCATCTGCATTCTACTGAAAGGGCCGCTTGCCCTACCAATGTGGCTCGCGTTCACAACCGTTCCCTTCCCTGGGTTCATCTGCTGGCAAGTGACACATCGATGGCAAACTGCTTCTGCAGCTTGACGAAATCTGGGGTTAAACCAATCAGTTTTGAACAATCTTATCATGGCATCTCTCCCTAGGTGAGCCTGCCCATGATAGAACCGCGCAAGCTGCGATAAGAGACCATTTGGCAAAACAAATTTTCCCTCATTTGAAACCCATAACTCATCTGGTCTCTTTATACATTGTGACTTAATCCAGGAATCTCTTTCATCCTCCCTGACGTTATTCAGTAATGCTTTTAGTTCATCTATTGTATCTACGACCTTCAAGGCAAATGCTTCAGCTGGTTCGAGTTCTGGTTCACTTATTGAATTCCATTCATCTCTGAGTAATATAAAATTCAAGGCACAAAATCTTGCGACTTGATCCGCATATGCATTTCCCAGAGAAACATAATCCTGTCCTTTTTTATGCGCACTACACTTTACCACTGCAACTTCGGCTGGCATTTGAATGGCGTGTAACAATTCCCTTATTCTCTCCCCGTTTTTCACTGGGGATCCTGAAGAAGTCAGGAAACCTCTCTGTGACCATAGTTGGCCAAAGTCGTGCACAATTCCAAACCCGTACTGACTATCAGTGTAAATGGTGACTTTCATCAATGCAGACAGTTGACATGCTCTTGTAAGGGCTACAAGTTCTGCTACTTGTGCAGAATAGACTCCTTGAAGCCAGGACGCTTCCAAGACACCTGTTACAGTACATACAGCATATCCTGCTTTCAAAATTCCCATCCCATCTCTTAGACATGAACCATCAACGAAAACAATTTGGTCATTTTCATCAAGCTTAGTATCCTTAATGTCAGGTCGGGGTTTTGTGCAAAATTCAGTCACCTGAAGGCAGTCATGCTCGACGTCTTCAGCGTTCTCAATTTCAGCATTTTCACCAGGAAGCAAGGTTGCTGGATTCAACGTAGTGCACCTTTTCAGCTGCACATTCGGTGAGCCCAGAATTATCGCTTCATACCTTGTGAGTCTTGCTCCAGTCATGTGTTGCGTTCGGGAGCGGGTCAAAAGTATCTCAACTGAGTGAGGGACCATGACTGTTACTGGGTGTCCCATCACTATTCCTTCACTCTGAGTGAGGCTGATACCAACTGCTGCTACGGCGCGCAAACACCCTGGAAGTGCTGCTGCGACCGGATCCAAAGTAGCTGAAAAATATGCTACTGGTCTGTTTATGCCACCATGGGCTTGGGTCAAGACAGACAAAGAACACGCATCACGTTCATGACAAAACAATGTGAAAGGCTTTGTGTAATCAGGCATACCTAAAGCTGGAGCCCTGCACATGCATTCTTTCAATTCAATAAAAGCATCCATCTCATCTCCTTTCAGCTCAATTTGATCCAAGGCATCCTTCTGGGTCAGTTTCAGTAAAGGCTTGGCTAGAGTTGAAAAGTTGGGAAACCACTGACGACAGTAGCTCACCATTCCCAAAAACTTCCTCCCCTCCCTCCTCGTCTTTGGTGGACTCATTTGAAGTACACTTGTTATTCTTTCCTTCATTATTCTCCGTGACCCTTTCTCTATTTGGTGACCCAAGTATTTCACTTTCTTCTGACAGAACTGCAACTTCGAAGGAGACACCTTGTGTCCATTCCTTCCCAAATGGTTCAACAGAGCAATGGTATCGGCTGTGCAGCCACTTTCTGTCTTTGATGCAATCAGTAAGTCATCGATGTACTGTACTAGGGTTGACTCGGATGGCAATTCTAACGCTTCCAAGTCTTTCTTTAGAATCTGATTGAAAATTGACGGTGACTCAGAAAACCCTTGAGGAATTCGACACCAACTGTAAACTCTGTCTAAGAATTTGAAGCAAAAGAGAAATTGGCTGTCCTCATGAAGAGGCACCGAAAAGAATGCTTGTGACAAGTCAATGACGGAGAACCACTCGGCATCGCAAGGGACTTGAAACATTATCACAGCTGGATTCGGTACGACAGGGCAGCATTTAATTATGATGTCATTTATTTTCCTCAAGTCCTGTACAATTCGGACCTTTCCGCTCGGCTTTATTAGTCCCATGATTGGTGAATTACATGGACTGCTTAACACTTCTTTCAGTACTCCCTGCTTTACAAATTCGTCAATGAGTTGGGCAACTTTCATGAGGGTGTCTTGTGCCATGTGGTATTGTGGGGTCTGGGGAAAGATTGCATTGGGTTTTACAGTCACTTTCACTGGTTCCACTCCTTTCATCAATCCCACCTCTTTCCCTGTCATATCCCACACTTCCTTTCCGACTGTTTCTCGTAATTCAGCTGGAATATCTTCTTCAGTTATCATCGGGAAAAGGCAAATCAGAGGATACTCCTCATCGACAGTTTCCATCTCGTCCCCTTCTACACTGTCCTCTTCTTCCCCATCACTGCTCGTCTGAATTTTAATTCCCTCGTTCGAACACATAATCGAACATCCCAACTTGCACAATAAGTCTCTCCCTAACAGTGCTATCGGGCTTGAGTCACATACCACAAATTTATGTAACCCTCGATAGTTACCAATGCTGACTGGTACTGGATCTGTTATTGGGTTCGTCAGGTGCCTGTTTGCTACTCCCACCACTTGAACTGTTCTCCCTGAGAGTGGCAAATTTGGTACTTCGATGCTCTTAACAGTTGAACGTGTGGCTCCTGTGTCAACCAAGAATGAGACACGATGACCCATTACTCTTCCCTCTACGTACGGACCCTTTTGATCAACTTCCAAGGATGCTGCAAGCACACAATCTCCTTCCTCTCCTGAACTTTCACTCTCCCATACATTGTTTATTCCACTCTCACTGTGTAATGGGAACTGTTGTACTGTGCCATTTGTACTCATTACCTGACCCGAGACCTGTGGAGGAACCATCACTTGCTGCTGACTCATTGGTGCCAAAGGTATTTGCATTTGCTGATTAGGTACCATGGGAAACTGCTGTTGCATTGGCTGCATTTGCGTCGTCTGCATACGGGGCATCTGCATCTGCTGCGGCTGCATAGGTTGTAATCCCTGCAGCTGATTTATGGTCTGAAAATTTGGGTTTGGACCTCTCATTTTCGGTCCCCTCATTGTCTGAAATGCATTGACATCATTGTTTTGCTGACCAACACCTGCACCTTCCTGCACCACCATCGGGCACTCGCGTTTCCAATGTCCGACGATTCCGCACACGTGACACGGCATCACCTTTTTCAATGCCTGCACGCCATTCGGAGTCACAACAGTGTTCAAATCCGGACCATTATTCCCAAAACCTCCTCTGCCTCTGCCTCTCGCCTGTGGCTGAAACATCATATTTCCCTGCAACTGCGGCTGCGGTTGCGGTACCTGCTGTTGGAACCCTTGCAACCCCTGCAAACCTTGGAGACCTGTCTGAGCTGCTTTAAGTTGCATCATCATCACTTTCTCCTTCAACTTTTTCTGTTTCACTTCAATTTCGTCGCTACAGTATTTCGCATAATTCAACACCTCATCAATCGGTTTCGACTGCCAACAAATCAAATGCGATTTTATCATCTGACTTATCTCTGGTCTCAGCCCTTCCACAAATCTAAACACAAAATGAAGCATGTCCTTCGCCTCTATTGTTTCCGTGCCACTGTAATTCTTGAACGCCTTCAACAACCTTTCATAATAACTATGAATCGACTCTTTAGCCTCTTGGGCCGTTCGATCGATCTTCTGCCAATCCACATTTTTCGCGGCCACCTTCGTCTTCAAATGCTCAATCACCTTATAGTACAAACTCATCACCATAGGTGATGGTGCACCCGTGTCCCTGTCTCTCTCTGGTTCACTTGTCGGCCAGCCTACAGCTCTTTTGCAATCCTCCCACAAATCTGCTGGAACCACAATCTCAAAGAGGGTGTTCAGGTCTTCCCAGAGGCATTTTGCAAGCTTCACAAACCTATCAGTCTGTTGATACCATTTAATCGGTTTCTCTCTCAGTTTGGGAAAATCATCCGTAAAAGACTGAATGTCGCTTCTGTGCCATGGTACATGTATTAATTTTCCCCCTGCTGTCTCCCTCATTGGTAACATGGTTACTGCATCACTACTCTGTGGTCTTTTCTCGTTGAGCTCTGGGACACTGTCTTTCCTCTTTTCCTTTCTCTTTACCCATCTGCTTTCCCATTTGTCTAAGCACCTTCACACTTGTGCACTCTGCAGCAATTCTCTAAGGTGTGCCTTCATGCCTGCTGACCTCATGTGTTCAAAGTCTGTGGTCCCGAAATCCAATCTGTAGCTCCTGCTCAAGTGTTTCATCTTGTCTATATCAACCCCGTTTTTGTCAGCTATTTCTTGCAAGCTTCTATGTACCTTGTTCACTTCTCTCGTTATCCTGGGACATAGATACCTCAGCTCTTCTTCCGAATAGGACTCTAATCTATTCACACCCATAGTCCCTTCCACCAATTCTTGTGCTTCCATGTTCAACCTGACCCTATTCAGATAGTCTTCTCCCTTCCCACTGGCTGAGCTTTGTGTGGAATTCAGACTGTTGAACCACTGTGTCAGCTGTTGCGCATTCAACCCCATCAGTGTAGCATTCACATCGACTGCCATTGATGGTTGCGGCAACTTTTCAGTGTTCGATGATAGTGGTATCATCAGTGGGGGACTCGATCTCACCACTGTTGACTGAGCACATATGGGACTAAACTCCATCAAGGACCCAGATCCAGTTGGCAGAGCCGCTATCGGAGTTGTCTCTGGAGTGTTTTGTATGCACCTCCTTTCCATCCCACTCTGCACCATTGATCCTTGACTGCTCATACCTGAATTAGGCTGAATGTATAAAGGTACCGGTGGACCTACAGTAATGGGTAGGGATATCGCATCTGCGTTCTGTCCATTCCCCATGTTCTGAGACATGTTCATTCCCAAACTATGGGTCATCATTGCCGGCATGCCCATCTGACTCCCCGTCATCTGAGCATGTGCGTTTCCCCCTTGCATCTGCTTTTGAGGCATCAAAAACTGAGTTGATTCAGCTTGTGCCAATGTTGGGTTGTGACCATTCTGTACTCCCATTACGGTTAGATCTATAATCATTCCCGTACTGTTATCACTGCTGTAGTACCTTGGGACCTGCAGCTGATAATTTTCTGCTGGTTTCAACATGGGCACATCTGGATATATTCTCCTCACCTGCGGTATCTGCGGGGTGAACAGTAAACTCGGGTCCTTGGATCCCGATGATGCTCCTGAATTCGGAGTTTCATTATTCTGTACCGGTGCCGGAGGGGCAGAACTGGTACTTGGACCTTGTCCACTCTCTGCATAAGGTGGTGGACGGTCGTTCAGCAATTGCATGATTAACTCCTCGTCCTCTAACTCCTCTTCTCTTCTCAACTTTTCCTCGTCCTCTCTATCTTTGGAACACCTCCCATTTGTCTTACAGGTAGCTTTCTTGCCTGTCGTCTCTTCTTCCTTAGTAATTGCGGGAAACAATTTTATCCCCTGCAATACATCTGATCTCTACACCTTCTGTGCATTATCCCACCTAGCGTCCGCTAGTGTCTTTTCTACCTTCCTTATCCTGGTCTCGAACTTATTTTGCTGTTGCTGTCTAGCCATTAGTTCCCAAATCGCTAGAGCCTCAAACTGTGCTGGCCTTGGAGGTACCTTCATGTCGTACATCGCAAATCTCAAATTCTCTAGGATCCTTATATTGAATGTCCCATGGATCGGGAATGCTACGCTCCCATGTTTCTCTGTCAGCTTGTGCCATTGCTTTAGCCAAAGGCACGGAGCTACCCCTTTTTCCTCCATTACAATGTAAGCTGGTGTACCTTCGGGCGGCGTCTCTTCTCCTACGCTCGCTTTAATGTAAGACTCCCCCTTCATCGCACTCTTTAATGCTTTAAAAAATTTCATTTTCTCGTCTTTTATTTCACAAAGTTTGTAATCAATAGGTGACTTTAATTCCCGGAATACTCTTCGCTTGCCTTTTCCCTTCCAATCGAGCCCCACGGACTGCGTCCAATCCGTGCGCGACCCTTCTCTGCAACCAACCTATCCCAGCGCGGCTCCTAGTGACGTCACACTCACACACACTGCGGCTGACAAAGCCTCGCGGCTAGTCCTCCTTCACTCAGCTCCTCTCGTAACAACTTCTGGCAATGTATCGCGAGCAACCAAATAATAATAATAATAAAACAGATCTGTCGGTTTACTACAGGAAGGGTAACACAATCGCTTCAGGACCTTAGGGATTTTTCACTAGCCTCGGCAGTTATTCCATCTTTCTCGGTCCCCACGTTCGCAAGCAAATCTGACCCGCAGACTGCTCTCAACTTGTCAATGATCTACTCTAGTGCACTTAGAATTTTGTCAAAGCCTGAAGTCGAAGTTTTCTTTCACTCCCTTAACACACGTACCGACTCGTTGACCACGCCCGATCAACCTACTAAACCGACCAGACCACAACATAAAACAAGTGTCTCATACACTTTTCAACATACTCCGGAGTCTCTTGACCTCGCAGGGCCCGTCTCAACAACAACAACCACGTGGACCTTTTTCTGCACAAAGCGCCACACGCACATGAAGTTCGACGACTTCCCTACTCTCACGCTCGGAGTCGCACCTCCGCTATTTCTATGAAGTTCGACGACTTCTCTACTCCTACACTCGGAGTCGCACCTCCGCTATTCTCTAAAAAAAAAAATCCTCGCAACCTTTTCAAACAATCTGCGGCAATAAGCTGTGCAAGCGCAAAACCCTAACTTCACTCATACCATCACTAGTTCCGCCAACGCTGATTCCACACCTCCATTCTCTCCATTCGCAAGCTCTGAGATCCCGGGAAAGTCGCGGTGGACCTAGCCCATCATCATTTTCTCAATCTGTTTTACCCAAGAAAATCTAATTCAACACCATATACCTCTCGAGCGGGGTCCCAAAAGTCTAAACCGTTAATTCAACACCATGTATGTCTCGAGTGGGGTCCCAAAAGTCTAAACCATCGTCTGCTACCATCTACTGATAGAGCGTTCCGTACCAATAATTTACCTGTATTTGGACGCTCTTTAGGCCGATGAATCTTTTGGCTAAGTGGGACTCTCTTCACCCGAGATCAGTCAATTTAATCAGATCAATAATCAATAACGAACATAAGCAATACCCTGATCAACATAACACTTAACAATTAATCCAGAATACATTTCGGCGAACCCTGACCTTTCGGTCAGGAATGACCACACCAGTTTATTCAAAGTTAATGAATTTATTTCCCTATATTAACAAAGCTAGCACAATATAGATGTGTCTCAACACCAAATGATAAACATAAATGAACATTAATAGCTGTCCATAACGGCGAAACAGGTGCAATCTATGCAGCATTTGAATAACAAGGCATTCGATGATAGCAATGCAAATCACTAAAACTATGATCTGTAATGAGCTAATTGCATACATTTAGTCAGCATAACAAGGTCTCAAATTGCATCGTGCAACAAAAGGAATCCTCATCTAACCTCAAATTAGCATCGGCATGTGGGACTTCATGCAAAAACAATTTAGCAACATTAATTTGGAAAACTCCTAGCTAGGGCTCTTATCAAAAATCAGCAGTTGGTTACCTAAAAGAAACACAATGCAATTGTACAATTTCCTTTCATATTTACCAATTACAATCAGCATTCAAGGAAGTCTTCGTCTCACAGGTACCGTTTCTCGATCAGCATGGGACGGGGCAAAGGGGCAAGGTGGACGGGGCAATTGCCTCACTGCGGCAAAATAAAACTACTACTTCATGCAAAGGGATCAAAGTTAAAGTCTCTAGGGCAAGAATCATTTAAGTCTCTTTCTCTCGATTAGAGAAAGCATCAAAGTCTCTTTCAAAATAGCGTCGCAGCAAGGTGGGCCATAATGGCTGCAATGTCCTGCAAAATGGCGGGTATCGGGCTGGTAATGGCAATAATGGCTGCAAAATGGCTGCAAAATGGCTACTTTCTTCTCGTGCACCTGGTTTAAATAGACAACAGTTCAAATCCAGTAGGGTCTTCCATTGGAGGGTTCATAGGTTGGCTTCAAATTGTCCAATCAAAAACAACAGTTCTCAAGCTTTTACTTAAGTATACATTATCCTTGGAGACGGGTACGCAAGTTGCAACATTTTATACCAATTAACTCACTTTCAGAGCTTCCATTGTCCGCACCTGCAGATTGACCTTGGAGCAAAGAGAAAAATGCCAGGCTGGCACGAAACCTTAAGATAAGCATGTGAACAATCTCAGTGGAAAAGTACAGCTTCAAGCAAAAATACACGTTTATTAGCACATTGGAAAAATACGAGCATCTAAACCGTGAGACCAGGCAACTAGGCCAAAGCCTCCACTAAAGTTATGCTAAGCTAAAGCATTTCAAACAAGCAAATCCTAGCACACGTTTACGATTATGTCGGATTCGTGCAGTTCTAATACATCACGTTATATAAAGCATGCTTATAAATGTTGGCAAACTACTCTAAGGGCACATTTTGTCCCCGTACAATCTTTATTAGTTCGGTTAAAGTCACACTTGATTATTGCAGTACTACGTTTAAGCGCTAATAAATGTAAAACCTTCATTTCTGCGTCATCAGAGGTCTCAAATGCCTATCTGACCTTTAGTCAGGCATCTCTTCTGGTAGCATGAGACTCTTGGAATATGAGCAGTGTCATGCAGTACCCCACGTCTGGCAAGGATAAGTTCGCCGCTATTACTCAGCATCCCCCAGACATTTGTTCAGTATGCATCTAGCCTAGACCAGTATCGTAATAGGTGCATGTCCGACACAGGGAGTTATTGGTAAGGCTCGCTCTCCTGAACCAGGCTGGTGTTAAAAACTACTATTTTGAAATACGCAAATATCATTCTCATCTCTCATGGACCTTCTTTGATGGATCTAAGGAATACTTACCAGTCTGAAGTTGCATAACTGTATAGTAATATGGTCTGCCACTTCTGGCTCAGCAGCTTCCCCAAGTACCTGGAGAAGGTGTTGGATATGATGAAACCATAAACACCTGACACCACTCCCTTGTGACTACCGTTGTGATAGGTAATCCAGTTTTGGGGAAAAGAGTCACTCCAAAGGGATAGTTTCAGACAATAGGAAATCCATTTGTATTTCTACAGCTAGCCATCACTCAAACTATACTCTTCTTGCAAAATGCCAACCGACATAGAAGATCTGGGAATGAGTAATTGTTCAAACACATCTATGCCTAGCTCTGCCCCTGTGTCACCTCTATTGCCTTTCCTAGGTACCTGGACTGTGGTATTCAACCATATGGGGAAAGTGTGTCGATAAGAAGGTCACCCTTGAGTGTTTGGGTAGATATACATGACAGAATGGCCAATCGGACAATCAGGTTGTTAATCACAGTTGAGGGAGATTTGGCAAAGTATAAGTGAGTCATACTGAAATAGTTATCCGTTAGGTTATTTTCGAGATTGACCCACAGGAGGGTGGGAAAAGGCTGTGGGAGCAATGCACTCAGTTGTGAGAGTTGCCCAATAAAATGATGTAGTTGGTGGTAATCAGAAGAAACCAAAGAGTATATTCACCAGCATTTTATAGGCTTTCAATTGGGGATTAGCAGCATCCCAAGCAAACAATAAGTCCCAATCTATTTGGAGTAGCAATTTCCTAGAAGGAGACAGAAAGATCTTTGAAGCACAGTGCTAAACACCATTTTCACAGCTTGCACGCTCACCCAAAGTGACAGCTGTAGGTATGACCCCTGGGTGTAATCACAGCTCATCTTAGAGAGGATAGGATACATAGTATCATCAATCATATATCTAAGACTCCTACTTATAAATATGCTAAAGTATTTTAGGCTGTAACTATGCATACCAGTTTAAGACTAGGGCAGGGTTTCACTCTTGCTCCGGAACTCAGTGATTAAAAAATAAAGAAGGGAAGGGCCAGTCCACATTAGTGAGCTTGAATAACATATCATTGCCATACAGCAATGCTTTCACCTCTTCAACTGGAGTGTGTATGCCCCTGATTGTTTCTGATTGCCTTATGGCCACTTTAGAGACTCTAATGGCAACAAGAAAAACAGTAGGCAGAGTCTCACGCACCTGTAAACCAAAACTGCATAAGAAATCCCTCCCATCCACAGCTCACAGGTGCTTTGGGATAATTGTATAGCCAATGCAGATTAGAGTTGTCGCCTGTGCCCAATCCAGACCTTTATAATCTTCAGAAGAAGTACCCCATTCAAGCCCATTGAATGACTCTTTGTCATCCAAGGAGAAGGTGAGGGTGTCTTCATTGGAGTCCCTGCGGCACCAGTGCAGATCATGCAACGTTTTAAGATGGTTCCATGATGAAAAACCGGGGCAAAGCTTACTTGTGTTTGATGTATGAGATCGATGATCACCTTTTGTGGCACTTAGCCAGAATTGTTGTCAGTGTTTGTATGCCAGCATTGATAAGTACAATCAGTTGGTAACTGGTGCAGTAAAGAGTTTCATTCTGGAGTTTTAGGAGCACTGAGAACAACATTTGTTAGACTTGGATGACAAAGAGTCTGTAGTCTCAGCCTCCTTGTATGACTAAAAACTAAAGTCTGTAAAATTTGCAAAATTCTCAAGGGAAGCCACTATTGTCACGACTCACGTGCTGCTTGCGCCTGGAATTTGCAGATCGGGTGGCGTGAATCTTCAATGTTCGACTTTGGCCCAAAAAGGGGCGACTCTTTCTGGTAGCCACGGTGCTGTAGGCAATGGAGACTCCAAGAACAGACCGTGCCCTTCAGAAAGTAGCGCCAGAGGGAAAAAAACCCTTAAAAAGGGGAAAAAACCTCCAAACAGGAAGACTCCTGGAGAAAAAACAAGAACAAACAAACAGGAATCCAAAAGAAGCAAAAATCAGAAAACACAGAATGCTGAGTCCAAAACCAAAAGGCAAGGAAATCAGGAGCGAAGACACTAACTGAGCAGAAAGTGTTGCAGCGCAAAGAAGGAGGAAAAACACAGCCCTTATATACCAAAAAACAAGAAGTGACCCACAGGAAGAAAAAGGACACCATCTTGCATAGGGAAAAGTAGATAGAATAGACTGGAGCAGAAACCATAGAGAATAGGGAAGGAGGAATGCTGGGAAGACAGAGGTAACCTGGGAAGGGGAAAAGACATAAAGGACAGAGGAGAAAACAGCCCCAAAAAGGAAGAAAGACAGAAAAGAAGAAAGAGGAGCCCCAAACAGGTAAGAGGGGTCAGGACACCCCAACAAGACGGGGGAAGAGCGCAGCGCGAGGCCCCTAGTAAGTCCTGGGGCCTCGCAGGGTGCAAGAAAGGCTCGGGGCGCGCCGCGTCTTAGAGACGCGAAGCGCGGCCCGAGCCGAACGCGCGGCTTGTGCCGAACGCTCGGCTCGCGCCGCGCGGTGCGGCGCGACAGTAGGCCCCCCTCCCGAAGGCCCTGGTTTGAAAGGAAATAAACGGTGAAAGCGTTGAATCAGAAGAGGAGCGTGAACGGAAGAGGCATCTTCCCATGAACATTCACTGAGAGGATAACCCTTCCAATGAATCAGATACTGAAGTCGTTTATGAAAAAGACGAGAGTCACAAATTTCCTGCACTTCATATTCAGGAGTATCATCCACAAGGACAGGAGGTGGACAAGGAAACTGACGTGAGTAAGGATCAGGCACATAAGGTTTAAGCTGAGAAACATGAAAAACCGGATGGATCTTCCATGTATGGGGTAAGTGAAGACGGACAGTGACAGGATTGACCAACTGGAGAATACGGAAAGGCCCATAGTAACGAGGTGTGAATTTGTTTTGAGAGAGACGTGAGGGCAAGAATTTGGAGGAGAGCCAGACTTTATCTTGCAGATGATAATTTGGATTGGTTGTACGTCTCTTGTCTGCAGCCTTCTTCATATACCTCTTGGTATGTAACAAATTAGATCGAATTAGTTTATGGAGTTGGAGAAGGCGTTTGGAGAAATAGTTAATAGCAGGTAGAGGGGAGTTGGATTGTGGAGAAGTAGGGAAAGAGGTAGGATGAAAACCATAGGAACAGAAAAAGGGGGTGACCTTGGAGGCACTATGGACTGAGTTATTGTAGGAAAACTCGGCTAAAGAGAGGTAAGTGCTCCAGTTACTTTGGGTAGAATTGCAAAAGCATCGAAGATATTGCTCTAGTCCTTGATTCAGACGCTCAGTCTGTCCGTTGGTCTGAGGATGGAACCCTGAAGACAGGGCTCTATTTATATTCAGGGTTTTACAAAAATGCTTCCAAAATCGGGAGATGTACTGAGGTCCTCTATCAGATATTATGGTATGCGGAAGTCCATGGAGACGGAAGACATGATCTATGAATATTTGACTTAGTTCTTGAGAAGTAGGCAGCTTTTTTAGGCCAGTGAAATGAGCCATCTTTGTGAAAGAATCCACTGTGACCATGATAACCCGGTTTCCTGCTGATGGTGGGAGCGAACACATAAAATCAGTAGAGATAGTATGCCATGGGGCCGATGGAACAGGCAAAGGCTGTAGTAATCCTGCCGGTCTGGTGTGAGGTATTTTGACTTGGGCACATATGGGACAGGCCTGAACGTATTTTTCCACATCCAGTTTCCAGGTAGGCCACCAGAAAAATCGTGAAAGTAATTCTTGTGTGGCTTTGATGCCTCTGTGACCAGCTACAGGGGAATCATGGCACATTTGTAATGCTTTCTTTTGCACCTTGTTTGTAGGGAGGAATATCAGGTCTTGGTAATAAAAATATCCTTGTTTCTTGTACAATAATGGTCTTAGTTCTTCTATGTCATGGTCCGATCGGTTGGCGTATTCTTGTTGTACTTCTTCCAGGAAAGACTGAGCCACTCCAATGATCTTACTGGGTTCTAGAAGATACTGAGATGAGGAAGGAGAACACTCTGGATATCGGCGAGACAGAGCATCAGCCAGGATGTTTTGAGACCCTGGAATATATGTAATATAAAAATCGTACTGACTGAAGAAAAAGGCCCAGCGGGCCTGACGACTATTCTGACATACAAAATTTCTTAAACATTGTAAATTACGGTGGTCTGTCCTCACCTCAAATGGTTCCTTGGAACCCATCAGAAACTGTCTCCACTCAAGGCAGGCTGTTTTCAGAGCCAATAATTCCCTTTCAAGTACGGAATAATGTTGTTCAGCTGTGGAAAGGATATGAGACAAATAGAAGACAGGATGTTCAAGGCCGTCATCCTCTTGTCGTTGGAGTAAGACAGCTCCGATGGCTCTCTCAGAAGCATCAGTTACTACTATAAATTGCTTGGTGGTATCTGGATGTCTTAAGATGGGGGCTTGGGTGAAGGCTCTCTTTAAGCTTTGAAAGGCTGTTTCAGCAGCCTCAGTCCAGACAAACCCCTTCTTTAAATTGTCCTTCTTTAAGGTGTGAGTTATGTGGCTAGTCTGACTGGCAAAGTCTAGAATGAATTGTCGATAGAAGTTTGCTAAACCTAGGAAACATTGTGTTTCTTTTATGGTAGAAGGAGAAGGCCACTCTAGGATAGCTTGTACCTTTTCTTGATCCATACCTATGCCGGTGGGACTTAAATGATATCCCAGATATTTGACTTCCGTCATGTCGAACTCACATTTCTCTGGTTTGCAAAATAGTTGATGATCACGAAGTCTTTGAAGAACTTGTTTCACATGGGAAGTATGGAGTTCAGGATTTCTAGAATAAATAAGAATGTCGTCTAGGTAGATCACGACTGTCTGATTCAGTAGGTCTGAAAACACTGAGTCCATAAATCTCTGGAAGATTGCGGGGGCGTTAGTAAGACCAAATGGCATAACTCTATATTCAAAATGGCCAAATGGGGTCCTGAATGCTGTCTTCCATTCGTCGCCTTCTCTTATGCGTAAAAGGTGGTAGGCTCCTCGTAAATCCAATTTAGTAAAACGTTGGGCCCCTCTGATTGCTTCCAGAATGTCCCTGATGAGAGGCAAAGGATAACGATCTTTAATGGTAATTTTATTCAGACCTCGAAAATCCAGGCACGGACGAAGATCCTTAGTCTTCTTGGGCACAAAAAAGAGAGGGGCCCCAGCCGGAGACGACGATGGAACAATAAGACCATTCTGTATATTTTCGTCCAGATACTCCTTTAGAACTTCCTTTTCGGGTTCCGTGAGGGAGTACATCCTCCCAAAAGGAACAATTGTGCCGGGTTCCAAAGGAATTGCACAATCATATTCTCGATGTGGAGGTAGCACAGGTTTTGACGGTTTTTGGAAAACATCCTGAAACTCCAAATAGTGGTCTGGGATCCCTTGGACCGTATTAATGGACATACCAGTGGCACCTTCAGTAGCTAAGGATCTTTTCGGAGACCAATATTTGTCGGAAGTAAAACAGTTCTCATGACAAAATTGCGAAGACAAAGAGACTGTCCGGGTAACCCAATTTATATATGGGTTATGTCTGATGAGCCACGGAATTCCAAGAATGATGGTATGGTTAGGGGACGTAATAAGATCGAAGGAGATGTGTTCGTGATGGTTTCCCACCTGTAGACTTAACATCAGGGTAGTGGTGTCTACAGGACCAGAGGATATCAAAGATCCATCCACAGTGTGTACCTGTTCGGGTACTTCTTTTGCTTGAGTAGGAACTAGTTTAGCAGCAGCCCACGTCTTATCCATGTATATACCACTAGCACCACAATCTAGTAATGCCATAGTCTTTTCTTGACGACCGTCAGGAAGTTGTAACAGGACAGGAAAGATGAACAAGGCAGTTGTATTGTCATTAAAGGAGCTGATGGAAGGTATAGCTGTAGATCCCGTCCCCTCCCTTCTTACAGAGGACGGGAGGTGGCGTTTCCCGAAGGCCTGGACGGACGTACTGGACAGGTACGGAGCATGTGACCAGCAGAACCACAATACAGGCACAACCCTCTCTTGCGTCTGTCTTCTCGTTCACTAGCAGAGAGCGGACCTCGGGTAGTATCCACCTGCATGGGTTCCCCTTCGGTGTCTCTAGCAGGAGTGCGAGGTTCCTCGGAACGCTGCAGGTATGCACGTGAGCTACTTGGCTGGGCAAACCCTCTACTCCTTTTCTTCTCCGATCTCCGTTCCTGAAGACGATATTCGATGGACAGTGCTTGATCCATCAGGCCACGAAGATCTTCCGCTCTGGTAGAATGCACTAGTTCATCCTTTATTTCTTCTTTGAGCCCTCTACGAAATAATGTTACCAGAGTACGTTCCACCCAAGTGGTCTCTGCCGCCAGCTGACGAAAACGGGTTATATATTGCAGGACGTCTTGGGAGCCTTGTTGGATGTCGCACAAGGCTTCTTCAGCGGAGGCTTCCAATCCCGGACGACTAAACATCTGTTTGAAGCGACTCACAAAGGCGGAATAGTCTGACAATACAGGGTCGTTGGAGGACACCATCGGGGTTGCCCAGGCCAAGGCTGGACCGGATAAGGCACTGATAAGATAACCCACCTTGGTCCTGTCGTGGGAGAATTGAGTAGGTCGGAAGGCGAAATACACTGTTAAAGCATCCAAGAACTCGCGAAGCTTGGTTGGTTCCCCAGAGAAACAAGGGGTAGAAGCGGAGATTGTCGGAACATCACTGGTGCGAAGGGCCAAAGCCTGTCGTAACGCAGCATTTTCGTTACGTAGTTGTTGCAATTCCTGGGCTTGTTGCTGAATCGTGGTCAACAGAGATTGCTCCGGATCTGCAGCAGCCGCCACTGTATTATCCATGGTGTTTGAGGACGTCGGAATGGTTTGGCGCTGCAATCTGTCACGACTCACGTGCTGCTTGCGCCTGGAATTTGCAGATCGGGTGGCGTGAATCTTCAATGTTCGACTTTGGCCCAAAAAGGGGCGACTCTTTCTGGTAGCCACGGTGCTGTAGGCAATGGAGACTCCAAGAACAGACCGTGCCCTTCAGAAAGTAGCGCCAGAGGGAAAAAACCCCTTAAAAAGGGGAAAAAACCTCCAAACAGGAAGACTCCTGGAGAAAAAACAAGAACAAACAAACAGGAATCCAAAAGAAGCAAAAATCAGAAAACACAGAATGCTGAGTCCAAAACCAAAAGGCAAGGAAATCAGGAGCGAAGACACTAACTGAGCAGAAAGTGTTGCAGCGCAAAGAAGGAGGAAAAACACAGCCCTTATATACCAAAAAACAAGAAGTGACCCACAGGAAGAAAAAGGACACCATCTTGCATAGGGAAAAGTAGATAGAATAGACTGGAGCAGAAACCATAGAGAATAGGGAAGGAGGAATGCTGGGAAGACAGAGGTAACCTGGGAAGGGGAAAAGACATAAAGGACAGAGGAGAAAACAGCCCCAAAAAGGAAGAAAGACAGAAAAGAAGAAAGAGGAGCCCCAAACAGGTAAGAGGGGTCAGGACACCCCAACAAGACGGGGGAAGAGCGCAGCGCGAGGCCCCTAGTAAGTCCTGGGGCCTCGCAGGGTGCAAGAAAGGCTCGGGGCGCGCCGCGTCTTAGAGACGCGAAGCGCGGCCCGAGCCGAACGCGCGGCTTGTGCCGAACGCTCGGCTCGCGCCGCGCGGTGCGGCGCGACAACTATCACCCGTGGATTTGTGGCAATGCTTATTGGTCATAACAAAGGTCATTTCCTCTTTGGAGATTTCACTATTTCTTTTTCTGATTGTTTTAGTCGCAGTAGCTGGGTAAGAAATGCTATTTCTACAGCAGATGTATCCATCATTCACTCGATTTTTTACAGGTTCCCTCCGATCAATGTTCATGTAGAACCAACTTCTGAGACACTACTGGATAATAGTGAATGTAATCTTGTTTTGAGTGAGTTAGAGGCATATGTAACCCTTGATCAAGGTCTTCTTCAGTAGAATTGCAACACCACATATCCTTGAGGTAGAGTGCATTATTGGGAATGACCATCTTTTGCATGGTACTGATATAGAATTTTGCTTTTTTTTGCTGAACCCGTATTTTGCTGGACATAGGACTCTGCAAGTGAGCTGCAGTACTCATTGTGCTACCCACTAAAGAAGCACTGTAAAACATGTCTCCAGTCCTACCACTGCAGCCTGGGTGTTCAGTTTTAAACTGCCATTTTGACTAGCAACATAAACATGTTGCCAGGCCTCAACCTTCAGTTTGAATACTTATAAGTCAGCTCTTATGTAAGCCTTGTGTAACAGGGTCGACGCAACCCTGTTCCAAAAGGACACCCCGGGACATGGAGAACAGTGCCCCGGGGGTGCCTCCACACACCTGGAAGTGACGTCTTTATACTATAAAGACACTTGGGCCCCACCCAAGACTCACATGCATGAAAGTACGCTTTCTAAAGCATCAAAATAGAACTATAGTGATTTGTTCTAAACATCACAAGAACGATTCATTTTGTTTCATTTTCATGATTGGGCACAGTTTTTATTTTTTATTTTATTCATTTCATTTAGTGGTGCATTCCCTCACTCCCCATCCCTGTAGAATATATAGAGAACAAAGAAAAGGCCACTTACCATTCTCTTTGATTTTTATTTGTTCCTTTCCTTCGGTCCCACGACGGGGAGGTCCTTCACCGAAAGATCATCCTAAAGAAGAAAAAGGAATAGAGAAGAAAAGAAGACCATTACTGAAGTCTAGGAAAAGAAAATCTACAAGAAAGAAGATAAGGGGGAAGAAGAGAGAAAACGCACACATAGACTTAGCACATTTGACTGTCCTAACAACTCATACAGAATAAAACCTCTATATAGTGACCAACGTGTGCTGTCATCTTCCATTATCGGGTAATAGGGACCCCCTACACCTTGAATGCTAGCCTTAGGTCTAGTAACATAGTGTGTCAATAGTATGGCATGTATATTTAATGTCCTGGCAGTGAAAAACCTCCAAAGTCATTTTTCACAGTGGCAAGGCTGTCTCTCCTATAGGTTAATACTGGTTTAGACAATCATATTTTATAAGTGCTGAACTTAGTTTGGGAATAGTTTGAAAAATCTTTCAAGGACTCATTTTATTAGTAATTTATACTCCAATTAAATGTTCAAGTCAGATTTTACATTATTATTTTGAAAATAACACTTTTAGAAAGTTGCCATTTTTCTACCTAAAACCAAACGCTTTCCTGTCAGTGTCCAAATGTCACTTGACCCCTATGGCTTCCCTGTGGTGAGATGTGTATTGCTTTCAGACAGTAGGGGCTCTGAGTGTGGGAAGGCAGACACCTCCCCTGACAGGATTGCGCTGGGGACTGTGCCCAGCTCTTTCCGGCGCTGCAAAGAATGCCTACCTTATCATAGGCAGATGAAGCTCACAGCTGGGCCTGCTTCACTTTTTCCCTCTAGTCAAGCTGGCACTAAATCCAGAGAGTAGGGAGAAATTGACTGTAATTGTTTTTGGTGGTAAACAAATGCTTGCCCTCTATCCACAGGCAGGCGCTGGGCAGAAAAGTGGTTCCCCAGATCTCTTCTCAGAATACTCTTTGACCTGTGAGGAATCAGAAGGACTTCCCTGCTGCCTGGAGAGCCTAAGGGAAGACTAGACCTGCTTGCTTTGAACCCAGGACCCCAGAAGTGACCCAAGTGTCCTTTCCAAGGACACAATAAGCTTTGTAAGGCCCTTACCCTGCAAATGCCCAGCTGACCAGTACCAACTGGACCTGCCCTGGACCCTGTTATAGTCTCTATACCCTCATTTACAATTTGAGGACAGGGTACTCCACTAAGTACTCTGGTAAACTCTTGGCCCGTCTGCACTATTTTGAGTCAGGCAGGCTGACATCTTTCAGAGTGCTGTGCCCCCTTAGCTCTACCATCGGAAAGTTTACTCCATAAGGCCAACGGAATAAGACCTGTCAGGTAAGGATATCAGAATGCCCACCCTAATAAGAGTGGATTATCTATTGTAGTTCTGTCTTTCCATCACCACCCAGAAAAATCTAGTGGTACTAGACAGAAAAACACCACAACACCCTGGGGAAAAAACTATTAGGGCATGGGGTAATTAATTATGTTTTTCAATAACAGACTCCCACTTTAGGTTGAGGTTGATGTGTGGCTACCTAAAAGATCAAGGACGCTCATCAAATTTACAGTGTCTTCAGAGGGATAGCCATTATGGCATTTTTTCTAAAGGCAGAGATCACCTCTCGCCCAGCAGTGATCCAGTTTTGGTAGGTTGTAGTCCAGCAGGTTGGTGGAGGTAAGGACCTCTGCCAACCTGGTGGATCAGTGGGCTGTCCTCCACATTCTAAATCTGGCCCTTAGTTTCATGATATAACGGAGACTTAATACAGGGAACATGATAACCTTTTGGTATTCAAATATAGACTGAGTTCTGCATACATCTGTTTTGAATGAGGTACCCAGCTGTCCATGTGCTGTAGAATGACAACAAGTAGTTCAAACTGTCATGGGATAGCTTCAGAACTAAATCTAACAATCTAAAATTTTACATAAACATATCCTCACGTGGCCCCTGCAGCCCATTCAATAAAGCCAAACACCTAAATTGCTTGTGCCTAGAGATTTAGTTAATTCATTTCTGTGGATGTGCCTGCTAAACATAAAATAACTTCTTACTGATTTACCCTGAGATAAAAAACATTGTGATCTCATCAGTAAAGACCTAGGGCGTGTGTGGTAGACTAAAATTTAACATAAAAGACCCAAGTCGATAGAGAACAAAATGAAGACATGCCAAGAAAAATGATGGATACTGCAACTGTTTTATGCCAATAAGAAAAGAAGCAGAAGAAGGGCCAATTGATTTGACCTTTTCATGCTAGTACAAATGTTTTTTTTTTTTTTTACATTATAGAAAGCATAGTATACAAAAATAAAAAATTAAATTAATGAAAAAAGAGGCCAGTACCTAAATGCGGTCACCATTTGTTTGCAACAAAAATGTTAAATGTAATAAAAAATTATTGATGTGGCGTTTCTTTTTGAAAAATCCATGGACTAGATGTACAACGATTGGTAATAGCGATTACCTAATAGCGATTTTTTGAGAATTGCTATTTGATAGTCGCTATTACCAATGTACGAAAGTGATATCTGGCCGATTAGTGATTCGTATTGGGTCGCAAATAGACCTACGTCACGAATATTAATGAGATAGGTGTCTATTTGTGATCCACCAAGATTCACTGATATCAAATGGAGGGTGGCCTGATGGGGTCAGCAGACCACCATGCCTGTGATTGCTTTTAAATAAAGCAATCATTTTTGTTTTTTTTAAATGCAACTCGTGTTCCTTTCAGGAAAATGGGATGTGTTTCAAACTAAAAAATAAAAAGTTTCATTTAATTTTTTTTTAAGTAGACAGTGGTCCATGGGACCACTGCCTGCTCTTAGAAAATATGCATTCAACCATTCCCAAAGGGGAAGTGGTCCCATCAGCAAATAGTTTACCACCAACTTTGAGATGGCAGTAAAGTGCAAATGATTTGCAACCCCATTTTGCCCACAAAACATTCAGACACACCAATGCAAATCGGTATTTGGAAGGGATGCCACAAACACGCCTCTTCCAAATACCAATTTGGATACCTAAATTGTGATTCAGTAACAGGTTACCGAACCTCTATTTGGGCTTTGTACCTAAAGAAAGGCATTTTTTCATTAGCCAACAATATGATTCTGCAAAACTGGTCTGTTTGCGAATGCAAAAATGTTTTGTACATCTAGCCCTAAGTCTTTCAGTTGTACCTTGCAGTTCACTATTATTTTTTGTGAAGGCGACACCCAAACAAGAGCAAAGTGGTAAGCAGCTACAATGTCACAATGGACCATATGTACGAAATTGCATATTTACGATTTCCTTATTGTGAATGCATAGAAATCGCTATTTGGGAATGTCAAAACAGTATATAGGTACCCGCTGATTCCACTAATAGCATTTTTTATTTATTCACATTTGCAAGTAGGAAATCAAATTTTTGGAAATCACAAAATTGCGATTTCCTATTAGGAAATCGCAAATTAGGAAAAGTTGCATTATTGATGCAGAATGATGATGTCAGACCAGGATGTTTACAAATATATTGTGTGGCCACTACCTTAAGGCCTAGCAAGGTGCTTGAAGGAAGGAGTGCTCCTGGCTCACTACCTGAAGTGGTTTTTGGCAATTCCTGTACCACACCATGGCCAAGGAAGATGGGGCCAAGGATGCTGGCAGCAGGAAGAGGGAGGTCCAAATTTTTTAGAAGGGGTTGGAGCTTCTAACAGACGAATGTGTGACACACATGGACCAGCTCTTTGGAAAGGCATCATTTACTGTTTCAGAAGACCAAGATTTGGACCAGCATCCTGAAGAAGGTTAACCCCCTGGTGCGACCCAGTGTACCATACCTAAGATCAGGAAATGGTGGTACGGCCTAAGGTCCCTCACAAAGTAAAAGGTGGCCAGCAGGATGGCTGAGGGAAGTGGGACAGGTGCTAAACCCTCAAAAAACCCTCCTTTTACTCTCATGGAGACACTCATTGAGGGGACCTTGGAACCAGACAGTGTGTCAGTAGTGTCTGACATTGACAACTCCAAAACTGCAGGCCCCAGCCAGGGTAAGTCATTTTTCATTTACTTCCCTAACATAACATATTGTTAGCAAATCCAAATATCATACAGCACAGCAGAAATAACTCCATTTAGATGCTTGCCCTACCCTGGCAATGCATCGTAGGAGTTGTAGTACACATCAGTTGCCTGTTGTACTTGTGCTGATGACTGCACCAAACATATCTTTGCAACATAAACATGTCACCAACACATGAATCACAGTTACATTATTGTAGATGAAAATTAACCATTTATTTAGATCACAGCCTGGACAGCCATTGCAGCCAAAAGAGCTACTGACAATCATGTGGAAATTGAGGACAAAACAGCACCATCACCCCAGTTCCAATTGCCAGAAAAGCAACCATCTCACCACTGTCAGAGTTTGTGGACAGTGATGAGGGACAATTGCAAGGCAAGGACCCCACAACATTAAAGGGCGAGACACACAGACAGCGCAGAAGCCAAACATCTACAGTCCATATTGATATTCTGTCAGATGATATGTTGAAGAGGTTTCCTGAGTTTGGTGGCTTGGAGAGAACCAATATCTCTGTACAGCACCTGCAAACAAAACAAATAAGGATGGGGAATAGGCATCTGCAACAAGTGTCTAGATCGATGCAGCAATTGAAGAAAGGGCAGGAACACGGCTAGCTGCAATGTAGAAGGAGCACTGTGTGCAAAGACAGAGGCACAGGCAGTACCTGGCAAAGATTGATTCCTTCATATGTTCCATCAGCCGATAGGCAGTAGCCACAGCAACACTAACAAGGCAGACTGTGAACACCGACTGACAGGGGGCACTGCTGTCAGGACATTGCCTGTGGGCTAATGCAAGTGACCACAGACCTTGAGACTATACAGAGCCACAATATCTTTATCCCCAATAAACTGCCCCAGCCTAAGAGCAAAGTGGGCTCTAGCCTCAGTGGCAAATCCATTCAGGAAGCACACAGTTACAGGTGTTCAAGCTGACACACTTCTGGGACTGACATATCAAAAGTCCCACAGCCCAGTGGTGCTGACAAGGCACCCAACACCAGAGGCTGAAAGAAATGAACCACTGAACACTCAGAGGAATGAGTCGCCTTTGATTTGTTTTGCCTTATATACTTTGTTGTATATTTTGTCACAATGTTAAATCCACAAGGATATAGTTGATCCTCATGTGAAACAATGTTGTTGCTACCTGAATAAATGGTGGTATCTCAGTTATGCACAAAGCATTACCATTAGTTGTGCTATCTCACTATTAGATATATTCATTACTCTTACATCAGTAGTAGCTGTT
Source organism: Pleurodeles waltl (assembly GCF_031143425.1). Classification (NCBI taxonomy): domain Eukaryota; kingdom Metazoa; phylum Chordata; class Amphibia; order Caudata; family Salamandridae; genus Pleurodeles; species Pleurodeles waltl. The sequence continues at coordinate 733,980,964 of NC_090439.1, read as the reverse complement.
AATGATCTCAGTGCATCTTGCTCGGCACTTTGCTGCACGTGTATCCTTCGGCTGCACCTGCAGTGGTGATACGTCATCATCAGAATTAGAATCAGGCTCTATGGGGATGTCATGCAGACCTTTCCTCACTGCAATATCAGGCAGTATGGCACAAGTGTCAATATCTTGCAGCACGTCTCGGGTCTGTACAGTAGTGCCCTGCTGATTTTGTGTAGGCAGTAAAACCAGGACTTCGGGATCCCAAAGGTCCTCTTTGTGATTGCACTCGTTATCCTGTGTGCCCTGTTGTACTGTCTTTCACTTCTTGTCCTTGGAGTCAGGTATGGTGTGAGTATCCAGGGATGCAAAGCATATGTACTGTCATCTTAGGAGCATGAGAAGGCAAACTATTAGGTCACATTACACACACCTTCCTGGTCACTGTATTAATTGAGTCTGCAATTCTCTTACCTAGTAAGAAACCATCGCCAAATTCATCCTGTGACAGTTTTGTATTCCACTGTGGAGGAACATGAATGAGTTGTGGGTGCTGCCTGGGAATCTGGCCACAACGTTTGTTATGGTACAGCATGCATCACACACTACCTGCACACTAAGGGCCATATGTACCAACGAATTTTCCCATAGACACAGAATGGGTATAACCCTTTGCTACATCTGGCCCTAAATTACTGTGAGCTTTTCCTGTTCCTGTAAATGAATTATTTTGATGAGGGGCACATATGGCAATATGTGTGCCACAACACAGCCTATGACATTGGGGAACTGTGCTGCCCTGTAGAACACCAACTTTGTTTGTTGCAATAATTGAGAGGTAATGGGAAAAGATATATATTGTTTAGGTTTGCTCACCTTGATTACTAGAACATTGAGAAATAACCTGGAAAAGACACTGTGTAAGACCTCCCCACACCTTCCCACCACTGCTATCACCCCCATGGTAACTGCCAGAAGCTAAGAGGAACAGGCAACACAACACCTGCACATGTGGTGGGATTGCATTGCTTCTGAGTGTTGGGGCCTGTAAATGAGGTTGTAACTCAGCAATTAAATCAAAAATTACCTGACTGCTGAGTCTATACCTCTCGTAAATCTACAACTCAGTCTGTTCAAACAGGGTGACCTTCACCCTAAAAATCCTCTATTGTCTCCTCCTCCTCCTTCTCTGACTCCCAGCCAAAACCCTCATCCTCCTCACCACAACATACAAAGCCACCTTTGTGATAGAGCCTGATGCATTTTGGGTGCCTTTTTATATTTTGCACCCAGTTGTCACCTAATCTGAATTAATGGTAATTGTATTTCCTAAATGCCCATTTTGTGACTAGTTGCAATTAGGAAACCCATTGTACATGTGGTTAGCAAATCATCATTTGGAAACCCCTATTTGCGATTTCCTATTTTGTGATTTCCAAAATGTGATTTCTACAAGGTAGAAATTGCATTTTGTACTACCGCGAATGCCTTCAGTACATAGCGAAATGGCATATTTCCTAATGGCTCAAAATTACGATTCGCACTATCAGGAAATGCAAACTGCCTTTGTACCAATGGCCCACTGTCACCTACACATTTTATAAAAGCACTGTGTAGGTGGACATCTGAGGTGCAGGCAAAAAAATAGCTATTTTGTTAAATATAAGACACAAAAATAAAATCTAAAATCACATACTTCACAAGAACCTTGTCACTGAAGAGAAAAGGGACTATTTTAAAGCAAATGTGAACAATGTGACAAGCTTTGTGCAGTCACTCAGGGAGCCACAGAGTAAAATATGCTGACCCATTGCTCCATATTGTTTGGTGTGGTAGGTGGAAGCAAAATTTGAATGACAATGCAACAGGCTAACAGGTGAAGAAAGCTGAGAAAAGGCCCCTAGATTTATGTATATTATGTATGATTTGTTTAAATAACAACTCTAGACACCTAAAGGTGACTGAAAGGCTAGGAGAGCAACTACATCAAGATCAACAGCAAGGAGACATCTATTGGTCAAATTATATACCACATTTATCACACTGCCTCCCAGCTGTTATATTTTGGGTCACTATAGCACTGGAATGTAATGGAACATTTTCTCTATCTCCCTAGATGAGACTCGGGATGTCAAGGTATTAGGCCTCTCATTGAAAACTAACAACGGCATTATTTTTGGGAATCCTATGTTACAGGCCTCCAGATACTTCTACTTCTCATTTTCAGAGTTTTATAGAGGTCCGTTCGAATATGGCACTTACACACTCAATTTTGTTTATCCTAGGGGATTTAAATTTTTGGGCAGAGGGAGACCTATCCTCCCCTCTTAAAGACTTACAGGATTCCTGTGAAATTTTGGGGCTACAGCAATGTGTGTCAGGCCCGACTCATCGGACAGGACACACTCTTGATCTGATTTATGGCACAGAAGGACTGGTCTACCTGAGAAAGATTTTACCACCTGACATTGGACTGATCATGCACTGGTTGCCCTTGATTTGATGTTGAACGATCCCGATTACCCTGAAGGGCAGAAGGCTGGCATTGTATGCTAGTCCTTGGCATAAGCTAATACAGGATGAGTCCATGTCGAGACGAATGTTCAATTTCTCCAATACTTTGACCCTGCAATATCAATCGACCCTAATTGTATTGTTCACAAAAAGGAGACCTTAGACACATTGGATAAAATCATCCCATTCACCAACAAGAAATGCTGTTGTAAATCTTCAGCACCTTGGTATAATGATTTACAAAAACTTTAAACTGTGCATGGAAGAAATTGGAATGCATATGGCATAGGGAGTACAAATGTAACAAAAAAAGTTATTTGAGGCCCTTCAGTATTTTATAAGTACTGAAAGTGCCAAACAAGGAGTTCCTCCTTCTCAGAGGTTTTGTGACGATCTTGCAGAATTTTTTGACATTAAGATTTGTAAGATCTTAGATTAGATTAATGATCAGTCCCAGAATAAAGTTCCTGATTTAACCACTTCATGTTTCAAATTGTGCTAACCATTCTACCCTGTGTAAGGAAAGAAATCTCGAATCGGATATTTCCGTACCCAGATTTAATAAGTTTCAAACCTGCCAGACTGCTCTGGAAGATCAGAGGAAACGTTTTGAAGTATTCAAACCCATTTCAGAGGAACACTTTTGATCCTTTGCTGGATCTACCTCATCTGGTTCCCTCTTGGATCCTATGCCCTCCAGGATATGGAAAGAGTTGGGAGATGAGCTTACTTCCCCAACATTGCGGCTATGTAACCACTCCTTGGAGACTGGAGAAGTTCCCTCAATGTGGAAAAAGACCATTGCTACCCCCGTTCTAAAGAAACCTACAGCGGTTCCTATGATGCTGAGCAATTTCAGGCCTATATCACTCCTCCCGTTCCCCATGACAATTTTGGAGCACTAGGTGAGCAAGAAGCTCTCACAGTACCTGGAAACACAATCCCTTTTGGAAGATGAACAAATTCGATTTAGACCAGCACATGGCACCAAGTCTGCTTAACTCATTGCCATTGACGAGTTGCATATGAGAGTAAAGAAGGGTCAATGACAGTCTTGGTTATACTAGACTTGTTGGCTGCCTTCGACACGGTCAGTCACAAAATTCTCCTTGAAAGGTCAGCTAAAATCGGTGTAGGAGGACTGGTTTTGAAATGGATGAAATCTTATTTATCTGACCGATCTCAGACCATTGCCTTGTCCCCTTCCTGTTCAGACTTTAAAAGACAACGTTCTGGGGTTCCACAGGGTGCAGCTTTGATCCCAGTCTTATTTAATGTCTATATGAGGCAACTGATCTCTTTGATAAAGGCGTATGACATCACCCTAGTCAATTATGCAGATGACACAAGGCTAATTTTGTCTCTGAATCATGAACAACAAGATTTAGTGGCGATTTTTCAAAACTGTACCTCAGATGTTTCCAATTGGATGAATTCAAATTTCCCTAAAATTAAAAGGGGACAAAACCGAATTGCTTTGCTGTTCGGTCAATAGAATTCCTACGGAGCTCCCCCTAAATTTCTGGCCTCTACCAACAAAATAAGAATTGCATCCTTCTAGTGCAGTCTGCAATATGGGGATTCCATTTGATGACAAACTAACTTTGGAAGGGCATGTCACCAAAGTTGCAGACACCTGTTTTGCATTCCTTAAGGTTATTAGAAAGGTGCTACTGCTCCTACCAAGCAAAGTCAAACCCACCATTACACACAGTGTCATACTGAGCAGGTTGGATTACTGCAGTGCTCTGCTACTTGGTTCCCCAGATTTCCTGGTCAGCAGATTGCATAGGGTTCAAGTGGCAGCTGCCAAATTATCTCTAAATAGATCTCGCAGATCATCTGCAACTAAAGCCTTACGGGACCTACATTGGCTCCCAATCAAACACAGGATCACATTCAAGGTCATGTGCATTGTGTTTAAAGCTCTACATGGACAAGGTCTGCCACCATTACAGCACAGACTGAAGCACTATACTACTAGGAGATGTCTTCGCTCTAGCACCGCTAACCTAGTTATCATAAACAAATTCTACAAGATCAGGTAAGGGGGTCTGTGCCTTTACATTTAAGGCAACTCAGATCTAGAATAAATTGCCTCCTAATCTCAGATCAGCCACTGAACTACCACCTTTCAGGAAGGCTTTAATGACCTGGCTCTTTCCAAACTAATGCCATCTGTTAGTGTTCTCTTTTTCTCCTTGAGCACTATTTTCTGTTCTCCCCATGTTTGCTTGCAGAGTCAGGATGACAGTTTTTGGCAACAATCTGTACTTTATAAATCATATAACTAAATAAATAAATAAACTGTGAGAAGTGTTGTGATAGTAACTTTCCTACCAATTAGCAGAATGTTAAGAAACATCTGACGAATGTCATCAAATGTGCTAATAAAGGAAAAACCCAAACTCTGAACATCACACAAAGTGCAAGTAAAGGATGTAAAATGAAAATGTAAATATCGCAGTATGTGTGTGTTCAATGTTTGTAATATTTCTGTGTCCTGAGAAAACACACCATTTTTTACTAAAAGTATGCTCCCCCAAACATTAAATACGAAGCAATTCACACAGCAAGTCAATATTGACCTGAGGCGAGTAAATGTTAATATCCAAACATCGCTTCATCTTACCTCTTGGTATACTAGAAATTACTAAGCTATATTTAAAACTTCGTTTTTTTACAATGCTCAGTGCAGCAATGGGCTGTGTTTGTGAATATTAGTTTGCTACCAACTCCTGCAGTCTGTTCAGCTAGCCCCATGACAGATATCATATTTGCGGTAAGGTTTCCATTCTATATTCCCTTTCCAGGCCTATTAATAGATGACCCTGACACACCACATTCTCCTTTAAAAGTCTGTTGTTCTTTTTCTGTTCCAATGCTAATGTAACTACGAGATTGATTTATGGATCAAAACTACTGGTTTCAATTTCATCTAGTGTTTCCAAGTATTTCATTTGCTGATTGAGCACAATCCAATGTAAAACATGTGAGGCTACATCCCTACGCATAATTACTGCGTTTCCGGGATGCATTCTCCAGGGTGCTCATCCCAAATGTTCTTGTTTAGAGGCAAGTGTATCCCCCACTATTAACATAGCAGCTGGGATTAAAAAATATATATTATTTGGTTTGAAACATGTGGCTTCAATGGCCAAAACACTTTGCCCGGCAAAGAATTACACCTCACTATGAATTTAAAGTAACTGAGTTATATGATGTTGTGTACAGAACATAAACTAAGGCCCATGTTTATGCTTTTTTAGCGCCGCATTTGTGTCATTTTTTGACGCAAAAGCGGCGCAAAAGTACGAAATACAATTGTATTTTGTACGTTTGCGCCGCTTTTGTGTCAAAAAGCGGCGCAAATGCGGTGCTAAAAAAGTATAAATATGGGCCTAAATTCGCTGGGGCATGCAGGAGATGGAATCTGATGCAAACTGTTATATAATCTGGGCCAGAGTCACCAATAACTAGTTTGTTATGAGTAGGTGTGCTATACTCGAATTTCAGTAGTAAGGGGCTGTTTTACAACTTGGGGGACAGAGGTATGGCAGTCAGGGCAATGGAACAATTTTCTCAATTTCCTTGACTGCACCTCTACCTGCCGAATTATAAAGTGACCACCAAGCCGGCAGTCATTTCTTCAAGCATTGCCAGGAACTGCCCTATGACGGACCCATACAGCAAATTTGTTCTTTTTTATTTTCAAAAAGAAAATCTCAGTGGGATTTTCTTGTTGAAAATAAAAAAAGCAATGCCCTCCTCGCCATGGCAGTCCTTTCCCTTAGCGAGGAGATCGTTTTGTAGTTTTCACTGTCCCTTACTGTCAGGGTATTCCTGACATAGGTCCCTATGTAGAAGTAGGAAATTCATTGAGGTGGGTACCAGGACCGAGAAACTTCATCCACAAAATACTTTTTTCCTAAAAAACAATGAAGGCATACTGACCGATAGAGAAGAAGGCAGTGCCACTAATCTTCTTTTACATAAACCAAAGTGTTTTGAAAAAGATTCCAGCATTGATCAGAAGTGATAAAAGCTGGCAGAGGTTTAGCATAGCAGAGACTGTGGACCATAAACATTTGGGTACAAGATTCTGAATTGCATGAAAAACAAGAATTTGTGCAATGTCACTTGAGTGCATTGCAATAATCAAGTCAGGAACAATATATGTACCCTCCTCTGTAAGAAGAGGAATGAGGTTTTGCAGGATAGATAGATGGACATTGCAGGAGATCTTGGAAGTAAAATGTGTGTGTTAAGGTTTTCTGAAACTTTCACCACTGCACAGATTCAATTACTACAGGTCGACATTAGTTAAGACTCAAGCTAGAAGTACCCCTTACTTCCAAAATTGGTGTGATGGAGTTCAGTTTAAGTTGGTGTCCACTCATCAACTTCTGATCCCGGCTTAGACAAAGAGCAAACTTCTCTGCCTCTGAGGTAGAACCCCCTCTAAATGGAGAAGCACCTTAGTTGGTATCATCAGCCTAAATATTGAAGTCAAAAGCTATGAGAGTGGATGAACTTAACTAATAGTTAAATATAGATAAATACATAAGTACATAAATACATAGCGTCAGAGCAAGCGAAGGGAAGGGAAATACCTCTAAAATTGGTGAGGGTGTATACGTAGTGGTTTATCCACGGGCCAAAACTTTTTTGCTGGGGAACAAAAAAAAAAATATTTGCTCGATACGATTGTATTTCACCATGCACAACCGTGCACTAACCAGATATCTTCAAATAGCAGAACTTGCAAATTCACAACCCTTTTCCAGGATATGCTTTAATAACCTGTTACTGTAATAGGGGCCAGATGTATCAAAGCTTTTTGCATTCGAAATGGTGCGAATGCCCGTTTGCGAATGCAAAAAGCCCTTTCAGAATGTATTAAAGGCATTCTGAATGCAATTTTAAGGAATCGCTAAAATAGCGATTACTTAAAATTACGAACCTGTTTAGAGAGTCGCAAATTGCGACTCTCTAAATAAGAAATCGTAAATAAGGAATCCTTATTTACGATTTCTAAAGCACATGTATGAAGCAATTCCTTAATGCGGAATTGGGCATTAAGGAATCGCTATTACCACCAAGTTGAACTTGGTGGTAACCATGTGCAAATTTTAAAAATGCATTTGAAATGCATTTTTTAAATTTACATGTAAAGCACACATACCCTTTTGGCATGTGTGCACTTTACATATTGCTAAAAAAAAAATTTGGGGTGCAGCAAAGGGGGCTTTAGGCCCCTAGCACCCTGGACTTTGCATTTCCCAAAATTGCGAATTCCAGTTAGGAATTCGCAATTTGGGACATGCAAAATATTCGCAAATATGGACCGACAGGCCCATCGATGCGAATGGGGCTGGTATCGCAATTTGCGATTCGGTAATAGCATTTGCGATTTTTAAGAAATCACTATTACCGAATCATAAATATGATACATTGCATTTTGCAAATCGGAAATAGCGATTTCTTAAAAATTGCTATTTCCAATTCGCAAAAGGCTTTTTTCATACATCTGGCCCTAGGTTTCCAGGCTGAACCTGGGAAATTATCACAGGAGGACCTGTCAAATTGCTGTAAAGTGTGTCAGCAGTATCTACATAGTTGTAGGAAAGCAACTGTGGTGCACATACTTCCTTCATATGCATATTCTCCTCAGCTTACTACACACTTCTTAAGCCATGAATAATGGCAAGTCAGACTCCCAACATAACCAAAGCAGCATGTCTTTTAACTACTGCAGCATCTACCTAGAACAAAGTGTAATACTATTGTGACATTAGTGGTAAAAAATGTTCTTCATGACCATTGTCTACATTAATGCACTTAACCAGTGAGCCGTTTCTTTACAGCACCGTGATAATATCTTTCATTTGCGTCATTCGTAACATTCCTTCTTATAGTTCGACTCATGAATGCGTTGTAGTGAATCTTAACTTGCTATTACATTCAGGACGTTGCCGAAGGAAGCGTTTTCTAGGAAAAGAGGAGTTAGCATTTCTTTCACGCATACACAGTTATCTCACAAACGTAATTCACTTGATTTAATCGAAAATCGGGGGAGCCATTGTGTAAAATTAAGGCCATAATTACGGAGAAATTAAAGGCCCCAGGATAAATAGACAACATTGTCTATGGCAAATAGCACCTGCATTCTGCAAACAGAAACAGGCCCATTCAACTAGGCAATTGTTAGGTTTTAAAGAAGCAGCAGAAAGTAATTACGTCATTTCGTTAACCTATTACATTTGTGGACTGGCAAAGCAGGTGGTAAGATGTTTTAAATTTCAGAGCCCTCGCATTGATATTGAGCCTTTCAGTTGTCTTCACTGATGTAAAGATAGATTTATATGTCTTGTGTAATTGATGTAATTTTTCCATAACATGCTTTCAGTTCCTTCTAGCAAAAAGGCAAAAGTGTTGTCCAGATTCAACTACTATGTCAACGCATCCATTTTATTCACTGTGCGATCAAGAATAATCTCTGTGAACACTTGAAACAATATACCAAGCAGGCTGGGTTGTAGCTACATTTTTCCAATAGTTTATGCTGCATAATTCTCAAACATTCTGGACATATTTCTTGAACAGTGGTTTGCACAGAAGTTTGTCCTATCCATGAACAGTTCAAGATAATTCCTGAATGTGGGAGAACACAAGATATTGATTCATAAAAAAGTTTGGTTCAAAACATGTTATACAGATTTGTAGAGTGTGCTGTCACCTGGGAAGATATCCTTGTGCTAAGCAGGAGTAAATCTAAGCACACCTAAGGCCTAGAGGATCGCTGGAAAAGCCAAGTCTTCAGTTTCTTGTGGTATTCAAGAAGTGAGGAGGAGACATGTGTAGCAGTAGGTCATTCCATGCTTTAGGAGTGGTGTAGGAGAAGGCTCAACTACCAGACCTGATTTTCTGTATGTATGAGATTTGTACTAGTAGGAGTCTGGACGAGCAGAAGTGTCTGAAAGGTTTGTGAAAGAACATGTAAAGGTTGAGGTATGCTGGACCAGTGTTATGTAGTGCCTTGAAAGTGTGGCTGAGAAGTCTGAATTGTGCTAATTTCTGAATGAGGTGCCAACGGAGCTCCTTCAGCAGTGGTGTGATGTGAGTGCAGTGTGGGAGATTGAGAGTATTTTTGGCCACCGAGCTCTGAATGGTATGCAACCCTCTAGTATGTGTTTTGTTGATCCCGGCATAGAGGATGTTCCCATAGTCCAGCTCTCATGTGACCACAGTGTGCCTGATGGCTTTCGGGTGCTTAGTGGAAAGCTTCCTCAGCATGATGCAGAGATGCCATTGACTTGGGCGATCATGTAGAGTTTGCTATCAATGATGATCCAGAGGTTCTTGGCAAACTGTCTGCCCCTGCTCTGTTGCCCACCTTGTGGAGACCCACAGTCATGCGCTTTTCATGAAGAACACAGTTTAGGTCTGGTTGGTGGTAGTGCGCCTGGTCCTTAGAAATTAAACTTATAAGGGGATGCGTATAGGTAGATTAAACTTTTGATTTGCATGGAGTATCCTAGCATGGAGTATCCTAGCTAAGGTGTAACCAATGTGCATCAATAATCAATACACAAGGCAATAATCAATAAGCAAATCATTAATCAATGTTTATGGAAAACCACAACTCAGTATACGTTTAGCAATTTTATTTCCCTATTCGTTACAATACTAAGTCATGAGGTTAAATTAAACTTTATTCAATTCCACTCAAGATTAATTAATTAGTGACCACCAATAGCATAAACTAATCAGAACTTGCGAAAACATGCGCTCTAATGCCTCAGCATAAGTCAATAATGATGAATATGTTAACATGAGTAACCAAGTTCAGCAATCAGTCAGTCAATCATTTGTCACTATTATGTCAACATCTCAGAATAGGAACCCTACCTAACCCAGATTAGCATTAGCATGTGGGACTTCATGCGAAAACAGTTTAGTACATGAATTTGGAAAAACATCTAACTAGGACAAAATCTATAAAACAGCGCAGTTGGTACCTAGAAAGAAAAGGCACAAAAAGTCAATCAGTCACATTGTCATAGCTACCTATCCACTGTATGGATCATCAACAAAGTCAGTCTTCGTCTTCAGGTCATCAATCGATCAGCATCGCACCAGGCTCTCATGAGCATGAGCCCAATGACAGAATCTGGAATCTCTTCGAACGTCCACGCCTAACTTCGAACATCTATTCTCTTCATCGGTTCTGACGTTTTTCCCCTTTGTCACAACATTACATTAAAGTCACCCAGCCTATCCCCCAATTCCTAATTGGTCAATTACGCGTTTATTTACATAGCTAATGGATAAAACACACCAAATCTATAGATACTGGTATTTCATGATTCTCAGACTGTTGATTGGTTCATTGTACGATGTCTTAGGCATCCGGCTCGTCAGGTATGAAAAATGTTGCCTCTTCTTCTCAGGTCAGTGTCTCCATTGTTTGAGTCCTGGGAAAATACATCTTGTCTGCTTTACACAGTCCTTGTTACAATTATGATTCCACCATCTCCTGTCCATCGGTTCCCCCATAGGATTTTGCTGAGCAAATTTTATTAAACAATAAGCAGTTCAGCGTCAGTTCAGCACATTAGCTTCCCTACATCGTGCTATTAATTCAGCTTCTGCATGAGGCCTGGCAAAACTAGGCTAAGTTAACTCTACAATATAATGCAAAACATATGTTATTTATCTCAATATGTCATGCTATTACATTATTTTAATACATTTTCTATAATTCATTCATGTTATTCATATTATCAGTACATTTTGTGAATCTTGGTAGCCACTCTCCGAGGGCACATTTTCAAACGTGAACATTCATTCTCTACATTATTTAATTCTACAATTTATTATTATTATTCAAAATAACCAATTATTAATATCTCAAATTAACATATTGGCTTCAACAGTCCCTTCTCCGATGACTAAATATGTAATCACTCTACTTTTTCCCATCAATAATTTCATAGCCCGGTTTCTTCAGTATTTTGTCTCCTTCTCAAATCTTCCCTATACATTCTTTCCCTGTTTCGTTCTTCCCTCCTCTGATTATTTTTAGACCTTTTCAATTCAATCTTTTGACACAATTTACATGAACCCCATAATCCTAATATGCAAGCAACCACAATTAATATTCCCTGTATGATTTTTAATAATGCCCCATTCCAAATGTTACTAAGCCAATTTCCCATTGAACCAAATCCATTTCCAACCTTTTCCCAAACACCAGGTTCCTTCAATTCCTTCAAATCCTTACTTGAGTTAGTCAGGTTAGTCAGTAAGTCTCTTATCTCTTTACTGTTGTTAGGAATGTATGAGCAACAATGCCTAGAGTTAATCATTTTATAGACTCCGCCGTCCTTCACTAGAAGCATGTCTAAAGCAAGACGATTCTGAAGCATTATAGCTCTATCCGCGGCTAATTCTGCATCTATCAGGAGTATTGCCCATGTAAAATTTGTCAGCATGTTATCCACAATAGTAGACAACTTTCGTATCTTGGTTGAGTTCAGGATGACTCCCAGTGAAGGGATCACTGCACTAAATATATCTTCCACAATAGCAAAAGAGGATTCCCTCCTCTGTCGCTTATGATGTAATTCAGTCAATTTCGGAAACTTCTTTAAGTCACCTATCTGATAAATCTTTGGGAAAACTATTCCCAAATAACATGTTCCATACCATCCTTTTGGAAGACGGTAAGAAGCATTAAGTCCACAAATATAATAGATACCAGGAATCACAGGGTCCTGACCATTCAACATTAAAGTCCATTTACTCTGAAACAAAAACACATGCCTACATTCACTCGTTCCCACAAATAAAGTGTCAGTGCATGATTTTTGCATATATATACAAAGCTTTCCTACATGTAATGCATCTAAAGCTAATTTTCCTTGCATCTTAATTGCAGTGTAAGCATAGTCATTCTTGTAAGTCTTTTTCTCTAAACCTTTTTCTAATTTCTCTTTTAGTGCTTTCCGCCTGTCATCAGTATGCTCTATAAAGCTCTTTTAAAATGGTGTAAGCAAGCAGGTGAGATTGTTTTTATGTGCATAAGCAGTTCCAAATGTTAGTTTAGGCTCAAAGAATCCTCTAACTAACACTATATCATGATCCTTAGCTACTCTACTCAAATATCTAATAATAGGAACAAATGAAAACACCACATCATAATTAGAATAAAAATACTGTATATACTCTTGATTATAGAACCTTGTTAGTAGCAGATTACATCTTATTCCGTAGGTTAATGGTAGGCTGTGGTACGTAACTCCTTCCTCTACTGACAAAGGAATTTGTGTACACACAAGAAATCCCTTGCATCCATCGTCTCAACATATTCACTCAACAAGCGATAGAAGACGTTAGAAGAAAGCTCTCCTTGAGCATTAGTGTATTCATGCAAATACTTCTCATCTAACTTAATCTTCTCTAAAGTTGTTAGTGTAGTAGTTTCAGGAACAGAAGTACGATTGGCTCTTTTTGTATCAAGAACAGACATTCCCACAATTACTACTATAAAAAAAATCCCACACATAATCGCCAATCCAATGCTCATATATTGACAGCGCCTAGCATTCCTAACTTCATTATTTAACTCAGCCATGATCTGCAAAGAATCTGAAAGCAGAAGAAACATCTAAATATGTGCAGAAAAAATAAAAAATAAGGAAACATTCTTTTCACACAGTTCAGTTTCACATCCAGGAATCCCTTTCCTTGTCAAAATCGATTAGCAGCTTGCCACATCCGGTTTATATGTTTTTATGTCAAATCAGGTTACCAATGTCGCTTTCGGTTTATTTTTCAACAGTCTCTTTAAGGTATTTCACATTGGTTCAACAATTCAGTTTCTTGTTCACCTTCAGGTTACATCAAAGTACTGACTTGAAACCTCTCTATCAAAGCAAAAAGGACATAAACTTGTGTTGCCATTCATTTGCATTTGCATATGCCCATTCAGGACCTGCGTAACAACGACTTGCTATTCTCTTTCTTTTCAGCTTTCGATCACCACTTATTTCTCCTTCACTCAATTCTTCTTTTCTCGTACTATCCACTTCTTCCTCTATTGTTTCATTTATGACCACTTCCTTTCTTTTCTCTACTTGCGGTTCAGGCCAACTATCTCCTTTTCTAAATCCTTCTGTTAATATTCTTCTTGAGATTGGACTTTTCTCCTTCTCTTTTTCTATGGTGTTCTCTCTTGATGGACCTGCAACAGGCTCAGGAGGAGTCGGATCACCTTGACTTTGCTCCATCTCAACTCCTTTACCTTCATGGTCTGGCACTTGCTCTGTTTTTTTTTCAGCATGATCTGCTTCTGGGAGAACTCCTGTTGAGCTAGGCTCTCCTGCTGAATTCGAAGAGATTGATTCTTCCGCACCATGCTGTTTTTCTTTACCTTTATCACTTACAGGGTCATAGAACCATCTTCCACAAGCTCTTGTTCAATTTCAGGCTCTCTTGGTTCTCTTTCTGGCTCAGGTGAGACAACCTGTTTGACTGTTGATTGTGCTCTCAACAACACTTCTTCGTGATCCAATGGACAAGCCACTTTCTTTGCATGACTTGCATGAATCCAGTTCGGATGTCCTGCACACTTCACAGCTGTTGTAGTTGTCAGGACCACCTAGTAAGGCCCTCTCCAGCGTGGATCTAAACATGTCTTGCAAACATGTTTTCAAACAATGACCCAGTCACTGGCACGCAGATTGTGTCCTGGATCGTGGATGGGTGGCAGGGTAGTGTCCTGCACCTGCTGAAAGAGCGAACCACACCAGCCAGACCCTTGAAGTAGTCCAACACCATATCATCTGTAATGTTTACAAGAGCATTTGCTGGAACTGCTGGTAATCTCCTTGCTCTGCCCATGAGGATCTTGTGGGGCAACAGCCCTGTCTTCCTGTGAGGTGTATTTCTCATCAACATCAACACCAAAGGTAATGCATCTGGCCTTTCAGATTCGTAGCTGCACACATCTTAGCAATTCTGGAATTCAAAGTGCCATTCATTTGCTCCACTAGTCCTGATGCTTCAGGGCGGTAACTACAATGCAACTTCTGCTCAATGCTTAGTGCTGCACATAAGAGTTTAATCACCTCGTTATTGAAGTGAATTCCCCTATCTGATTCTAAAGAGATCGGAAACCCAAAACGTGATATCAACTCCCTAAGCAACAACTTTGCTACTGTGAGACTGTCATTCCTTCTTGTGGAGTATGCTTCAATCCAGTGACTAAAAATCCATACAATCACCAACAGTACTTCAAACCTCCACACGCAGGCACCTCAATGAAATCCAATTGCATTCTGCTGAATGGACCTCCTGCTCTTCCAATGTGGCTCAAATTCACCACTGTCCCTTTTCCCATATTTAGCTGCTGACAGATTATACAGCAATGACATACTGCTTCTGCTGCATGTCTAAATTTAGGATTGAACCAGTCAATCTTGAACAACCAAATCATTGCATCCCTCCCAATGTGTACATGCCCATGAGAATACCTGGCGATTTGCGACAATAAACTATTTGGCAGGACCATCTGACCTTCCTCAGAAACCCATATCTCATCAGGCCTTTGAACACATTTTAGTTTAGACCGAAGTCGTTTCTCCTCTTTGTCAACATTACTTTGCAGTGTTTTCAACTCCTCCAGAGTATCTATCACTTTCAATGCAAAACTTCTACATGTATTGTCTTCTTCTGACATCAGTTCCTACTTGTCTTTGAACGATATACAGTTCAATGCGCAAAACCTTGCGACTTGATCCGCATATCCATTTCCTAGTGAGATGTAGTCTTGTGACATCAGATGTGCACTGCATTTCACCACGGCAATTTCTTCAGGTAATTGTCTTGCATACAGCAATTCCTTTATTCTGTCGCCATTTCTTACTAGTGTACAAGTAGAGGTTAGGAAACCTCCTTGCAACCACAACTGACCAAAATCATGAAAAATTTCAAATCCATATTGGCTATCTGTGTAGATTGTAACTCTCAATCTTGCAGATGCATGGCACACTCAAGTAAGAGCTACCAATTCTGCTTCTTGTGCAGAAAATACACCTCAAAGCCAAGAAGCTTCTAAAGTACCTGTTATTGTGCACACAGCATATCCTGCTCTCAATGTTCCTGTACCATCCCTAAGACACGAGCCATCGACAAAGACAATTTGGTCATTTTCTTCCAATCATGTATCTCTCATATCAGGTCTGGGTTTTGTGCATAATTCATTTACCTCAAGACAATCATGCTCAATGTCTTCTTCCTTTTCAATTTCAACAGTACCACTTGGAAGTAATGTTTCCGGGTTCAGCACTGTACATCTTTTCAATGTTACATTTGTAGCACCTAGAATGCTCGTCTCATACCTTGTCAGTCTGGCACCAGTTAAAACTGTGTTTTCGTCCTTGTCAGTAAGATCTCAACAGAGTGAGGTACCATTACCGTCAAAGGGTATCCCATCACTACTCCCTCACACTGTGAAAGGCTTTGACCAACTGCGGCAACTGCACACAAACAACCTGGTAAGGCTGCTGCAACTGGGTTCTCTTGTTTTTTTAAAGTATTTTTATTCAGCAGGTGAAACTTTACATTATTACATAAATGTATAAATCCAACTTTCGTCATTGCCTACATTAATGTTTTGACATATTAACTTATAGCATACAATTGAATTTTTCATATTTTTCAATTACTTAATCTCCTTCCTCAACTTCCCCTACCCTCTGCCTAAACGTCCGCTGAATTGCTCATTTTGGCCCAAATCCCATGATATCTTTCCATGGCTCCTATCCGCTGAGCATACAATTTTTCTTAACCCTTGTAAATTCCATTTTCGCCTCCCATTGTGCGTATGACGGGGGGTCTGGTGATTTCCATGCCTGCAGGAGAAGTGATAACGCTATCACTGTACCTGCAAATACCATCTGTCTGGATGCATTAGAAAGATTTATATTTTGCATCATGCTCCAAAGCGCAACCAATGGCTAGGGGTGATCACATGGCCTATCCAGGAGCTTAACCTCTGAAAAATCTGCTCCCAGTACCTCGCCAGAGATATACAACAAAAGCAAATATGTATCCAGTCACCCTGAGAATTGTGACAACGTGGGCAGGAGCCTGATGTTTCTGGATGCATATCTCTTACTACAGCGGGGGTATAGTACAACAACCACCTAGATAATAAAGTAATATTTTTAAAGTTGGCCCCTCTAAGTGCTTTGTACGACACCTCATTGTGTTTTCTACAATGCTGTATCTTTATCTTACATCCTGTCATATTGGCTATTCGCACCAAAAATTGGGTAGTTATCATGGCTGCCCCTGCATCCTGAAGTAATTTATACCATTTTCCAATACCTGGTTGGTTACCATAGAAGGCCTGGGCGATGGGTTTATTTGCGCAGTTCAAAGGTTGCCGCATTGGATGCAAGGAATGTTGAATTTGACAATATGAAAATTTTAAGTTTTCTGAAATATCGCTTGCGCCCATTACACGCTGTGCCTATGCTTTCAAACGATCCAACTAAGTAAAAATCCTCTAAGGTCTTAAAACCCAGCTCTTCCCATTGCAGTAAATTGCTTTGACTTAATTCCACTCCTAAAAGCCCAATGTCCCTTACTCGTAGGAACGAAAATGCCTTATCAATTTGGTATTTGCGCTTTAACTGTGATATAGTTGCTTGAATCATAACTGGTAATTTATACCTGACCCTTTTTGGTAGGCGAGGGAATTTAAAAAGCACTAAAAACGAACATTTATATCTAACATCATCTGATTGAGATAAAAATTAAATTTTGGCTTTTGCGCTACTCTCGACACCCAATCAAATACAGCTGCTTCATAATAAGCTACCATATTGGGGAGAGCTAATCCTCCGTCTTCCACTGACAAAGATAAATTAGCCAGTTGGAGCCGGGACTTCTTGTAATTCCAGATAAATTGTCTAATTAATATGTCTAGGTTATCAAAAGAAAATTGTCGGAACTCGAAGAATTACACTTGAAAAAACAAATAGTAGTAGCAGAAGGATCAACATTTTGACCAAAGCAGTCCTTCCTATAATAGTCATAGAAGTCTCCTGCCATTTAAGTAACAATCCTTGAATTTTTTAAAGAACACTCATGTAATTTAACTGAAACAAATCTGCCGAACTCGGAGAAACGTATATACCAAGATGTCTAATGGGATGCGAAGCTGAAGATACAACACGAATACCTTGCAGCAGGACCGACATCCCTGCATTATACAGCAAAGCTTCTGATTTAGATTGATTAATTTTGTAGTCCCCTAGCTCGGAGAATGCCCTAATCTTTGCAAACGTTCTATCGATATTCTGTTGTTCCACACTAAGATACAAGATCATATCATCCGCAAATAGTTTTACTTTGGGAGCTAAAGGTAGAGGGGCTTGAATATTGAAGTCCTGTCGAATCGCTGTAGCTAACTGCTCAATGAAAAGTGCGAACAAAACTAGAGAGAGAGGGCAGCCCTGATGCGTGCCTCGCGTGATTTGTACTGATCCTACTGTCTGAGCATTAACTGAAATTATTGCTTGAGCCCTTATATACAGAATCTGTATGGTCTGAATTTATTTTCCAGGAAAACCAAACTTTGCAAGCACCGAGAATAACACTTGCCATTGAACTAGGTTGAACGCTTTTTCGGCGTCGAGCATCATTATTACCGCCAGATGGCAGCCATGCGATAGATAATCTATGGCTTGCATTAAAAAATTTGTATTGGTGGATAATAGCCTACCTGGCAGAAATCCGCACTGATCCTCATGTACCAATGCTTGAGCAACCTGAGCTACAAGAACTGCCAGAATCTTAGTAAAAAGTTTGTAGTCCTGGTTTAGCAAACTAATTGGACGATATGAACCAGGATATTCCGGTGGTTTGTCTTTTTTGATAAAACTAACCACAATTGCTCTTGAAAATTCGAAGGGAACCTCTACTCCTTCTAGCATTGCATTGAATAAATTTGTTAATATATCAGCGATTTGATCTTCCAGAATTTTATAAATGTCTGCAGGGAGGCCGTCCTCACCTGAAGCTTTACCATTGGAAGCATCCCTTATTACTCAAATAACTTCTTGGGAAGTAATAGGAGATAATAATAAATTCTGTGCCTCCGCATCTAGCCTAGGTAGAAATATTGTATCTAGATATTGATGGATTTGTAAATCATTTACTTGTTTTTCCTCTGTGTATAGCTTAGCGTAGTGTGAGAGAAATACTTTTTCGATCTCATTAGAATGTGTGATCATCCTGCCCTGTTCTTCATCGAAGACAGCTTTTACTAAGTTAATACTGGCACGCTTTTTAATTGACCAAGCAAGAAATCTACCAGCATGTTCACTTTCTTCATATTGACGTTGATAGCTGGAATGCCTATTAAGTATTTCTTTACAAATAGATACATTTCTTAAATTATTCTGAGCCCTTGCCAACTCTTGTAGCGTCTCTGGACTAGAAAGTAGTTGCTTTTTTCTTAGTGCCTGTTCTAACTCATTTTGAAGTTTAGAGCTCTTTTCACTAGCTATTTTACCTAGATGGGCTTTGAAGGAGATAGCCTTCCCTCGTATAAAGGCCTTAACAGCCCACCAAATATAAAAATAAGGGGCAGATCCCTTCTTTATCTCCCAAAAATTAGTTACTAACACTTTGAGGTTGGTTACCCAGTCTTCGTCTACCAAAAGCGACCTGTCCAGGCGCCATTGTGAACGACGATGCTGATTAACCGAATCCTTGAAGTGATCAAAATCTACCCAAGGAACGGAGTGGTCTGAAAACGAGTTTGCGAGTATTCCTGTTTGGTGCCATTTTAATCTAAATGAGACCAGAATAAAATCAATTCTTGAAGCTGTATTATTCCTTTTAGAATAACACGTATATTCTTTAACATACAGATGGTCAGCTTGCCACACATCCACTAAGGCTAACTCTTGTAGCAGTTTTGCCAAATATTGAGAGTTTTTTGGTTTCTTCTGTGCTTTATTCTTGCGTGATGAGTCCCACAAAGTATTTGGCATAACATTAAAGTCCCCTCCTATTATGAAATACCCTTGAAGAAGGGAAAGATGCGTATATAATGTCTGCATTGGTTTTATATCGTCCTCTATCGGGCCATATGAGCTTACGAAATGGACCTCCTTATCTGCCATTGTTGTGGAGACTATTACCCATCTCGCCTGTGGGTCTCGGACAACCCTATTTATTTTCCCTACGAATCTCCTGGAGAACAAAATTGCCATGCCTCGCACTGTGGCACCCACTGAAGCATAAAAAGAATTGGCAATGTATGGCGGAAGTCTAGGTAGCTTAGCATTAAGCTTTGAATGTGTCTCCTGTATAAAAAGCACTTGAACCTGTGCTGTTTCCAGCCAGCTAAGCGCAGCACGAAATTTCACATTGTTGTTGGCCCCATTCAAATTACCGGAGGCTACTCTTAATTTAGATTCCACCCTTACACAAAATGCTATTCCTTCCTGTTAAATCCCATCGCCCTCGTACAATTAGTTTGACTAAACTTTTGCCTTGTGTTTTTTCCTCAGACAAATAATTAAGTTGGATGACTAGCACCTGCATTTTTCATTCTAACTCCCTTCTGGACCCCCATCCCCCTGTTAATCTCCCCACCCCCTCCCCCCCACCCCGTCAGATCCAACCTGTCATGAATCCATCGGACCGTGTACCACCCCCCTCCCTGTGCCCAAAAAAACCAGCAATAGAGTGCATTGACGTGGCACCCCTAGAGCCTTAGCCTCAAAAGGAGCAGCAAGGGGGAGGAACCACACTGACACCGGCATACAAAAACTATGTCTAATCAAAAAAATACCTTAAGCGACCCTAGTACTTCCCCTCCCTCCCCACTTCTGCACATTTCGCATCCCCTACACCTCTTGTCAAGATCTATTATCCTTATGCCCTAGCTTTCGAAGGCAAACGGATATAAGTTCCTGCTAAGCCATGAGACAAATATATACAAACATACAATTTCGAAGGCACCAAAATAGCAGCACATAATATGCAAAATATGGCCTGGCGTATTAAACATGAGGACTTCTCCTTTCACTAGCTATTTCCTTGCTTTTTTACGTGCTTCAAAAAATTCCTTGCTTTCTGGACATTTTGGAAGACTTTCCCTTGACCCTTGTACAGTACTTTCAGTTTCGCTAGTTGCACTATACCAGCCGGGCCCCCAATCTTTTGAAATCATCAACTACTCCAATGAACTCTCGACGCCGGTGAGCTGCTGCCACTGACATGTCTGAAAACACACGAAAGCTAGAGCTATCGTCCAGTTTAAATTTGCGTACTTTCCTGGCTTGAAAAATAATTTGTTCCTCTATTCTAAAGTCACCAAAATTAACCATAATAGTATGTGGATACTTTGAATTAACAGGACGCACAAAGGGTACCCTATGGGCCCTCATGATGGATAAATCTCCCTCCGGTTTTTCCCTGTCCGGAAGAATGATTTTACTAATAAGTTCGGACACAATCTTGATTACTGATGAGCCTGCTTCCATCTCCTCTGGGACCTCTACAAATCTAAGGTTGGAACGCCGTGATCTATTTTCCATCTCGTCCAGCTTAAATTGAAGATCTTCTAGTTCAGATTGGACCCGAGATGTTGTCATCTCCACTTGGTTTTTGGTGTCCTCTAAATCCGAGACCCTTTGTTCCACCTGTGATACTCTAGTAGAAAGAAGAGGTAAATGAGTATTAAGTTGATTCAACTGATCCTTTGTTTCCCTACAAGTTTCTTCCTGAGAAGCTTTTATGGCTCGAAGTTCCACTAAGATATGGCCCATCAACTCCTCCATTGTTGCAGTAATATTTGTAGCGCTTTCTGTGTTCACTGTAATGAGGGGATTTTGTAAGGAGCTGGATGTCGAAGGCATAGTATTCGTTGCTAGGTTCCCTGGGGTTGGATTAGATATCCTTAATCCACTTGGCACCACAACAGCGGCATTGCTGGGAGGTACTGTGATGTTAGTTACAATTTCTTCTTCTGGCAGAATTGTTCTCTCGGGTCCTCCCTCTTTTGATGAGCCTCCTGCGGTCGCTTTAGGTGGTTCTTTAGCATTGCTATTAAGATTTGAAAAAAAGTGGGTAAGCAAGTTTCGCCAAAGATTTCCCCTTATATTGAGAGGATATCGTAGAGTGAGCAGGAGGGAGATTGTCTAATAATACTGAGGTTGGTGATGAAGAGGAAGTCGCACCCGTCAAACCATCTTGAAAATGCGGATCAGCCGCCGGCAGTGCTGATTGTGCAGAACCTTCCACTGTGCCGGGCTCAAACATGGCAGAGAGGCCTGATGAAGAAGATGTAAAGTCCTGGCTGCATGCATAGTCTCTAAGAGAGACGGATCAGTCTTGTTGATGAGAGCTATGCCTATACCTGCCCAAGGCAGGAGTCAGGGGTTTAGATTTCACTCCTTTCGTGTGCTTTGCCACTGTCCGTGTTTTGAGGCCACCGTCCCGGGTCATACGTTTCATCATACTCTGGGGAGCAAGGACCCTGTGATGGTGATAAGGCCAGACAAGACTGAAGTGGAACCAATAAGGCTATAGGGGGTGGCAGCCGAATAGGTAACTTAAATGCCCTAAATATGGGGTGTAGAAACCAAGAAAGTGAGTGGCAGGGTGGCAGGGGTAGCAGGGGTTGCAGAGGGCACCGAGGAGAGGAGCCGCATCTACATAAACATGAACCACTTCCGTCGTACTCCCCAGGCCCCTGCAAGATAAACCCGGCTGGATGCTAGACAAGAATTAAAAAATAGTCAAAGTTTTCCTCCTTCTGAGCAGGCTTACGACACAGCTGATTTACTTTACTGATTATTGTTGTTGTTTTTTTTTTTTGGGGGGGGGGAGGCAATACTAGATTTGAAAGGGCATCTGATGGTTGGTTGTAAAATGCCCCTGCCCGTACCTAACGTGCCACATTTGACCTCTCTCACCCCTGCCAGCAATTGCTTATTTCCACTTTTTTTTTTACAGCATTTTTCGCTCCTTCAAATCAATGCAAAGCATCTACAGTAGTCTCCTCACATTGGCCACCACAACTTCCTATGCTGCCACCCCATTCACCCAAACCACATTCCGCTCCAATGCTCCACTTATCTGTCTGTCGCAATTCGTAGTAGTTCATAGTACTTCGTCTCCGGCTTCTCTCTCTGCTCGCCCGTACCTCCATGTCTCCTTGTGTGCCTTCGAGATGTTCAGATAAGTATTGGAAGGGGGGCTGTATTGACAAGAAAATAGCGACCTTTACAGGGAGAGATTCCAATACTCCAGTTGAGCGCTATATTACACTCCTCCTCCTGTAGCTTCCGGTTGCCCAATGCCAATGCTGGAGACCGCTGGCTCACGCCTTGCACCTTCAACAGATGAAAAACAGATGAAAAAATTATTCTGAGGTATCTCCCAACCTCCCAATAGTTCTCGGAACGGGGGGGGTGCATCACCAGCCGCTCAGCCGCTCGGTTCAGTGCGGCGCGATCTTCAGCGCGTCACCTCTGCCCGCCATGCTGCTCCAGGCAAAAAGACCGCCATTGCTGCTCCAGGCAAAAACTCTCAGTCACAGAGCACGACGGGAGCTCCACGTGACCCACAGTCCTGCAACTGGGTTCAAGGTAGCTGAAAGGCTACTGGGCGATAAGAAACTCCATAGACCTGTGTCAAGACAGACAAAGAACAAGCATCACGTTCATGACAAAACAATATGAATGGTGTCATGTAATCAGGCATTCGCAACACTGGAGCCCTGCACAACCTCTCTCTACTCTCAGTGAACGCCTTCATCTGATCCTGATCTAAGGTAATGGGATCTGTAACATCCTTATGTGTCAGCTGCTGCAACGGTTTGGCAATCTCAGCAAAATTTTGAATCCATTGACTACAATAACCTACCATTCCCAGAAACATTCTGACATCTCTCTGTGAATTCGGTGGACTTCTCTGCAATATCATTGTAATCCTTTCTCTGGAAATTCTCCTCGACCCCTTCTCAATTTGGTGTCCCAAATATTTCACTGACTTCTGACAATACTGCAATTTCAAAGGTGACACTTTATGTCCGAACTTTCCCAAATGATTTAACAGGGCAATCGAGTCGTACTTACACTTGTCCCTTGTTTTGGATGTAATCAGTAAGTCGTCAATCTATGCACCAGAGTCGATTGGTATGTAGTTCCAATGACTCCAGATTCTTTTTCAAGATGTGATTGAACAAGGATAGTGACTCTGTGTACCCTTGAGGAATCCTGCACCAGCTATAGACTCTGTCTAGGAACTTGAAACTAAAAAGAAACTGACTTTCCTCATGGAGAGGCACAGAAAAGAAAGCTTGTGATAAGTCAACCATTGTGAACCATTCTGCATCACATGGAATCTGAAACAATATTACTGCTGGATTCGGTACCACAGGACAACACTTGACCACCATGTCATTCACTTTTCGCAAGTCTTGCACAATTCGTACTTTCCCACAAGGCTTCGTCAAGCCCATTATCAGTGAATTACATGGACTGCTCAACACTTCCTTCAAAACCCCTTGTTTCAGGAAATCTCCAATTATCTGTGCCACTTTCATCAGAACGTCTTGTGCCATGTTATACTGTGGAAGCTGCGGAAACACCACATTCGGCTTCAGTGTGATCTTAATCTGCTCCACTCCCTTAATCAAACCCACTTCTTTACCTGTCAGGTCCCACACATTTTCCTGCACTGTTCCCCTCAAGTCTGCATGTAATTCTTTCACAGAAAACATCAGGAAAAACTCAATCAACGGGTACTCTTCATTAATGGTTTCATTCTCAGTTTCAGGAGCTTTTTCTTCCTCATCATCACTATTCGTCTGAACCTCTATTCCAGCAGTTGAACAACTAATCGAATATCTGGTCTTGCACAACAAGTCCCTTCCCAGTAGAGATACTGGACTTGAATGATAGACTACAAACTTATGCAGTCCCTGGAAGTTGCCAATCTCAACCTGTACTGGATCTGTGATCGGATTTATCAATTGTCTAATCACAACCCCTACAACCTGCACTGTTCTGCCTGAAATAGGTAAGTTTGGAACTTCTGCACTTCTTACTGTAGAGCGCGTAGCTCCTGTGTCCACTAGAAATGAGACTCTATGGCCCATCACCTTTCCTTTTACAAAAGGACCTCTCTGATCTACCTCTAGGGATGCTGCAAGCATGCATGGCTCCTCATCCGAACACTCACACATCCAATCATCGTTTATTTCATTCTCACTATGTAATGAAAATTGGTGCACTGTGTCACTACTTCTGTCTTCTCTCTGACCTGAGAACTGTTGAGTAAGCATCATCTGTTGCTGTTCCATCGGGGCTTGCGGTATCTGCATTTGCTGTCTAGGTACCATAGGAACCTGCTGCTGCATTGGTTGCAACTGTGTCATTTGTGCATGTGGCATTTGCATCTGCTGCATGGGTTGAAAATTCTGCACTTGATTCATATTATTCAATACTTCCACGAACCTGAACACAAAGTGTAGCATGTCTTTCGGCTCACTCGCTTCCTTGCCACTGTACTTCTTGAACACCTTCAGCAGCCTCTCATAGTACGCATGTATTGATTCTTTTACCTCCTGCACTGTCCCGTCAATTCTCTGCCAGTCAATATTTTTAGGTGAGATTCTTGTCTTCAGGAACTCAATCACCTTATAATAATGTTTCCTCACTTCAGGTGATGGTGCACCTGTAACTCTATCTCTTTCCGGTTCACTCGTTGGCCAATATACTGCTCTTTTGCACTCAACCCACAAATCAGCTGGCACTACTATTTCCAACAAAGTATTCAGGTCTTCCCACAGACATTTAGAAAGTTTCACAAATCTATCTGTCTGCTGGTACCATTCAACCGGCTTCTCCCTCAGCTTTGGATAATCATTGGTGAATGACAAAATATCAGTCCTGTGCCAAGGAACATGAACAAATTGCCCCCCTGGAATCTCCCTCATTGGTAACATTTTTACAGGTTCTTTTCCTTTCTGAACACTTTTGGGCCCTTTCTGTTAATCTTGTTTCCATTTATCCTTCTTCTTTGCCCATCTGTCTTCCCATTTCTCTAATGCTCCCCAGATCTGAGCACTCTGCAATAGTTCTTTAAGATGCACTTTCATCCCAGCTGACCTCATATGTTCAAAATCTTTTGCCTCAAAATCTAATCTATAACTTTGTTTCAAATGCTTAGTTTTCTCAATTTCTGTGTCATGCTTCTCTGCTAAGTCTGCCAATTTTTTATGTATCTTGCCCACTTCTCTTGTGATTCTCGGACACAAATATCTCAGCTCTTCTTCGGTATGGGATTCTAATTTATTCATTCCTATTGATCCCTCAACCAGTTCAGTCACTTCTGTAGCCAGCCTTACGCGATCAATATGCTCTTCACCCTTGGATGTGTTTTGTGGGGTATTCAGACTATCTAACCTCTGATTTAACTGTTGTGCTGTCAATCCCTGCAATGAAATATTACTTGCGTTCAGCAATGGCACCTGTTGTACCACTGCCCCTGGAGTTTGCGCTTGGACCACCGAAGTAGTTACTGCATTCGGGGTACTCTGCACTAGCCCTTGTACATGTCCATTATTGGCTTGCATTTGTCCCACTGTCCCTGACACTTGAGCTGGGGCAGTTGGAGCAGAAATAGTACTTGGACCCCCTCATGCATAGCATATGGTGGAGGTCGGTCCCTCAACATCTGAGAAATAAGATCCTCAACATCTGAATCTTCCTCTTCTACATAGGTCTTTTTCTTCTTCTTACCCCTGACGAACTCTTATCACTCTTGCTAGTTTCCTCTTTCCCTTCCGACTCATCTTCCTCTGTGATAGCAGTAAACAACTTAACACCCTGCAACGTCTCAGTTCTCTACCTTTTCTGTTCCCAGTCCCATCTTGCCTCAGCTAAAGACTTCTCTACATTCCTTATTCTTCTTTGAAATTTGATTTATTTTTGCTGTCTCGCTATAAGCTCCAACACTGCTAATGCCTCAAACTGTGCTGGTCTCGGGAGAGGCTTTGTCTCATATAATGTTATTCGCAATTGATCCAGAATTCTCAAATTAAACGTTCTAGGCTCTGGAAACACTAAAGCTCCCTGTTTCTCAGTCAATTTGCACCACTGCTTTGACCACAAACATGGCGCAACACCTCGCTCTTCCATCACAATATAAGCCAGAGAATTTTCAGGTGGGCTAGGCTCCCCCACTGTCGCCTTAATATATGTATCACCCTTCATGGCACTCCTGAACGCTTTGAAAAACTTCATCTTTCTCTGTTGTATTTATTCAATTCAATAAGGAAATGACTTTTACTCCCAGGATTCCCTTCACCCGCTTTCTCAACCAATTGTCTCTCACGGAAGGCTGCCAATCCGCTTGCGACTCTTCTTTCTAACCAACCTATCCCAGCGCGGCTCACTCTGACGTCACACTCACACACTCCGGCTGACAAAGTCTTGCGGATTGTCCTCCTAAATTCCAACTCACTCAAAACTAATGCAAGTTATTGCGAGCACTGACCAAAAACCACTAACCAAAACAAATCATCTGGTTTACTACAGGAAGGTACACAATCACTTCAGAGACCTTACGGATTTTCACTGATTTCCCTTTCACTCATGCAGCTATTCCTCTTTCTCAGTCTCCCACATTCGCAAGCAAAATTCGACCCGCAAATTTTACTCTCAACTGATCAATGGGTCTGTCCTGGTGCACATAGGACTCACCAAATCTCAGTCAAAAGTTTCTCTTACTCACTTAGCTCTCACACCGAATTGTTGACCACGCCCGATCAACCTACTAAACCAGACAGATTACAACATATACCCACGTGTCTCCTACACTTGTCAATGTACTCCGGAGTCTTGGACTACGCAGGGTCCGTACATCACCAACAACCACGTGGACAGTTTTTTAGCACAAAGCGCCACACACATATGAAGTTCGACGACTTCCCTACTCTCACACTGCGGAGTACGCACACTCCCACTAAACCTCAGCTGGAGTACTCCGACTCCCACTTCCCTCACATACATTACAATTCACCTGTGGTTTGCATAAGCCTTTGCAAGCGCAATCTATCACTTTCACACTATCACAAAGACGCCAAGAGCATACCAAACTCTACTTGCAGGATCCATTACCTGGGAAAGTCATTTCTGGGCTTAAGGGGACATCATTTTTGCTACAATTGCCATTTCAGACAACAAAATGTAAATCTTATAAAATGAATAACTAACCCTAATTTAAACTACCACCATAAACATCGGTCACCACATAACTAGTTCTGCAAGAAAACTAACCATCAAGCTGCTACCCAAAAACTGCTTGCACACCTGGTTCTCAGAAAGTAAACTTACAAGGGGACACGTACAGGTCGATGAGCATTTTGATTTGCATGTAGTATCCTTGCTACGGTGTAACCAATGTGCATCAATAATCAATACACAAGCAAAAAATCAATAAGCAAATCATTAATCAATGTTTATGGAAAACCACAACTCAGTATACGTTTAGCAATTTTATTTCCCTATTGGTTACAATACTAAGTCATGAGGTTAAATCAAACTTCATTCAATTCCACTCAAGATTAATTCATTAGTGACCACCAATAATATAACCTAATCAGAACTTGAGAAAACATGTGTTCTAATGCCTCAGCATAAATCAATAACAAGGAATATGTTAACATGAGTAACAAAGTTCAGCAATCAGTCCGTCAATCATTTGTCACTTTTATGTCAACATCTCAGAATAGGAACCCTATCTAACCGAGATTAGCATTAGGATGTGGGACTTCATGCGACAACAGTTTAGAACATGAATTTGGAAAAACATCTAACTAGGAGAAAATCTATAAAACAGTGCAGTTGGTACCTAGAAAAAAAAGGCACAAAAAGTCAGTCACATTGTCATAGCTACCTATCACCGGTATGGATCAGCAACAAAGTCAGTCTTCGTCTTCAGGTCATCAATCGATCAGCATCGCACCAGGCTCTCAAGAGCATGAGCCCAATGACAGAATCTTGAATCTCTTCAAACGTCCACGCCTAACCTCGAGCATCTATTCTCTCCATCGGTTCTGAAGTTTTTCCCCTTTGACACAACATTATATTAA
Source organism: Pleurodeles waltl (assembly GCF_031143425.1). Classification (NCBI taxonomy): domain Eukaryota; kingdom Metazoa; phylum Chordata; class Amphibia; order Caudata; family Salamandridae; genus Pleurodeles; species Pleurodeles waltl. The sequence continues at coordinate 733,952,277 of NC_090439.1, read as the reverse complement.
AGTCACCCAGCATATCCCCCAATTCCTAATTGGTCAATTAGTTACGCGTTTATTTACATAGCCAATGGATAAAACACACCAGATCTATAGATTCTAGTATTTCATGATTCTCAGACTGTTGATTGGTTCATTGTACGATGTCCTCTTCATTCGGCTCGTCAGGTATGCATCTTCTTCTCTAGTCAGTGTCCCCATTGTTTGAGTCCTGGGAAAGTACATCTTGTCTGCTTTACACAGTCCTTGTTACAATTATGATTCCACCATCTCCTGTCCGTCCGTTCGCACATAGGATTTTGGCTGAGCAGATTTTATTAAACAATAAGCAGTTCAGGGTCAGTTCAGCACATTAGCTTCCCTAAATTGTGCTAGTAATTCAGCTTCTGCATAAGGCCTGGCAAAACTAGGCCACAACTTCGGCTAAGTTACCTCTACAATATAATGCAAAACATTCTTTATATATCTCAATATGTCATACTACTACATTATTTTAATAAATTTCTATAATTCATTCATGTTATTCATATTATTAGTACATTTTGTGAATCTTGGTAGCCACTCACCGAGGGCACATTTTCAAACGTGCACATTAATTCTCTACATTATTTAATTCTAAAATGTATCATTATTATTTAAAATGCATGAACACTTATTAATATCTCTAATTAACATATTGGCTTCAACATTGGTGTTCAGCTCTAGACAGTTGGCCCCAGATTCTGAAAAGTGTCACACATCTCAGTGCAGCAGCCAAAAATGCTGTGCTGCTTTGTGTGACAAGGAGAGAGCAGGAGAGCTCCGTATTCACATAGAAATGGCACTCTCGTCCCCTTTCCCTAGCCCCAGCACCATAGTGCTAGGGTGTGTGCATGAGACTAGCATAGGTTTTGTACCCTTCCTGTACAAAATATTATGCCTAGACAAGTGGAAATGTTTTTCCTACTTTATATGTATGCTGTACAGTGCAGCACACATGCAAAGTAGGAAAAGCAGGGAGAAATACAAACATTTCTCAGTTCAATGCCTGCTTTTTAGTGGCATTAATTTTTAGCACTAAACCCTTTCTTCTGATGTTTCAGAATAGGGTTTAGTGCCAAAAAAAATTGGTGGTAGCACAGGTACACCCATGTACTACCCATGTAACGCCCCCTTGAAGCAAAGTAATGCAAAGTAGCGTTTTGTGCTGCTTTGCATTACTATGCCACACAAACCAATGCGAATACCAATTTGCACTCGTTTGTGAATCCCCCAAAAAGTTTAGCATCTGTTTAGCATTACAAAAGTAACGCTAAAGCGAGGCAAAACCTTTGAGAATCTGGGCCTTGGTTGTCCAGTTGTTGATTTCAGACATGCAGGCATTAAACTTGATGCAGGTACTGTGAGTCTTGTCCGTGAGGAAGAGAATGAGTTGTGTGTCATCGACAAAGGAAATGACGTTGATATAGTGAGAGCAGGTGATGCTGGCTATGGTTTGAATAGGGTCAAGTTCAAGAAGGATCCTGGTAGAAATCCTCAGATAAGGTCACATACGTCTGAGGTATACGTTGCTAGGCTGATCAACTGTTTTTTTCTAGATAGAAAGAAGCAGATCCCTCAGTGTGCATGTCCTTGGATTCCAATGTTCTGTAGGCATTGGATGAGGAGGGGGTGGGAGACTGTGTTAAATGCTGCAGAGATGTCCAAGAGGATGAGGGCTGCCATGCCTCCTCTGCCTAGAGTCATGCGGATGCAGTCTGTTGCAGCATATTACAGCAATTTCAGTGCTGTGGTTGGCCCTGAATCCAGAATGAGTGAAATTGAGTAGTTGGAGGTCGTTGAGGTATTCAGTGAGGTGCCTTTTGATAGTTTTCTCTAAAACTTGCCGGGAATGGTAGCAGGGAGATCAGTCTGGAGTTGGTGAGAGTTGAAGGGTCTGCTGAGGGTATCTGCAGCAGTGGGAGGACAGTTGCACGCTTTTAAGCACCTGGGAAAGTTGTGGACAAGGTGGAGGAATTCAGAATGGGTGTGAGCATGGCACTGATGGGTTGCAGTTCTCTGGAGTAGGCATAGTGGGGTGGGGGGTCCAACAGGGCCCCTAAGTGGATGAACTTCATGGTGGCAGTGGTTTCCTCCGGGGTGATGATGGACCATGTGGATAGCAATGTTTCTTTGGGTAAGATGAAAATGCCTTTTGTGTGTTTTTTCAGGTCTGGTTATGGTCTGAAGTTGCTGTAAATTATGATTATTTTGCTGCTGAAGAATTGAGAGTGATTGTTGCAGAGGTCAAGTAGGAGGCTGTCAACGGTGAGGTGAAATCTTTCACTATGGTGAAGATTTCTTTGCTTCTGTTGGTATCTACATTGATGCAGTCCACCAAAGTGCAATGTTCAGTTGTTCCCCACATCTGATGGTAGTATCTTAGGGCAACTTTGAACATGCTCTAGTCTGCATTGTCCTAGTTCATTCTCCAGTTATCTGTAGTGGTGTTTCATCAGCCTTAGTTCCTCTTTGTGCCAAATGGACTGGGGTCTGGATCTTATTATATTGCTGTGTTTGAGGGGACCAGGCAGACAGCGCAGTAGGTGATCCAATTATTGAAATTATTGATGGCTTTTGTGAGGCTGTTTTTGTGTTTGAATTGGTAGTTGAGAGCGCTATTCCGATCCTTGTCAGTGACTCTGTTCCAGTTTTGGAAGCTGGTCTGGTGGTGGTGCATGTGCGTTGGACATTGAACCATGTCAGAGATGCTGAACTTGGCAAGTGTGTGATCTGTCCAGGAGACTAGTGTGGGCTCATCATCTTGGATGTTGTTCAAGTGGGTGAAAATAGGGTGGTTTCGGTGATGTGAATATCTCCCTTTACTCCTTAGGTGAGACTGAGGCTTCCAAGGTCTTCAATGAGTGCTCTTGAGTATGGGTTGATGTGGTCTTCTGGGTGGAAGTTCAGGTCTCTGAGTAGTATGTAGTTACTAGCATTGAGGGTGAGTGGTGCAACGAAGTCAGTGATGGTGTTGGTGAAGTTGATACGTAGTCCTAGTGGTCTGTAGATGAGAGTGCCACCGAGGCATGACATGGAGCCTGAATGACAGACATACCGTGTTGGAGGATGACTTGTACTTGGTACTTGGATGTTGTTCACTTGATGCCATTCCTGTGGCTGATGATGATTCTGCCTCCAGGCTTCTGAAGTGTGTCTTGCTCGGCAGTCTTGTAGCTGCGGGGATGGCTGTGGCTATGTCAGGTGTCAATGCATGGTTCAACCAGGTTTCTATGAGAAAAAGCAGATCATGGGCATCGTTATGTCCCAGATATCTGTCGCATATGAGTGTGGAGTATTGTGTGGGTGGTTGCAGGACTATGTGAGTGTGACAAAGTGGGGTGTTGGATGCTGTTGGTGCAGTGCATGTTGGGTGTGGGTAAGTGCATGAAAACTTTCAGGAAGTACAGGAGAATGCTCTGTCTGTGTTGTGCTGTGTGGCGAGCCAGAAGCATTTGGAGCAGTGGCTGGTGCTGAGGGCATGAAGGGTCACAGCATTGTAGTGATGGGAGGGCAGAGGATCTTGGGTCCTGGTGCTGGGTGTGGTCCAGGTGTGGACAGACGCAGACAAGCTTGCTTTGGAGGGCCATAGGTACACCTGATGTGTATCTGCTGCATACATCCTCTCTGCATCTATGCTGTAGCAACCATTAATTGATCATGAGAGGGGAGAGGACTAGTATCACTTCCTGCAGCGATAAGTGAAGGAAAATCCAGTAATATCTCTTCCTGTGCAGATGGACGAAGGGAAATCTATTGATGTCACTTCTTGTGCAGATGGATAGTGAGAAATCCAGTGATGTCACTTCCTATGCAGGTTGAAGATGGAAATTACTCTTTTTGTTTGCTTCTTCTTTTAAAGACAGTTTTGGTGGGAAACCAGTGATGTTACTTCCTGCGCAGATAGATTAAGCGGTACGAGAGGGGATTGGAGTGGTACGAGAGGAGATTGGGTGAGACTAGAGAAACAATAATAAGTGAGAGTAATAGTAAGTGAGAGAAAACACTTTGAAGGTGGAACATTATAAGAGTGCATCTTCTCAGATTACACATTATAACAAGTATATTGTACGCACAAGTAATAAAACACCATATCCCCAGTTGTTAAAAGATATATTTTTTTAAATCTCCCCCATCCACTACTCTGAGGTTTAAAGGGAAAGCACTGAGGTGTACATTACACTTTTTCTGATTATGATGGCGTAGTTACCACACATGATAAATACTATTACTCCAGGGTGAGGTACATGTGGTAACTACCTAAATTTTCTGAGTGTTACCACGTATGGTAAATACCTCTTATTCTGAGTGTTAAATATGTACATGAGGCCTAACATGCAGAATCACTTTTTAACACATCAAATTCTGCATGGTTTGCCTTTTTTCTGGGCCTTTTACCATGACAGATTTTGGCACATACGACCTGCCAGAATATATCAGGAGAAAACTGTGAAAAGGTGATAATTATCACTCAACTTGTCATTCCCATTCCTTTGTAAATACATTTATGCACTGGGATCCGAGTTTATCCTATTACTTATAATGAAAACATCAATAGCAAGAATTTGATGAAGTTCTAGTAGTTTAAATTAGCACTCTTTAGAGAGAATGGTGATACAGAGTAAGAAAATGGAGATGAACACTAAGAGGGAGATTTAGTGGTACAAAGAAGATATGAGCACTTTTTCATGATAATCACACAAGCACAAAAGGAAGATCAATAGAGCTCTGATTGTAGGCTACGCCAGAATCCACTAGTGTCCCAAACAAAAAATGTGAGAATCATATAGGGGGTCATTCTGACCCTGGCGGTCATGGACCGCCAGGGCCAACGACCGCGGGAGCACCGCCAACAGGCTGGTGGTGCTCCCATGGGCATTCTGACCGCGGCGGTACAGCCGCGGTCAGATACGGGAAACCCGCTGCCCAAGGGAATCCTCCATGGCGGCACTGCAAGCAGAGCTGCCATGGGGATTCCGACCCCCTTACCGCCAGCCTGGCTCTGGCGGTTTCGACCGCCAGAACCTGGCTGGCGGTAACGGGTGTCGCAGGGGCCCCCTAACAGGGCCCCACCAAGATTTTCAGTGTCTGCCAAGATTTTCAGTGTCTGCCAAGCAGACACTGAAAATCGCGACGGGTGCAACTGCACCCGTCGCACCCCTTCCACTCCGCCGGCTCCATTCGGAGCCGGCATCCTCATGGAAGGGGGTTTCCCGCTGGGCTGGCGGGCGGCCTTCTGGCGGTCGCCCGCCAGCCCAGCGGGAAACTCAGAATAACCGCGGCGGTCTTTTGACCGCGCAGCGGTATTCTGGCGGTTCCCGCTTGGCGGGCGGCTCCTGCCGCCCGCCAAGTTCAGAATGACCCCCATAATGTTTTTGGAATCAGAAACATATAAATGATATAGATGGCTTTGTCCATAGCATACAGATTACATCAAATAACGCAACGTTGTATACCTTGTCACTGTTCTTCTAAAAAATCACAAACTCTCCCCTCCAAGAATAAAGTTCAGGAATGAGAAATGTTGGCCACAATTTTCACTAGTCACACATTGCCCACACATTTTGCACTATTTTTGCTGCTTGTATGTTAGGTGATGATGGAAACAGATTTTGCATTCATAAGAACTAGACCGAGGAACGTGCTTTTTCCCAAGTCTTAGGACATGACATAGGTTTTGGTGAATGGAGTAAAAACAGACAGGGTGCCGGTGGAGTTTTCACCCTATAATGGGGGGGGCGATGTTATGTGCTTCCTCTAACAGCTACAAATCCATCAGAGCATTGGAGGAAGGTTTATTTTGGCATAGTACTCCTCTGAAATAATCCTGGCAGTCTGCCCAACTCAAAATCAGGTGGGTGTGTGGGAAGAGAGTTTGGCAGAGAGAGTCCATTCCATTTGTGATAGAATACCCTCTCTGCCAACTCTAAACGAGGCTTATTGTCACATTCTAAAAGGGGGGTATTCTTCTTTCCCTGGTTACTCGAACAAAGCAAAAATACATAATTTGAGGTTGTCCAATGCTTTTGCCATGGAGCAAACAATATTTATGAAATATAGACTGAAGAAAACTCTGGACCTGATTTAGAGTTTGGTGGGTTGGTTACTGTGTCACAAACATGATACATTTCTCATCTGCCTCACTACACGTATCTTATATCTTGTGACACTGTAATAAGATAGATGTGATATCTGTCACTTTCTGATGTAGTAATCTGTCCGCCAGACTGTATACCAGGTACTTTGCTTGCTCCATTCCTTATTCCCTTATTAAGCAAGCCTTAAACTGTGAATACGCACATTTGTTTCTTTTTTGCAAATGTACAAAGTTTATTTGAACAGGCCCAATAGAGAGACAGAGTGATAATAAAATTTGGTTTATATGAATAGGATTGAGACAATGTTCCTATTTAATCACGTTTGTTACTGTGCAAAGAAAACACATTAAATACTTGGGCACTAATGAATATTAATTCCACCATTAATTTGGTTAATAGTCACAACTCTCATTTTTATGTCAGAGTAGTGGTATTGTTGGCCCTGGGGTCTCTGTAATTTTGACACCCTAAATTTTACCTCAACAAAACTCCCACATTTCAGTTAATTAGAGAGTATTAAACTATTAAACATCAATTTCATGAGGTAATGTGTCCCCAAAGTAATGCACCTCCTGACATATCACAACATCAGGAAACAGTCAATTAAAATAAAAGGGCCCACTCAATAATTCAATTCTAGATCAACTGAATAATTAAAATATTTATTACAAATATTCATAGAAAATATGGTGCAGAGTCAGTGCAATGGAGGCCCTTCAGTACATAGGTACTACAAAGAAGTGAAGAATCAAAAATATTCAGAGCCCTAAGTGGGCAGCAAAATCAGGTGAGAAATAGACAGCATCCCTAGTAGCATAGGGAGAATCTCTGGCTCGTCCCCAAAGTCAAGCGTTTTCATAAATTATTTCTGAATATGAAATTAGTAAATTTGGAGAATCACTGTCGTGTGAGCATATGTATCATTTAATTGGCAAATAGGAACACAGTTGTATTAAGGGCCTGATTACAAGTTGTTCATAATATTCCAACCTGTGTGTTAAATGCATGTGTTGGAGTTTCGAGTTTGAAGGTATTTAATGCATCCAATTGTTATCGGATGCATCAAATAACTGTAGCTTGGTTACATTTCGGCACGTCAAACCTACTGAAATTTAACATGGGGAAAACATACAGGCCCTCATTATGACATTGATGGTAAATGCTGCTTACCGCAGCGCTAGCGAATATCCGTTCACCATATTATGACACACACACAGCAATCTGACAGAATACAGCCACATACACAAATTCACCAGACCAAAGGTCAGTGATAAACTGGCGGTCCCAAAACCCACACCGTTACGTCAACAAAACAACGCCCTCTCATTATGACCCACAAATCACCACGGCGGACATTCAACGGCAGTAAACCATTGGCAGTACATACCGCCGTGCTCAGAAGGGACACCCACAGATGAAACAACACTAAATTGGCCTATACGAAAAACGCACACATGACCACCATACACACACCACACCCACACACCCACACCAGTAAAAAACACACTACCCACAACCCTTTACCAACAACTATTGCCGCCACAAGACTGAGAGAAGAGCACAGAGACAACTAGACACACACACCACTGACACCCATACACCCCTCATGCATTTCACATCACAAACCCCACCACATTACCCAACACACCCTCACCAACACACATCACCCAACAACCAAGGCACCACAAAGGCACCCCCGTTTCACTGAGGAGGAGTTAAGGGTCATAGTGGAGGAAATCGTCAGGGTAGAGCCACAGCTCTTTGGAGCACAGGTGCAGCAGATATCAATAGCAAGGAAGATGGAGCTATGGCGGAGAATCATGGACAGGGTCAATGCTGTGGAACAGCACCCAGAACAAGGGACAACATCAGGAAGAGGTGGAACGACCTATGGGGGAAGGTACGTTCCATAACAGCAAGACACCAGCTCACCATACAGAGGACTGGCGGTAGAACGCCACCTCCTTCCCCGCAACTCACAGCATGGGAGGAGCAGGTACTGGCAATACTGCATCCTGAGGGACTCGCCGGAGTTGGCGGAGGACTGTACACTTGTAAGTCAACTTTTAACAATTATCACCCCCATACCTGCATGCCATCACACACCCTCACCCTCACTCCCATCACTCCACCACATCCCACACACATCACATCACATCTCACTAATCCCAATGCCAGGCCTTGCATGCTGTACCAATGCATGGACACCCCTCCCAGCCCTGCATGGACACCCATCACTAAAGCATGCACAGAATAGGGAAACTAACATAACCACAATACACCAACATACACAAGCAAAAGCTGGCAGGAGAACAACAGCCATAGCGGGGAAGCTACAGAAATACAAATGTCAGACACTTGAAGCATAATACATCATTTACATCCCCACCGGTACCCGAGCCAATGTCACTGGAGAGGAGGTGCCACCACTATCCAGTCCCCCAACAGAAGAGGCCCACAGTGATGACAGTAACTCTGGACTTCTGGATCTGGATGATCTACCTGGCCCATCAGGGACCACTGGGCAGCCGGTCACCCAAGCCCACTCACAGACCACCACAGAGCCTCCCCCATCAGGAACCAACACCACAGCACCCACCCAGCATACCCACACCTCTGTCCCCAGGACACGTCAATCAGCAGTGTGCCCACCTGTACAGGGACCCCAGGCCACACCTGGAACCTGGTGTCACTGATGACATGGAGGCAGCTGGTAACTTCATTTGATAAAGGAACTCTGAAAATGGCTGGAGGTTTTAGAGACTGAATTCCAACATCAGCTTGCTACCTTGCACACATTTTGAAATATTTCAATAGCAGTGAGAAGTGAGCAGAGCTTTCCGGAAAATGCACACAAAACGTGAGCAGAGAAACAAAACAGTAAGTTATCTTATTATCTTAGAATAATAGTTGGATGTCCGATGTGCTTCATCCTAAAAATGTCATGTTGAACTGACATTTAGTTAATGGCATTAAATGAAAAGTATGAAGATTATAAGGCTGGGAGCCTTCTCTGAAGTATTAACTGTTTGCCCTGAATGTGTTCAGGTTTTGACTGGCCTATAGAACAATCTGGCAGAGCCAGATGGGCCAGTCTAACAGATCAGTGTATTGGCTGGTTTTGTCTTTGTGAGCAGACCGGTTTTATTGTATTATGTGCCGGTTTTGTTGCTGTGTTAGAGCTAGTTTTGTAGACATATTTAAATAAAGAGGGGATGGCAGTAAGAAGTAGCACTTTGCAGGCTAGAAGCTGTTTTCTCATTGCAGAAAGTGTGGAGGACCAATGACCCTTCCTGGTAGAACAGCAGGGATGTGTCAATGTTTTATCTTTTAAAAGGGAAGGAACACTGTGTTCTCTAATATCAGCACTCACACTACCTGCAGTAAGCACAAAAACCTGCAGCTCACCCACACACCATGTCTTAAAAAGTCCAGAGCTGCTTGAGTTACAAATATTGGGCACTTCTGTGTACTACCCACTTCATGAATGTCGGCCACTTTTATTTTGGTGCGTGGATCTATTTTTGCCCAGTCCAAACCTGCGTCATCAGCAGACTTTGCCCCTTGTATCACTTTCACTATGGCACCTCTCCGATATTTCTGCATAGGAATGAGCCTGACACATGGCAGTTGGTTCAATGCAGATGCCTTCATTTCAAGAGCACGAGACTTCTCAGAGACTCACAGATGGAAAATGTAATCTTGCAATTAGCGCGCTATTACATGGATTTCCCAACTCACAGAGCTGTAATGAGCTTTAATGGGCTATAATGAGCGACAATTAGGCAGATATTCCCCGTAGGAAGTGTATTATCCATGTGTCACTGAATGCCACACTGGAAACAGAAAGGGCGGCACAGGGCTAGTAAAGCCTACTTTAGCTTAGCACTCCATGGCCTGACAGTCAGTGCACTAATTTGATTATCGCTGACCATACCATGCGTTTGTTGATAAACAAAACAATGTATATCAATAAAACAGGTATCATAACCTAAAGGACTGCACAATGCATTACATAAAACCAGATGACAATGTTCCCTTAAAGCTTTTCTGGATTTTGGCAACAATATTGAAGATTTCTGCAGTAAGAATAAGGATTGAGATAATAACAAGTAACTGTGATATAGGTATATTTTGCTATTGAGGAGTTCTGGTGACCTTAACATTTTTACGGCGTTATGTATTATATTTATATTACATGATTTCCTTATTTATTTCAGCTTTTGTATAGAAAGATTTGGAGTATTTGAGTAGTCAAAGTTTGCATGAGACTGTAGCTATGTCTGATAGTATTTTGAGAAATGTGTGTGTTTTTTTTTTAGGATGTTGTGCTAATATTTTAAATGGGTTTTATGCAACAATGGGCATTATTACAAGGCACATTTTAAAATTAGAGCACATTGTAACGAGATTAAAAATGTATTCTAGAATGTGATTTAATTAAGTAGGACATTGACACTGCACATTAAGATAACAAGACATATGTAAAAAAAGAAAACAGTGAAGTGTAGAGAAGTGTAACTTTTTGCTGATGGGTTTATACGTTTACAATGTTTATTTTCACACTTTGAGATGGGTTGGGTGGTAGACGCTTGGATTACGAATGGGCATGCAGAGGTGATCTGTCATCTGAAAGTCTTTTTGTACGAGCACTGAAAGAAAAAAGAAATAATGCAGTAATCATTAACTTAACATTTTTAGTTGTTTAGAGAAGCTAAATGCCTGCAAACGAAATCAGAACTGTGAAATATTGGAAATAATTCACAGTTCAGATCTCTTTCATGTGAAATATGGGCTTTGAAACCACTGGCATATTTGAATATAAGACACATAAGAAAGAAGTTGAACTCACCAAAGAACAAAAATAGATTTCCACTGCAACGTTTCTGCATTCCACAGGTAGTACAAGATTGCTCAGTGGCTGTGCAGGTGTGGCATTTGGGAGCACATTTGTAGGTGTGGCTGAACTCGCTCATACTGTTTCAAGGGGATCTTCTTTGCTGGATATTCATTGGGCCCAAACATCCAACACACAAGTCTTAATCGGGATTTTGGTCAGAGATTGACATAAAACTGCCACATGCTGCACTTTTCTTCGGTGCCAAGCCATTGGAGTCACTAACTTTGATGACTGTTCTTCGTGGTCATTGTCACCATTGCAGTCAACTTCTGACCAGGAAGGAGATCCAAGTATTAACACACAGGCACAGTTTCAAGGAACAAGTTATCTCACAGTTCAGTGCAATGCAAGGGTTATAAGGCCTTACAACATACCTTGGCAATGGAGGACCTTTCCTCATCTAATGTGGGTTCACTTCCTCCCACACAGCTCCACACAGTCTTCCTTTTCTAGGCAGATTTAATTTTCTCAAAAATCAGTGGGCTCTTTCCTTCAGCCATCTGCCATTTTTGGCAGGCTTCGGAACCTGGCAAAGGTGAGTTGGCTATCTGCCACTCTAGCCATGGAGCCCAGATGTCTTTCTCAGTCACCACTGCTGTTGACCCCTGACAAATCTTGGCCTACTAACTGGCAGTTTCTGCCCCATGCTCATACTCAGTTTGCCGACAGAGAATGAGAATACAACAGGTGAAACTCTGGGCCAGATTTAATGCAGTTCTTGCCTTTTTGCAAATTGTTCCAAGTATTGGTAAAGCAACAGTGTTTGTTCTCTAGTGTCAGCAGAAAAGAGAGAGAGGCTTCCTCACTGAGCTACTTTTAAACCTGTTCGGGGAATAACACCTCTGGGTTAGAATGAAGCAGGAAAAGGCAAGGGCTTTCCCTATACCTCAAAACATATAATTACATCCAAGACAGCCGTCTTTGAATGAATTTTATCATGCTTATGAAAACCTATTCATAGATGGCTGACGCAGATGTACGCTAGTCCACAGCAGCCATCTTTAAATTATGTTTTTTGCTGTTGAAAATTCAATTAACGATGGTAATCATCGATGGATGTGCATCCAAGAAGTGCATGATTAGATTTTCTTTAGAAAAAAATTAAAACTGACCAAACCAGTTGATATTTAATGCTCAAGACCTCTTGCTTGTTAATTCTGAGCTTAGTGGGCTCCGTGGATTCACTGAAAAAAACAATTTGTTGATAGTGTTCACATATATACAAAATATCTGTAGACAGTCCAGTGCACTACATCATTGTATGCTCTCTTACAACAGAACCTCCAGTCGACTTGCATCTTCCTCCAAATGTCTCAAATGACTATGGTCTAATGACCACCAGGGTACGACCACCATATTACAACCGCAGCCATAGCACCGCAGACGGACCGCCAGCACTGCCAGATTAGGACTTCACATCGGTCTGGCAGTGCTCGCGGACCTAATCCTCCAGGGCAGGGCTGCAAGCAGCACTGTTCTGGGGATTACGGCCCCCTTCTCTGCTAGCGATTTCATGGAAGTAACACTCTCATGAAAGGGCTGGCAGAGATGAGGTTCAGGGGGCCCGGGAGGGGCCCGTGCACTGCCCATGCACTTGGCATGGGAAGTGCAGGAGCCTCCCTGGCCTGCCCCGTCGCAATGTTCACTGTCTGCTTTGCAGGCAGTGAATATTATGACGGGTGCTGGTGCACCCTACACACTACAGTATTGCCGCCTGCTGTATTACGAGCTGGAGACAATGATGTAGGCCATTACCCACTGGGCCAGTGGGCAGAAACTGAGTTTCCGCCCACTGGCCCAGCAGGAAAGTTGTAATGGATGAGGGCAGGGAGGCTGTCACACTAGCGGCAACCTACCCATTGGGACTTCGGCAGACAGGCTTTTCTGTCTGCTAAAGTCGTAATAAGGCCCTATGTGTAATTGCATACGGAAGTGGTACAACTACTCTACCAGGGTGTAGGTATACCCATATTCTTGGGTTCCTATGTTCTTCTCTTTCTCGGATGGTGTTTGGGACTGCAGCTATTCTACCGTCATATAGATAATCAGTTGTTGGTCTTCATTATTGTTGCCTCTTAACATCATCATGATCTGATTGTAGTCTCACAAATGTTTTCATTGTGATGTTGTTTGATTGCTACTGACTAGAACACTTTTAAAAATGTGTTTTATTAATTTCTTTGCAATTTTCTGTGTTCCAGTTTAATATTTTACTTTGGGCATGTTTCAGGGTTCACAGTATTTTCCCTGGTGAAGCAATTTATGGTCATTTTGTTCTGATTGGTTCAGCTCAGTCAACATGTTTTATATTATTTTGTTTTGCCAATAACAGTTAGAGGAATGGGTGTTTAATATGAAAACATGTTGGGCATGGCAACACAGATTCTCTGGCAAGAGTACCTACTGATATTGTTTTTGATACCCACTAATGAATTAAACAATCTGATATTGTTAGTTACAGCATTGTAATTGAAAAATAAATAAATAAATACGATTCTGTTAAACACACTATAGCACTATGTGCTTCTCTGTGTAGCTTCAATTGTCTAGTGTGCTTTTAATATGCCTTTCAATTGTATGAATAACTTTGTGAACTTAGAGCCCCACATGACGTTTTCTTACACATATATTTAATTTTCAAAACTATACTTTGAAAACTCATCATATATATATATATTACCTGGATGCATGCCTTCTCTGCCATACCATGGCCCACAAGGAAAGCCATCCTTAAAATGACAAGGTTGACAACAGAGGTAATATGATTTGTAGTGCGCAGGAAATCAAAGAGGTATTACCCTGCTGCGTCCCTTCAAAGCAAGCTAGAAGAAAAAACTATGACATTGTACCAAACACATAGGACAAAAAGCAAATTAGGGTGTGCTGCATGCCTCAAACTAAAAATGCGCCTGCTGCCTCTATTTGAGTATTGGTGTCTTCTCCACTTCAGGAAACGAAATACACCATGCATTTCACCTTTATTGAACACGTGTGTGACTCTCATGGCCTTTCCAACTCACGATATAAGAATGTTTGCTCAGAAAAAGACTGTTTTGCAGTTTTATTTATGTCCTACATATTACTATTATCAAACTCATGTATCTATAGTTCATTTTCGAAAACCTACTGATATTTTAATATTCATGTAATAATATTTTTGATCTCTGTCCTGATACTTTGTGGAGATGTATAAGGGGACGAAGTACCGGAAGTAATGCATTCAAATTTCTTTTCTCATTGACTGCAATCCTGCCATTCATGCAGTATCCTTTATGCGTTTTTTCCTTGCCCCACTCCCATAGCCAGTTTAGAAAATAATTCTAAATCATAACCTCATTTCTGTGTTCTAATTAAATGCAACCAGATTTCAAAACAGGAGAGTTCCGGAGAATGGAATTCAATTACACTAAGAATTTGGGGGCATATTTATACTCCGTTTGCGCCGAATTTGCGTTGTTTTTTTCGATGCAAATTCGATGCAAAACTAACTCCATATTTATACTTTGGCGTTAGACGCGTCTAGCGCCAAAGTTCATGGAGTTATCGTCATTTTCTGGCGTGAACACCTTCCTTGCGTTAATGAGATGCAAGGTAGGCATTCCCGTCTTAAAAAATGACTCCCAGGCATGTGTGTGGTATTTATACTCCCGGGCAAAAATGACGCCCGGGAGTGGGCGGGGCAAAAAACCCCGCATTTGCGCCTCTTTTTAACGCCTGGGTCAGGGCAGGCGTTAAGGGACCTGTGGGCTCAGAATGAGCCCAGAGGTGCCCTCCCCTGCCCCCAGGGACACCCCCTGCCACCCTTGCCCACCCCAGGAGGACACCCAAGGATGGAGGGACCCATCCCAGGGAAGAAAAGGTAAGTTGTGGTAAGTATTTTTTTTAATTTTTTTTGTGGCATAGGGGGGCCCGATTTGTGCCCCCCTACATGCCACTATGCCCAATGACCATGCCCAGGGGACATAAGTCACCTGGGCATGGCCATTGGGCAAGGGGGCATGACTCCTGTCTTTGCTAAGACAGGAGTCATGTTAATGGCGTCTGGGCGCCCCAAAAAAATGGCGCAAATCGGGTTAAGACAATTTTTTTGCCTCAGCCTGACTTGCCCCATTTTGGGACGCCCAAACGCCATTTTTCCCTACGCCGGCGCTGCCTGGTGTACGTCGTTTTTTTTCACGCACACCTGGCAGGGCCGGTCGGCTAACGCCGGCTAACGCCATTCAATAAATACGGCGCCCGCATGGCGCTTCAGAATGGCGTTAGCAGGCGCTAATTTTTTTGGCGCAAAACTGCGTTAGCGCAGTTTTGCGTCAAAAAGTATAAATATGGCCCTTGATGTTGATAAACAATCATGGACACTGAATATGTGCCACATCCTAATAAATATCATCAATAATTTCCACTTTGCAGACACATATATTTCTATAGGATAAAGACTGCTTCATTTCATGTTTGCGTTTTAGTATATTAATCATAATTAGATTAATACGTGGTGCCAGACAATTAACTTTTTTATTACACTATCTCTTTGCGTAGAAATCACACCCACTTAGATTTTACATGCACACAACTCTTTGCATCATGATTTTAGTGGGTAGGATTCAAGTGCAGATGAAAAGTTCCAGAGGTATTGCAAAAAGGAGGTCGAAATCAAATAAGCTCCTGCTTTGCATTTGTGTAGTGCAACCCAGAGCAATGGTGCACGTTATATTTACTAATTTTCACAATTTTCGATTAGGATCCATTTTTTCCCCTTTGGTTGATGCAAAATATTCATTGAACTATGCTTTGTGAAAATGTTTTTAATGTATGCAAGGTGGTAGAGTTCACATAAATCCATCGGAAAACCCATGCAATGAGATTTACTATTTTCATACAGATCCATATAGTGTAACACTAATGAGAAAATGTGTTAGAAACGGATCCAAGTGGGGGAAAATTCCAGGACAAGACCACCAAAATATTTAAAAAAACATCACAGTGAATCACACTTTGATCTGCAGGCAGGGAAATTGTCATTCTGTGCCACAGGCAGCGACTGCCACAGCACAACATCCCGAGAACACTAAGGAAGAAGAGGATATTTAGGCAGAGGATCACTGCGATTAACCAACGACTAGTCTCTTTTAAGACAAGTATATGGCTCTACTGGGAAAAAGTAGACCTAATTTGGAATGCAGGACTGCAATCTCACTTGCGGTACAAGCACACTTAAAACTCTTGGCTGTATTTCATCTGCTTGGATCAGGATCTTTACAAACTAATTGTGGGTGGCTAGTATTTCTCAGAGTGCATTATCATTATTTTGGCAACTGTACTTGATGCCATTATTCACACAACTCCACAACATCCGCATTTCCTAAATACTCCCGATGAACAAATGCAGATCAAATAAGGGTTTTCAGAAAATTGCCAATTTTCCACACGCTCTAGGTGCTTTCGACTCTACCCAAGTACAGTTAGTACCAACAGAAGTAACTGCACACATATATCATAACCAGAAACATACTTTCTCCCCCAGTCCCCAAGCATATTTTGATTCAAACTGCTTTTTTATCAACATAGTGGCTAAATATCCAGAAGGGAGTCCATGCCTCTTATATCTTTCGGCACCCTATAATAAATCACTGGTTTGAGAGTGGCCTACATAGAAACACACATTTGCTTGACAAATATATTTTTTTTAATATTTTTTTTAATAATAATTACCTGTGGTATTTGTTTAAATGCAACATTTCTCTAACATACGTTTGTATATTCCAAAAATAATGTTGTGTCTTACAATATTTAGTACAACAGTTTTGAAAACAATATTTAGAAAACATTAATACTGGAAAATGAAAATGTTTTTGAATGTATGATATTATTAGAAGTTCTAAGTTATTATAGTCCATATATTTACTATGAAATATAATAAAATATGCATGTTGAAGTGACCAAGGTTATGCAGTGGCATGCATTCGAGCCTTGGCTGTAGACACTTTATAATCAACCCATAAAATGGAGCTGAAAATAAATGCAATTCGGCTCTTAAAACACAAAGTATTATTGAAAAGATTTTTTTAAATATTTAAGTCCAGATGTTCTTGTTTAGAACAGTCTGGAGACCAAGGGCTATATACACCAGCAATGGTACGCAAAATCATAGTAGTTTATGCACTTCATAACATATAACATAGTTTAATTACAAGTAATGAAGAAACTGACAAGGTAGAGGAGGACAATTCTGATCAAAATTTTTCTCAAGTACGATTAGAGTCACACGTGGCAGGAATAAGAAGAAATGGAACTGTAATTAAATGTTTTCCTTAATAACAATGTGATATGTCCTACTAAGCAATGTATTTTAATATTATTTCCCATAATAGTAAAACTTTTTCTATTCTACATAATTACACATGTTTTTGTAAAAATAATTCTAGTTCACTTTACAAAACATTTTTGAAATCAATAACATAAATAATGCCTTTGAAAATAGTATTCTTTTAAAGAAGTAGTTTTCCATGTGATATCTTTTCCAATTTAACAAAAAAAATAATAATGGGAATATCAATTTGCATGCTTCTAAACCTCCAAAAAATAGCTTTTTTATCGACCAATTGAGAAATTTAAAAATCATCATAATTACAAATCCAAAATGAGAACTAAAATGTTTAATTAATACATTTCAAAACAAACCCACCCTTATAGAAATGTTACTATTAAAATCTTAAAACTATTAATAATATAAAACCTTTTCTAATCTAATAAATCAATAATGTAACTATTCTAATCTCTATGAAAATACAGTATAAGAACTTCCCTTACGTACATATAAATCAAGCCTATCACACAGAAACACCAATCCAAATATCTAATACTGTTCTAAACATAATAATTTACTAATAGCAAATAACACCTACTATTACATTAATTCCCCTCCCTCGTTAATACACTTCTAACACATTTTTAAACTGTGTGAGAAAAACTCTGTCCTAACTATATTAAACTAACCTAAACTTATTCTAATAAATCTACTGGCAAACTAAAATCATAAAGGTATACCCCCACCCTCATCTCAAACAACCACCCTGTAAATACAAATATACAATGTCAATCTTTTTTAATTTGTTGGGATATTGTGTATAGCAGTTCTTGGCAAACCGATGATTATGTGCGTTAATTGTCTATTTATTATTTTGGTATAGTACACTAAGCTTGTTATATGCCATATGTTTTGTAGTTCAAGTCAGCCTTGTTGCAGTCTGTAACGTCAGCTTTGACTCTATTGTCCTTGTTGTGGTTCTGCTGCTGCTGGGTTGTTGGTAGTGCCACTGCTGTAGCTCCTCGTGATCTTGCAGCCCTTTGCCACTCCCTGGCTTTTCCATAAATGCTTCATATTCTCTTGGAACCCTGAGTCATTATGTCCATGTGATTGTATCTTACTTGTATTGTAGATTTTCTTCTTTGGTTATCATCCAAGTTGGCATTTAAAAAACATCAAACCTTTTATTTGTAGTAATTCATATTTTGCACAATTAAAAAATGAAACATTTGGAGGAGTTGTGCTTCAACACTGTTTAAAAAAGATAAGTGCATAAAATGAAAAAATCGTTTTGAATTAAATCAAATATAATAATTTTAAAATAATTACAATTAATACCATGTGTGAAGGTACTACACTGTGAAAGGTAAAACATGTTAGTAAAATTACATATTATGATAGCATCATCAGGCATTTCTAAAAACTATTTAGGATTTTAAAATGTTGCTGTTCAACCAAACTTTTAATATATAATAATTTACCATTGATTATTGTTTAATACTTCTAGAAATTGTATTGACAATGGCTATAATATATTTAACATATTTTAAATGAATAGTAATAAATAATCAGTTAGTATGCATGATTTAGAGTTGTCTCTTTCTGCACTGACTGCATACATTCAATACTCTATAATCAAAGATTTTTATTCTTATAACTCACTCTTACCTCGATTTTATCATGTTTTCAAAGGCGGTCCAATGACACGAGAGAGGTCCTGGACTTGTCCTGCACTCAAAGGGTTCCAAAAATTCTCTTCTCATTTGTTACACATAAATATTATGCCTGTCATAGGCACTGCTGTTTTGCATGCAGCACAGTATTGGCAATGTTATGTTTTAGAAAATTGTATAGTTATAATCTGAGCATTTTGTCTGTTACAAAGGATTGGAGACACACTAGAAAGCTTCATAAACGTTTTGTAACAATATGGTGACCAAGATCCAGGTCCAATGATGCTCTTGCAATTGTTAATGTTATATCTATGAATTATCTTTTGGATGCCCAGATTATGTAGATGAGTAAAACATACCAATTGACGTCTACAGCGTCTAAACTGTCATCACATGGCCTTTACATAAACACAATACACAGACAGTCTAATTGAACTGCTACCAATTCACTCTGTTTTAGCAGGACACATTGAACAGTTATTTGGTTTTAACAACAGGATTAATTTCCAAAAATATCTTTTAGTTTTTACTAAGTGGCCCTTTTGGGTAGTATCAAACAGCATGCCTTTTGGTCTATGTTCTGCTGCTAAATACTTTGTGTGTTATTGTTAGTTGATGTAATGCTGGTAATGACATCCTTTAGTATGTCTTCATTATAATTTTTTGGGCTCATTTTAGTTAAGTGCACAATATTCACAGTTTAATTGACCAGAATTAAGTAAATTTGTTGCAGCGCAATGCTGCAAACAAAAGTTGCTAAGATGTGTTGCATCAAATCGAAACAGCAGACCTCATTCATACTAAGATATGGTGTTAATCTTTCTCCCAGAACCTGTGTATTTTAGGCTGCCTTGCTATGCACATACACTCTGACACCTGAGTGTTGCAACACATAACAAAAATCATAAAATGTGTAAGAGAAAATAAAATACCTTTAACGTTATGTCTGACTGTAGGAAGTGCACATTTTTTAAAATAAAAGCTGTACCCCATTATTAGTATAGAGCCCTTTGTGAAAACAATCATGTGTGGTTGATCCTGCAATGTCCATGTCCTTGCTAAAACTAGTACATAATGATACTTGCTATTACTTTAAGTATACTTTCCAATGCAAAACAATATTTTTGCTTGTAATGAAATCCTAAAATTATACATTGTGCTGGTTTATGACACTTTTGTGACACCAACCAAGGTCAAAGTATTAGTAAATATTGGATAGATTTTGTATGTATGTGCATTCAGGTGCTGCTGCTTTGGCAATAGGCAGACTTCTTGTCCAGCAAACTGTTTCAACGTTTATTATTATTGGGTAGTTACTATGTTTAAAAAAAAAAAATAATATATAGAATGTTTTGACAAAAAAACCTGCTATTTCAATACTTTCAATGGGAAATATATGAACTAGCCAAACAGAATATATAACCAATAAATAATAATGAGGGCTTGGAAACATAAAACACCATCACTAACGGTTAAGCCAAAAATCACAAATTTTCTTGTACAAGGTCGGCTACGTCCCAAAATTAAATGGAGCTGTAATACTCTAGCATCCAACATGTGGATTTATTGTAAGATGGAGCATAAACCACACAAGATAATGGGGTAAATTTAATAACACTTTGCAGTGGTTTTTGTGTCTCAAAAATGTTGTGTTAGAATCATGATTTGTTTTGGAATGTATCCCTAACGTAATGCCAAGTAGCGCATAGCACACCTCCTCCATTGAAAAAAGCTACTTGAAAATAGAAGACCATGCGGGTCAACAACTCTAATTTATTTCCATGAAAATCCTGCAGGTGATGTTTATTCTCCATCTGTAGTATCATAATCAGGTGATTGCTAATTTGGAAGTGAAGGTCCACCAAAAAGATATGCATTGTCTCAAAATAACAAGAGCCACTCCAGAAACCAAAGAGTCTGTACATGCTTAGTATACCACATTTATGCAAGGTTTTAGGCAGCATAGTGGGGTTGAAAATCCAGAAAAGGTTAATGTTTGTACGTTCCTTTCTCAGTTCATACCCAGTTTATGTCCCATTATTTGTTTTCAGATACAGCTAAATGTGATGTGTTGGCAGTCAAATAATTAGATAAAATTCTCAGCTATGCATACTATTGCAGCGATGATCTAGAAGCGAAGCAGAAGAGTAAGGAGGAATGTATTGTGGTACAAACTCAGATGGCACAGAAATAATTAAAGGATGTCAGAACAGTGCTTTCACATTAGATTCAGAATGTTATTCTCTTTCTGGTGTCTGTGCAGGAACACAGTGAGTTAGGCTCTAATGTGGTGCCCAGCTGGTGCAGACAGGAAATGTTGTTTTACAAGGCAGCAGCTGAGGGATGGCTGCTCACTCAAATGTAGTGATGAACATAAACATGTTGAAGAAAACCACTGCTTGTCTATGTACAACAAGGTGAGCTAATGGCAGCAAGAATGAAGTTTAAACCCAAATTGAGTGAAAACTGATATTCAAATGCAGAATATGAGTGCAATGCCAATGCAGGATATGCAAGTTCAAAGGCCATATAATGGTAATGTGTCCAAAGCCCTATTAATAAAACAAAACATTGGAAGCAGAAGGTACATTTTAAATCCAAACTAAGATTCAGCAGAATCCTTTCATATTTGCTGACAGTCGGAAACAGATCCTGTTTTTGACATTCCCCTTGGACTGGACCCGGATCAATCACAATGACAATGCCTGAGAGGTGAAGAGGATTGTGAGTTTAGTGCAGTTCTGGAGATAGTCCAGCATAGGCCAAATGTGGATGGAGAGGTGCATGTTCATCCGGTATCAATTCTAATTGATACTGGAACTACCTGCTCTACTGTCAGGAAAACAAGTCTAAGTTGCAGGCATCCCTAATAGGCAGAGTAGGAATTAATTTTGGCTATGGTCCCTGTAAAAATACGTTCCATTGAAAATGAACATTAATTTGTTACATGTGACTCAAGTCTTGAAAATCTGTTGGACAGTGATATACTCACAAATTGAACTCTACAAAATGAACTGTTTAATCTATTACACACTGGATGATCTGACAGATGAGGAAGACTTAGATGAAATCATGAGAAATAGCAATTGAATTGTTTTAAGTCCTAGCAAAGGAAGACCTATCATCCGACTTAAGATGTGGGTTAAATGAGACAGTCTGGAACTTTTCATGCAAAGATATTGGATGAATTAAGAAAGTAGAGCCAGGTCATGCAGCCTAGCAAAGCATGGAGTAGGAAGTGTCTCATCTTATCTCCGGACCCCTGTCGGCCTTTCAGCACTATCCTGTGCACTGGGACAGTGCCCGAGCAGCGATAATCCAGGCAGGGTACATGGTCCTCCTCCCTGCCCATGGGGGTGGGGGTTCATCCCCACAACAGCAGTCCTGGCAACAGTGATACAAGCCTTTCCACAAGGCCTGGTCTGCTATGCCTAGCCCATCATCTTGCACCAGAGATACCATGGCTAGCCGGGTCGAGGGGAAGACATGAAGTGGGCCGCACTAGACACTAACTGAGCAGGAGAGCAGTAACCTGAACTGTTGACACAGGCCCACCTGGGTGTCCTGGCCCCCAACTTGCAACAGAGAACCTGCTGGTGAGCAGCGGACTCAGGTATACAGCCCGATAAAGAGGAGACGCCATCTTGTTAGGGCTGCACACTTTTGCATCAGTACCTGTACCATGGTGACATCATGACAGAGGGCCACATGGTGTCTGTGGTGACCGAGGCAGACCAGAGCTGTAGTAGTGCCCTTCTGTATTTGCATCACCGGTGGGCGCTCACAGGAGGTGCTCACCAATGGATATGCAGCCAACTTGACCATGATAACTACGCAACCTATTGATCCCAGCCCAGTGACGTGGAAACTACTCATCAAACCCAGTGGGAAACTATGTTGATGAGCACTGGCCGAGCTAGAGCAACAACACCCTCACACTACTGGCCATAAGTGAACTTGTGGGTAGGTGCACAGCTTGAATGGCCCCAGCACTCATGAGGAGAGTGGGCCACGGGTCGGCAGCAGGCCTCTGTCTCCCCTTGTAGCCCCCTTTGTGTGGTGGCAGAGCCATCAATGGTGCACAGGCCTTTGCTGCGATAAAGAGCTGGGAGGCGGCCCAACACTACAGCCTGGACTGACTGCTGCACGCAGTTTCCTTGGCTGACTGTGGACAGCATTACGCAGGAGGCAGATTCACACATTTCAGCTGGACCTCCTGGCGGGGACCACCCACTAGACTGCTTGCACCTGCCAGAACTGTGGGATAATTCTCCCCTCTGACTCTAACAGCATCCTGGTGCAGTGAGTGGCCATCTCTCAACCCCTGACTTCGGGCCTGCACCTGAAACCTTCTGCCGTACTGGGACTGGGACTGGCAAGGTCTTGGTAGCTCGGCGGGCCCTGTGAAGTTTGCCACCTACGGGGCGGCATTGAATTCTGATACTACAGCACATTATTTCCAATTGCCCTATCCCTCTTGCCTTGCTGGATCCTGTGGGTACCCCAAGGGGACTGCACCCCTGATCTGAGGGGGGATGCCATGAACCTCTCATGACCTGCTCATTGGCCATTCAATGGAGATGGTTGCACATGCTCCGGGGTACCCTCTGGCCTCTGCCCGCTCTGACCTACCTGCCAGAAGGCTTCCTGACCAGACCTGGGACTGATTTGAAGAGCACGCTGCGGAGGGGGGCATGGTGGTCCTTTTGACCCCCCACCATGTGTTGCCTCTGCTAGTGGCACCCTCTGAGACTGCACCAGGACTCTCTTCACGTTCTATTGTGCCCTAATGGTAGGGAAGAGACCTGTTTCTGATCATCTGTGGATTGAGGGCTCCCAACTCATCTGAGCAATTGGAGAGGCAGTCGTGGGCTTGGGGGCCTGTCCACAGCCTTGGGGCTCCTGCTGCCTTGAGGACATACTCACATGCCGCTGTTGTTCCACTGGGCTTTGGGGGAGCCCGCAGGTAGAGCTCTCCTGAAGTGGTCATGGTGACCTGACAAATTGGTTTGAACCACTGACTGAGCACATGCGGCAGCTGAGTTCACTGGGTGCCAGCTGGGTGGACCAACATCCACAGTTATTCTCCTTAACACATCTGATGCGGGCAGGTGTCCTGGAGTTGTGCCTGGAGAGGCCATCTACTAGCCATTTCACTCCCCCTGTCATCACCTTTGATCCCTCTGTAGGCCCTGAGCTGGACTAACGTGGGGGGCTCCGTGGGCCTCCTCTGTGATCTGCTGGCCTCTACGCACCTATGGCCCTACTGGGTGATATGGACGTCATCACTGAGAACCAAAGCCAACATAACTGCATCTACCCTGCAAGGAACCACAGGCACTGCCCTGAGCTGAATTAGAACTCTGCCCCCACAACTGTTACAGGTGGCTATCATGCCCTGCAGCAAATCTGCTAAAGCTATGCCACTTGGGTCTACCAAAGACAATCCTGTTACCTTCCTTTGGAACAAAGCATCCCAGTGGATATGGATTCACTGGATACCCCTTCGACCAAAGCGGCTGGAGGCACTAGGACGGTACCCATACCACAAGGCTATATGGACCACTTCCGGCAGGAAATCTGCCCTGAAATAGTGTCCCTCGAAACAGACTTTAAGTCCTACATGCAAGATATCTGGCACAACGTCAGCAAGATGGAGGGTCAAGTGAATGATTTCAACACACAGTGGGTGCCCAATCAGAAGATCATGAAATGCTCTGGTGCAGGGTGACAGCATTTGAAGAGCAGCCAATTGAATGACAAATTAAACAGTAAGATCTAGAGAACAGAAGCCATCAGAACAATAACACCATCAGGGGAGTGCCTATGGAAGAGGAGGGCTGCAACATTTTGGCCTTCACTGCTGAGCTTCTGCAGACAATTTGTAGTGATGGTGATGCCCCACCTCCAGTGCTGGAGAGGGCCCATTAAGTAGCATTTGCACTGGAGCATGCCAACTCTGCCCCGGACATCCTGACACCGGTGCACTGCTTTACAGACAAGTAAGCCATATTACGGGCCTCACGAATCAAGGCTGATCTGATCCTTCATGGCTACACTATCCAGTTCTTTCAGGATCTCTCCCCGTCACCCTTTGTCGCTGCAGGGACTTTAGGCTCATTACCGACAAACTGTGCAAACTCAACATTCGTTTTCAATTGGGCCACCCATTCGTTATCATTTTTTAGTGGGAGGGCAAGCGCCACACCATCTGGTCTTTGACAGCAGCAAGACAGCTCCCTGGGCTCCTGGCTGATCCACAGGATGGTGCTTCAACACTGCCCTGCTCTCCAAATCTAGAGGCACTGTGCCCCATCTGGACCAAGGTACTGCCTCACCACTCGGACAAACATCGTAAAGAAACCGCCTGTCAGGAAACCAAATGAGATATAATCCAGCACCTCCAAAACATGGACAGGGGCCCCTTCCCAAGCTCCTATCACTGCTGGTCCATGTAGATCTGACTCTCTCCTGTAATCCAGCCCAGATCATGGAGCAGAGGCTCTATAAACATTGCAATTCATGTCCCCAATTCCTGTTATTGGCCCGCCCGGTGTACTCACCCCTCTGGAGGGCATGCAGAGTGCCACCACCTGTATGTGACTGCTGCACAGAAAATGCCCCTGAAATGCCTCCCTGTCAGACATCCAAAGCTCTCTTCTTTTAGCAACTTGTAAGAAAGTAGCCTCTTTCTAGCATGGTTACCCCTACTTTTGGCCTGTTTGTGAGTGTATGTCATTGTGTTTTTACTGTGTCACTGGGATCCTGCTAGCCAGGACCCCAGTGCTCATAGATATAATCCTATATGTCAGTGTGTTTTGCCTGTCTCACTGGGATGCTGCTAACCACAACCCCAGTGCTCATAGTTTGTGGCCTAATGTGTATGCCTGTGTAGTTCCTAACTGTGTCACTGAGGCTCTGCTAATCAGACCTCAGTGCTTATGCTCTCTCTGCTTTTAAATTTGTCACTGTAGGCTAGTGACTTCATTTACCAATTTCAATTGGCATACTGGACCCCCCTTATAAATCCCTAGTATATGGTACCCAGGTACCCAGGACATTGGGGTTCCAAGAGATCCATATGGGCTGCAACATTTCTTTTGCCACCCATAGGGAGCTCAGACAAACCCTTACACAGGACTGCCATTGCAGCCTGAGTGAAATAGTGCACATACTATTTCACAGCCATTTTCACTGCACTTAAGAAACTTATAAGTCACCTATATGTCTAACCTTCACTTGCTGAAGGTTAGGTGCAAAGTTACTAAGTGTGAGGGCACCCTTGCACTAGCAAAGGTGCCCCCACATTGTTCAGGGCCATTTCCCCAGACTTTGTGAGTGCGGGGACGCCATTACACGTGTGCACTACATATAGGTCAATACCTATATGTAGCTTCACAGTGATAACTCCAAATATGGCCATGTAACATGTCTAAGATCATGGAATTGTCCCCCCATTCCAAATATGCTAATGGGGAGCCAATTCCATGCGTCCACCACGGACCCCCAGTACTGCCAAACCAGCTCTCTGAGGCTTGCACTGCAGCTACAGCTGCTGCCACCTCACAGACAGGGTTCTGCTCTCCTGGGGTCTGGGCAGCCCAGTCCCAGGAAGGCAGAAAAAAGCATTTCCTCTGAGAGCAGGGTGTTACACCCTCTCCCTTTGGAAATCGGTGTTACAGGTTGGGGAAGGGTAGCTTCCCCTAGCCTCTGGAAATGCTTAGAAGGGCACAGATGGTGCCCTCCTTGCATAAACCAGTCTACACCGGTTCAGGGACCCCTTCTCCCCTGCTCTGGCGGGAAACTGGACAAAGGAAATGGGAGTGACCACTCCCCTGTCCATCACCACCCCAAGGGTGGTGCCCAGAGCTCCTCCAGTGTGTCCCAGACTTCAGCCATCTTGCTTTGCAAGGTGTGGGGGCACTCTGGAGGGCTCTGAGTGGCCAGTGCCAGCAGGTGACATCAGAGACCCCTCCTGATATGTCCATACCTGATAAAGTAGCCAATCTCCCTCTCAGGGCTATTTAGGGTCTCTCCCGTGGGTTCTCTTCAGCTTCTGCTTGCAAGTTTCCTTCAGGAATCCTCTGCAACAACTTCAGACTCTTCTGACCTCAGATCAACCGCAGCCTGCTCCAAGAAACACTGTAACTGCAACAAAGTGTCTACAAGAGACACTTTTCTTCAGCAACCTCAGCTCCAAGTCAGCAACTGCAACAGTTTCTATGGTGTGCATGCTCTGGGGACTCCCTGTCTTCATCCTGCACCAGAAGGACCGAAGAAATCTCCTGTGGAGTGACAGAGTCACTCCCCTGCTCCAAGCAGGCACCTTCCAAGGCAATGACTGGTACCCTGGGACTCCTCTCACAGCAACGAGCGAGCTCCTAAGGACACAGAGGGTGGACATCATCAACATAGACTGTCCTGAGGTCCTGCTGATGCAGTTCGGAGGAGGTAAGACCTTGCCTTCCCCAAGAACGACAGTACCCCGGTGTAATGTGTCTTCTTCGACTCCTGAGGCCTCTGTGCACTCTTTGCAAAATTCCTTCATGCACAGCCCGGCCCAGGTCCCCAGCACATCACCCTGTGATGCTCAATTCGCTGAGTTGTTCTCCGGAGGCGTGGGGCCTTCTTTTGTTGTGCTGCATCAACTGCGTTTTGCACCTTCTTTGAACCCAGATCATGTGGCTTCTGGGGGTGCTGGCTGGCATTCTGAGGGCTCTCTAAAGTACTGAGAGCCCCCTTTTCCTCCTCACACAGAGTTGAGGCCCTCAGGTCCCTCCTGGGTCCATCCAGGGCCATATTGATGGAAAACACACTTTTGTCATAGCCAAGGCTTGTTGGTGCCTTCCAACACAAAATCTCATCTGCAACAATCTTCATACCGTTGGACATCTTTTTCATTATGCAGGAACCCGCTGGAATCTTCCTAGGGTGCATTTCTGCAATCTTCTACTAACTGGGAACTCTTCTTTTGCACCCTCTTCTGGGTTGGCAGGGGCTCCTGTCCTTCCTGGAACTTCTTTCGACTTCTGGACTTGGTCCCCTTCCTTTGCAGGTCTTCAGGTCCAATAATCCAGCAGTTGTTCTTTGCAGACTTGGTTGGCTGCTGCAAAATCCCAAAAACGAGGTGTAGTGTGTCCTAAGGAAACTTGCAGTACTTTACTCCTGCTTTTTTGGGCTCTGGGGTGGGGTAATTTACTTACTTTCACTGTATTCTTACTCTCACAGCGATTCTGCACACACTACACTTGTCAAGGGGAGAATTCGTGATTCACATTCCACTTTTTTAGTATATGGTTTGTGTTGCCCCTAGACCTATTTTCTCCCATTGCATTCTATTGGATTTCCTACTGTTTGCATTGTTCTATGACTATTTACTTGTCTAATTTTGGTGTTCTAGTGTATATATTGTGTATAATACTTACCTCTAGAAGGAGTATTGTCTCTAAGATTTGTCTCTAAGATATTTTTGGTAGTGTCACCCAAAGAAATACCTTTATTTTTGGTAACACTGAGTGTTGTCTTCACTTGTGTATAAGTACTGTGCAACTATAAGTGGTATTGCATGAGCTTTGCATGTCTCCTAGTTCAGCCTAAGCTGCTCTGCTATAGCTACCTCTATCAGCCTAAGCTGCTAGAGCACTACTGCATTTCACTAATAAGGGATAACTGGACCTGGTTTAAGGTGTAAGTACCCAAGGTACCCACTACAGATTAGGCCAGCCTCCTACACAACTCTCCAGAGATAAGGGGACGTGGGCAACTGCCCAATGTATCTTCACTCTACCACAGACCTTGGACCTGGTCTCTGCTAGCTGCAGGGGTCTATGGTGCTTGGAAAACTTTGACAACATGCCAGCCCACCTATCTTGTGGGGAGATGCACCCTTACCTACTGGCATGGTAAACATTTTTCTTCAAGAGACTCATCTCCTACAGCAGGACTCACACCACATGTCACACACAAAATACCCAATCCATTTCTAGGCCCACGCCTTTACAAGATAATGGGATTGCTATCATGTGCAAGGCAGGCTTTTGCACCAAGGTACTGAACATGGTTCGGAATGAGAATGGCTGCTACTTGAAATTAACCTTTCTTAACATATATGCCCCTAATCAGGTGCAAGATACCTACCTTAGAGACATGCTGTGGGAACAGCTGATGAACAGGAAGGGTGACCTTGTAGTGGGTGGTGACCTAAACCTGGTGTGGGACCCTTAGCCCAATCGTACTGATACATCTATCCAGAGCACCAGGCAATAACTGCCACACTTAAGTTTGACCTTACTGACCTGGGGCTTGTGGATGCATTGCATTATAGACATCCTGATACATGTGCTTCATACTCCCAAATAGACTATCTCTTTTTTATCCACTCTCTATTTCGAGACCTGGAGACTGTAACCATTTCAGATATCTCCATCTTGGATCATACTTATTTAGAATTAATATGAACCTGGGTCGGGATCCAGGATTGGCCCTACTGTGCTCGCGCTTCCCCCCTCACCTTCGTAGACACCAGGTTGAGATTGTTGAAATCCAAAAGGGAATCACAGACTACTTTTACCTCAATGACCTCCCGGGGGTATTGGCTCATATGCGCTGGGACAGCTTCAAGACCACCATTAGGGGGCTTGTGTCTACTATTGCCATCGCTCGAGCACAGCAATCTTGACTGGTGGAGACAGGCCTGGCTACAGAGATCAAGACTTGGGAGCGCCTCAACCAGTCCTCCTTCTCCAGATGTAACAAGTGACAGCTGGCTTTTCTGCAGGGTCAGTGGAGGGCTCATAGGACTAACAAGGCTGAGCATTCCCTCCTTGCCCTGAAGCAGTGGTTTTACAAAGTTGGGGGGATTAGGTTGGTGCACTTCACACCTGTAAGTTGCGACAACAACACACTCGAGCTCACATAGCCAAGTTCTGGACAGGGGACTCAACATGGCAGCCACCAAACAGGCAAAACAACATAAATTCCAGAGCTTCTACCAAGCTTCTACCAAGCTCTTTTCACTGGGGAGGATGCTCCCCAAGATCTCTAGGTAATTACCTACGCACCTGAGACTGAGACCCAGCTCTGAGGGAAGTTCCTATCAGTGAGACACCGGGTCTGGATGGGCTGCTGGTTACTTTTTACAGAGCTTTCCTTCCCCTCCTCCAGGACCACCTGCTGACATTATTTAATTTGCCTTACCTCTACGATAGTGGCAGCCAAGATTCCTTACCCTCTGTACTTCCCACTGCCCGATTGCTCTCCTGAACACAGACACTAAGCCCCATATTTATACTTTCTTTGCACCACATTTGCGTCATTTTTTTACGCAAAAGCGGCGCAAACTTACAAAATACAATTGAATTTTGTAAGTTTGCGCCACTTTTGCGTCAAAAAGCGGTGCAAATGTGGCAATAAAAAAGTATAAATATGGGCCTCAGAGTTTCACCAAGATTTTGATGACTCAATTGGAGCAATATCTCCCTGTGCTCATAGACCCAGACCAGGTGGACTTTATCCGTAACCGGCAGTGGCGGTCAATATTCATTGCGTCAAATACCTGGTGGAAAAATATCAGCACTATAACATCCCCTTCTGTCCCGTCCTTGATGAGGGGAATGCTTTTTACATGGTTAGCTGGACATTCCTACGGGCAGTCCTCAAAAAGATCGGCCAAGGCCCACGCGTGCTTACTGGGACCATAGCCTCCTATAACTTCCCAAAGGCCACAATTTGGGTCAACTGTCAATCTATGAGACTGATCCACTTGGCGATAGGCACTCAACAGGGGTGCTCACTTTCATCTCCACTATTTGCTTTGGTGGTGGAATACCTGGCCATCACCATCCAGCAGATTGAGTCCAGCATTGGCATCCCTTTTGGCAGGCACCCTCACAAACTTAGGGCCTGATTTAGAGTTTGGTGGATGGGATTACTCCATCACAAATGTGATAGATATCCAGTCCTCCATATTATGCTCCCATTATAGCCTATGGGAGCAGCAACCCAGTGGATGGGATATCCGTCACATTTGTGATGGAGTAACCAGTGCCCCAAACTCTAAATCAGGCCGAAAGTCTCTTTGCAGATGACCTCTTGCTTACGCTGTCACCCAACCTGCCACATCCCTGCCTGCTGTTGTGCACAACCTCACAGCTTTTGAGCGGGTCTCCAGTTTCAAGGTTAACATGTCTAAATCGCTCACCCTGAACCTCACGATACATAAGCAAGACCTTCCCGCCCCATAGTCTCTAGTCTCTTTCCAATGGGATCCATGAGCCATTCGATACCTAGGCCTTAATTCCCCCCCCTTGACATCATGGGTGCAAGGCAATTGGTTGCGGAACTGGAAGTTCATTCTACAGAACTTCCGCCAGTGGAGACCACTGCACATGCCAGGATTGGGGCAGCAAAACACCATTGAAGTGACTGTTCTTCCAAAGGTCCTTTATTTATTTCAGACCCTGCCCGCTCCTATCCCAGATGATGACATTGTACGTCTCCAGCGGGATATATGCACCTTCATCTGGGGGCATAAATGTCCCAGGCTCTCCAATGCTGTGCTGATACTCCCCAGGGGTCGGGGGACTAGCCTGCCCTAACCTTCTTCAATACTACTGGGTAGCACATCTTTGCTATATTTCTGAATTGGTAGCGCATGAGTGCAAAAAACATTGGTTCCATATGGATCCACCATGGCCTGTTACCCCCTGTGTGACCTTGCCTGTTTCTCCAAACACGCTAGACCAGGAAGAGCATACCGTCCTTGAGATCTGGGATAGGCTTATGCTCAAAAGGACCTCACCAAATTCCCCTCTCCAAACACACCACTTGTTCACAACCAAGATATCATACTGGCGTCCAACGCTCACTTATGCCCTTGCTGGTGGGGGGCAGGTGAATGGCATACCATGGACAACTTATTTGAAGGTGTACCATCAAGACATTCGAGCAATGAAAAGCTGACTTTCAGGTAACCGAAACAGCCCGGCTGAGATACTTCCAGTTGTGCCACTGAGCGCTTCACGCTTTAAATTTTCAGGGAGCAAGGCAGCATTACACCCTCTTTGAGGCACTGGTTAGAGCATATGACAGCACTAGGGGCTTATTGCTGCACACCTATCAGATACTCCAACACTCTGTGCCATTTCGGTCACACACGTATCAATCTGAACGGCAAGGTGACACTACTGAAGGCATCTCCCAGAAACAATGGGGAATACTCTGGTGGGGCATCCCCAAAACCTACAGAAGCATACAGCAGCACAAGACTGCATACAAACTGATGAGCCCGTGATACTATACACTGATTTGCCTTTGTACTATTTACTCAGCTACCTCTGACCTATGTTGGCAGTGCAGCATGACCCCTGGGGATTTGCATCAGAGATGGTGGTCATGTTCTCTAATCACAACTTATTGGAAGGAAGTTCTTGGCCATATCAAAGACACAATGGGTTTCCCCCTTCCTGATTCCTACAACACCATCATTCTGGGTATCCACCCCAGAGAGCTAACACTGATTGGTGCCTCACTAGTCACATACCGGGCACTGCCAAGCAACTCATAGCATTTCATTGGAAGAAATCCTCTGCTCCTTCCATCTCCTAATGGTTCACGCACCTCTGGTATGTCATGGCCATCCCATACAATAGCACACACTGACACTAAATTTGCCCATATTTGGCAACCATTGATTGACTACTTCACCTCCCAGGGATACTCCTGCTTTACGCTGCCCCGGCTCAGAACATTCCAACTCTTTGATTAGGCATTACCTCGGCAAGATGAAACCAACACAGTGGCATTGGCCCTCTAGACCCGCTATACCTCAGCCACTTTTCCTCCCACTCAGCCCTATTCCGCAAGACTTCCTCCCCTCACCCAGCTTCAAGACATCCTCACTCTTTGGTGGTCATGCAATATGCCCTTTATTGTTGCACTGTTTGCTTTGTTTTTACACTTTTTATTTTCTTGTGGACACATGTACAGACGACACACCTGACATGCTTCCTTGCTGAGCACCCCATGATTAAGCGGATCCGCCTGCCTTATGTTTACTACATAAACTTGTTATTAACTATTGTAATATTGCAATGTATGGAATTGTGGTGGACACTTTCTTATGCTACCAGTGTCCTGTGCTGTATATTATTATGATTTGTGAAAATCTTCAATAAACAGATTTCTAAGTAGAAAAAAGGAAGTCAAGCCAGTGAAAATCACAGTGAATATCCTTGAATGCTTCAATATGCCCTCACTCTTCAGGTGATAGCAGTAATTACACCTGTCATTGAATCCATGCTAGAACAGGGTACCTTGAAGGAAATGCTAGGGAGTTTTTGCAACTCACTTGTCATGGGTAAACTGAAACAGGACAAGAAATGGAGCATAGTTCAGGGCCTCCAAAAGGTGAACCAGATTTAAGTCTAGGTTTGCCCCATAGTACTGAATCCTGCCGTGTTTCTCTTTTGGATTCCATATGATGGTGAGTTGTTCTCAGTCATTGTTCTGTCAAGCATTCTTTTCCCTTCCCTTAAGTGAAGGTAGCCAACTTCTTTTCATGTTCCACATTTTTGGGAAAATCATTTTGTGGGATAGAGCCCCAGAAGGAAATACAAAAAGTCCCTCAATCTTTAAGCAGATTTTGGTGCCTCTGCAGCTGCCTTCAAGGTTGTTTCTAGTGCAGGTCAGAGATGACCTATTAGTTGCATCTGTAACTTGAGAGGCCTAGAAACCAGACACAATTGCCTTGTGTTAGAAATGGGATCTCTAGTTGGCAGTCAGTTTACACCCTGTCCAAGTAGGGACCCTCACTCTAGTCAGGGTAGGGGAGATACACACCTAGAATAACCCCTGCTCAACCCCTTGGTAGCTTGGCACAATCAGTCAGGCTTATCTCAGAGGCAATGTGCAAAATATTTGTGCCAACACACATAGTACCACAGTGAAAACACCACAAAAGTACTCCACATCAGTTTAGAGACATAGCCAATGTTTATCTAAATTAAACAAGACCAAAAATATAAACATCCAACATACACAAGTAGAAATATGAATTTTAAAAGATTAAGGCCCTCATTATGACATTGGCAGTAAATCCCAACTTACCGCCGTGGCGGCGGATATTCGTTCACCATATTATGACACATACACACCAATCCGACAGAATTCAGCCACACACACAAATCACCAGACCAAAGGTCAGTGATAAAATGGTGGTATCAAAACCCACACCGTTACGCCAACAGAACTACACCCACCACATTATGACCCACGAATCACCATGGCACACATTCAACAGCGGTAAACCATAGGCGGTGCATACCACCGCACTCACAATAGACACCCACATACAAAACCCCACCACATTGGCCAAATCAAACAACATACACCTGACACCAATACACACACCACACCCACACACCCACACCACTATAAAACACACACCCACATTACCCACAACTCCTTACGAATACAATTCATTGCCAACAGAGAAACACCAAGACCACTGACACAACTAGAGCCACACACTACTCACACCTATACACCACTCACGCACTCCACATTACACACTGCAACACAATACCCAACACACCTCACATTACACCCATGGCACCACAAAGACACCCCCGTTTTACAGAGGAGGAGCTAAGGGTCATGGTGGGGTAAATTGTCAGCGTAGAGCCACAGCTATTTAGATCACAGGTGCAGCAGATATCCATAGCTAGGAAGATGGAGCTATGGCGGAGAATCGTGGACAGGGTCAACGCCGTGGGACAGCACCCAAGAACTAGGGAAGACATCAGGAAGAGGTGGAACGACCTACGGGGAAAGGTACGTTCTATAGCAGCAAGACACCAGATCTCTATCCAGAGGACTGGCGATGGACCCCCACCTCCTCCTCCACAACTCACAGCATGGGAGGAGCAAGTCTTGGCAATATTGCATTCCGAGGGCCTGGCCGTAGTTGGAAGAGGACTGGACCCTGGTAAGTCAACTCTCTACTATTACACCCCCTATACCTGCATGCCATCTCACCCCCTCACCCTTACTCCCATCACTCCACTACATTCCACACACTCCACCCTCACATCTCACTCATCCCAGTGCCAAGCCCTGCATGCTGTACCAATGCATGGACACCCCTCACAGCCCTGCATGGACCCTCATCACTAAAGCATGCACACCATAGACAACTAACAATCCCACCATTCACTAACATACACAAGTAAAAGCTGGCAGGGCAAATACAACCATAGAGGGGAAGCCACGGATGTAAAACATGTCAGACACATTAACCATAACACATCATTTACATCCCCACAGGTACCCCAGCCAATGTCACCGGAGAGGAGGTGCCTGCAGTATCCAGTCCCCCAACAGATGAAGCCCACAGTGATGACAGTAACTGTGGTCTTCAGGATCTGGACAACCTACCTGGCCCATCAGGGACCACTGGACAGCCTGTTACCCAAGCCCTGTCATACACCACCACAGAGTCGCCCCATCAGGATCCAACACCACAGCACCTACCCAGCGTACCCACACTTCTGTGCCCAGGACACATCCATCAGCAGTGTGCCCACCTCTACAGGGACCCCAGGCCACACCTCGCACACAAGACAATCAGGGACCTCGGGTCAGTGGCAGTAGGAACACGGTTCAGGGGACAGAGGCACAGGCCAACAGGGAAACTGGGAGGATTGCTGTGCACCAGGGGGAGGACAGGCCCAGGGAATCGACTCTCCAGGAGGCACTCTCCGAGATCTTGGGAGCCTACCATCATTCCCAGGACATGATGGGCCAGATCCTGGACTACGTGCAGGAGAATAGGCAGCTGCAGGAGGGACAGTACCAGGGGATCAGGGAGGACTTGCAGGCCATTAACAACACCCTGATCTCCAGAGCAGGGGTGCTGGCTGACGTGGCCAACATTATGAGGGAGGCAGTCTCACAAAAGGGGGCGCCAGCCACTACCCAGACATCTGAACAGCCTTCCACTTGCACTGCCGCCCTGCCATCCAGACAGAAACCAGAGACACATGCCAAGACCCCCGCCAGGAAATGAGACTCTCCTGATTGTCACACTTGTGTCTCACTCAGTCACCCTGTCCACCTTGAACTGCCATTGCTCCCCTTCCTATGTACCTTTGGACAATGCACCTGTGCTACAAACAGACTGGGACAATACCCTGGACTTTCCTCCATCATCACCCCATCCCATTGCACTTGCCCCCTACATGTCAACACTTGAATAAACACCCTTTCAAAAAAATCCATTTAGATTATGTCACATACAACAAATATGTATTCTTTGAAACAGGTACAAACATTGCAATTTAACTCTACATAGAATGAGCATAGATTAATGTGATCACACCAGGAGTATATGTCAAGTCACCAACATCTGCAAAATGAATTGCCAGAGGGAACAGTAAGTGGGCATAGAAGTGGGAAATATCAGCATGCCATTGCCACACAGATTACAACCAAAGTCATTGAAATGTAAAGTTACACTGTCCTACCTGTGTGTCATTGGAAGTATTGTTGTATAACTGATGTTCTGTTGTCCTCATCCTCATCCTCTGCCTCGTCATCCTCACTGTCCACAGGGTCTACTGCTGCCACACGGGTATCTCCAGTCTCCTCCTCCTGCAGAAAAGGGACATGGCGTCGGAGGGCCAGGTTGGGCAACATGCAGCATGCCACTACTATCTGGCAGACCTTCTCGGGTGAGTAGCACAGAGATCCACCTGTTAGATGGAGGCACCGGAACCTGGCCTTCAGGAGGCCAAAGGTCCTTTCAGTGTTCCTTCTGGTTTGCCCATGTGCCTCATTATAACGTTCTTCTGCCCTTGTCCTGACATTCCTCACAGGGGTCAGCAGCCATGATAGGTTTGGGTAACCAGAGTCACCTGCAAATATTGAGGGACAACATTTAGCCACAGACTATCCTATTTGGCCCAGCCCACACCCATACACCATCATCTACTGGGTGGGAACCTGTGCCACTGTAGTTGGCCCATCACATTTGGAATGCTGCTATTCCTTAGGACAAAGGCATCATGCACCGAGCCAGGATACTTAGCATTGACGTGGGAGATGTACTGTTCTGCCAAGCACACCATCTGAACAATCATGGAGTGGAAACTATTACGATTCCTGAACACCTGTTCATTCTGCCGGGAGGGGTGGACAAATGCAATATGTGTACCATCATTCGCCCCAATTATGTTAGGGATATGTCCAATTGCATAAAACTCAGCCTTCACTGTGGCCAAATCCTCAACCTGGGAGAAAACAATGTAGCTGCACATGTGTTTTATCAGGGCAGACAACACTCTTGTCAGCACACTTGAAAA
This sequence comes from Pleurodeles waltl, assembly GCF_031143425.1. Taxonomy (NCBI): domain Eukaryota; kingdom Metazoa; phylum Chordata; class Amphibia; order Caudata; family Salamandridae; genus Pleurodeles; species Pleurodeles waltl. The sequence continues at coordinate 733,914,931 of NC_090439.1, read as the reverse complement.
CATTGGCTGTGACATTCCTGCTGCCAAGCCCACTGTCACTTGGAAAGAACCAGTTGCCAGGAAATGGAATACAGATAGCACTTGCACAAGAGGAGGGATCCCAGTGGGGTGATGGATAGCAGATATCAGGTCAGGCTCTAATTAAGCACACAGTTCTGGAATTGTGGCCCCATCAAGTCTATAGGTGAGGATAACGTGCCTGTCCTCCAGTGTTGACAAGTCCACCAGGGGTCTATACACGGGGTATGTCTCCATCTCCTATTCATCCACAGCAGTAGGTATCTAAGGGACACAAGAGTGAGGAGGCTGTCACAAACTGAACATTGGAGCCACAACAGTAGTTTTCGATCAGTAAACTTGTAATGGGTCATTGTGAATTGTCCAGTATGTTGCGATTTCTTCTGTGACGCAGCATGAATCCATAGGGCTGCCCCCCCTGAAATGGCATCCACCAGTCCTCTGTGGAGGGGCAGTTGGAAGTGAGGTAATTCCTCTGACGTTGTGCGCCGTGGCAGGAGGTGGTCTGGAACCGCCGTGCAACTCCTGATTGGTTAATATTGGCCCCTATGGGGTACAGTGGCCAAAGGTGATCTACGCCGGTGGTGACGGTATGCACCGCTGCAGACATGACTGCCATTTTCTATCATATTCCTCACTTGCTACCTGACCTTCCATAGGAGAGGACCTACACTGCATGTTCTGCTGTGACCTGTGTCAAGAACCTACCATGGCCTGTGTGACAGGGGGAAGTGCCTTCACTTCGGAGGAGTTGGAGAGACTGGTGGATGGGGTTCTACCCCAGTACGGACTGCTGTATAGGCCTCCAGACCAACAGGTGAGTACACTGTGGGCACGGTGCATGTGGCATGAATGCATGGAGTTGTGGGTGTGAAGGCCATGATGTAAGGGGGGTGGATGTCTTCTTTGCGATGTACACCCTGTGTTCTGGGCTATGTATGTGCCAATGGTGATGAAAACTGGTATGGTGGGCCATATGTGTAACATGCTGGACAGTTTGTCTAATGGTGTTTTCCTGTGTGTATTGCCTCTGCAGGTCAGCTCCCATCAAAAGAACGGTATATGGCTTGCCATCACCAAGGAGGTGTGGACCCTGGAGGTCTATGGCAGTCTGAGCACCCACTGTCGGAAACGGTTGGAGGACCTGAGATCCTGGGCACGGAAGACGGCAGAGGCCCAGCTGGGAATGGCCTACCAATGAGGAAGGGATGCCCGTCGAACGCTGACCCCCCCTGATTGCCCGCATATTGGTGGTGGCCTATCCAGAGCTGGATGGGAGCTTGAGGGCATCACAGCAGCCACAAGGGGTGAGTACAGTGGCTATCATTACAACTTACGGGTGGTGGGGTGGTATCCAGGTGGTGAATGTGTGTCAGTGGGTGCCCCTAGAACAGGCCTGACATAGAAGCATAGGTCCTCTGGTGGCTAGGGTTCTGAAGGGATATTCCTGCCTACCTGGCTTGTAAGCATCCACTACTGGTCAGGGCTGCATGGGTCCCAGTTGTGCTGCATTTGGCAGTGTGTGCCCCTCCTCATGCCTTGGTGGCTAACAATATCAATGGTGGTGCAATGCATAGTGCTTAGGCCTGTTCCCCGTGTGTGAGGGTGCTGTGTATGCCAACGGTGGTGTTGGTGCAGCCATTGAACCAGTGTATCCTTTGTCTCTCTCCCCCCTTTCTTGTTTTGTCATCCTGTCCTTATGTGCATTAGCATCACTGGCGAAGGAGCAGAGGCACCGGCGACGGAGGGAGCTGCATCGCACAGGACCCAAGAGGCAGAGTCCACCGACGGTGAGGGCACCAGTGGGACGGAGGGCGAGAGGAGCACCACGGCGGAGACTGGAGGGGACAATTCAGACACAGATGCCTCCTTCGATGGAAGCTCCCTGGTGGTGGCGGACACTTCTGTGACCACCCCAGCTACAGGAACAGCTGCCACCCTGTACCCGGATCGCCCTCCCAGCAGCCCCTCATCGAGTTGCCCATGCCCGCTCACCCAGGAGCGTGGGCATCTCCTTCGCCCCAGGCACCCCAGGCCCTGTCCCAGTTAGCTCTGCTGCCCTGAGTGAGGAGGCTACTGACCTCCTGAGATCCAAATCTGTAGGGCAGTCAACCATTGTGAATGCCATCCAGGGGCTGGCAGCCCAGATGCAACAATCCAATGCATTCCTGGAGGGCATACACACTGGATTGGCGGCCCAACAGTGATCGATCCAGGCTCTGGCCTCCTCTCTGATGGCAGCCATTGTCCCTGTTTCTACCATCCCCCCTCCAACTTCCTCTTCCCAGTCCCATTCTCCTCTACCCCAACCCATCCCAAGCACACAGCCAAATGAGCATGCACACAGGTCAACAGCCAAGAGTGTCCCAGGCAACACAAGCACCACACTTCATCCCACAAGCACTCATGCAAACAACATACAGTTGCAGACACTACAACATCCACTGCCTCCATTGTCTTCGCCCCCTCAACCACCTCCCTTCCAGTCACATCCACATTCACACCTGCATGCACTACATCATCATCCACTACGAGCATCATCACCACACCAAGCAGCACACACACCTCAATGGCAGACACCTCCACAACATCAATGCACACGTCCCCTGTCTCCTCTCCCACTGTGTCTGTCCCCCCTCCTAAAGTGCACAAATGGAGCACTCAGACACCCAACAGCCATCCACCTCACAACAGCATACAACCTATGCACCTCCACCCAAATGCAGCAGACACCTCCAACAACCACTCCCACATCCTCCACTCCCATTCCTTCTCCCTCTTTCCACCCCAATGTCCCTAGGAAACTTTTTCTAGCCACCATTGACCTCTTCCCTACCCCTCCCCCCTAGCCTGCACGTATGACCAGGCTACCACGAACCCAGATATGCACCTTAGCCACACAGTTTACGGCCCCAGTTCCATCCGCTCCTATTTGTGGTGGAAAGGATTCCAGGCCACATATGCGGAAGGGGAAGGAGCCAGTACCAGCAAGCAAGAAGGGCAAGGAGCCTGCACCAGCAGGCAAGAAGGGAAGGGATCCTGCACCAGCTGGCAAGAAGGACCAGGAGCATGCATAAGCAGGCAAGAAGGACCAGGAGCATGCACCAGCAGCTATCACGGAGCCCCCATCATCAAGCATGGTTTTCCATCCATCTGAGGGTGCAGGGGATGTGCAGGAGCCTACCACCACCAGCAGCACCAGCACTACCACAGTGCATCCATCCGAGGGTGCAGGGGATGTGCAGGAGCCTCCCACCACCACCACCAGCACCACCACAGTGCGGCAATGTGATCCTGCCTCCATGGGCTTCTGTGGGGGCTGCCCCCTCCAAAACCAGTGAGCAAGACACCCACTCGAGAGACTGTGGCCTTGCACTCCACAGGACCAAGCACAGGGCATATTGCCCCTTCCAGAACCAGTAGGCAAGTCACCCACTTGAGAGACTGTGGCCTATCACTCCCCAGGACCAAGCACAGGGTATGCTGCCCCCTCCAGAACCAATGGGCAAGTGAACTCACTTGAGAGACTGTGGCCTATCACTCCCTAGGACCAAACACAGGCCATATTGCCCCCTCCAGAACCAGGGGGCAAGTCACCCACTTGAGAGACTGTGGCCTATCACTCCCCAGGACCAAGAACAGGGCATGTTGCCCCCTCCAGAACCAGTTGTCTTGTTTCCGCAGCCGGCTGAGGTGCCCCCCCTAACCCTGAGGTGCCTACTTATTTGCCAAATGATGCCCCTATAGTATTCTCTCGGTATTGATGCAGGTGACAAGTGGGGCCTTGGACTTTGCCCTGTGGCTCACGCAAACTGAGGACTGGGCAGTGTCCCTTTTTCTGTACATTTGTAGATATCTGTAACATTGGCTAAGGTATTTTTATACTGTGTTGATATTATTACACTCACTTTAGTAAATTCTTTTTGTCCTTGCATTATTCAGCTGATTTAGGGGTATTAACTTGCTTTCTTGTGCATCTGGTTGTGTGTATGGGGTATGTGTATGGGGTGTGTGTGGTGCATGTGTGTGTCACTGTCGTTTTCCTCCCCTCTCCCTTGTGTGCTAGGCGGCTGTACTCGTCGTCGTCTTCGCTGGCGTGGGTGTTCGTGGTGGAGCAGAACGTAGAAGATCATAGGAAATACATGCAGTTCTGGTTTCATGGAGGCGTGGTTGTTCCCTGTGTCTCCAATGGTGAGTCCTTTCACTTCTGGGCTCTGTTTCCGCCAGGCTTTTGATGTCGTTGGTACTGCCCCGGAAAAAGTAGCTGATTGCACGGTCTTAATATGGTAGGCGGAACATTGACTTCCGCCTGACTATAGGCGGCCACCACCATGGTGGCTGTTGTTTCAGCCCTGGCGGTCCGTGTGGTACATTGGCTGCCTTTCAGAGATCTTTCCGTCATGGTCATAATTTGGTAGTAATTACCGCCAGCCTGTTGGCGGTATTACTGCCACTTTATCACCGACCGCCAGGGTCGTAATGAGGGCCTAAATCCTTATACAAATACAGAAAAATTCAATTACTCCAACTGGAGCTATCACGACTTTGTTGATGGGGTCATTCCCAACAGTACGATGCCACTCATGGGGAGGGTGGAGCCTGTCACGGAGTCGCACAGACCCCCAGGTACAGTAACTCTGGTAACGAAGAAAACAAGCTAGGCACGGAGATGGGTAGGTGCAGTGTCACTGGATCTCGTGTGGCGTCAGTTCCTTACTGTAGAGAAGGAGAGGTGATGCAGCGTCGGTGTGAGGCACCCATCCCTGGCGATCTGGCAGGGTCAATGAATCCAGTGGGTCAAGACTCGTTGGGTGACCTCACGGCATTGAGGTTATGACAAAAGGCTGCTGGCGCCGTAGCGGAGTCAGGTGTCATGGACATCGGTGACACACCACTTTGAGACTCACAGAGTCACAGAACTTCAGTGAGGCTACATCGGCATCGGTCCTGCACAGTCGGTCGGGGTCATCAGAAGGCAAGCTCAGTCCAAGTCCTTGGAGAAACTTCAGATGCAGGATTTCTGAAAGTCCAGTCCTTTCCCTCTTAAGACAGAAGCAGCAGCAGCAGGCCAGAAAAGCAACAGGAAGAGTGGCAGGTCCTCCTCAAGCATCAAGTCCTTCTCCTTGGCAGAGGTTCTTCTTGATCCAGAAGTAATGTGAAAATCTGTGGTGTTGGGTCTACTACTTACACTCATTTCTACCTTTGAAGTACTCAAACTTCAAAGGAAATTCTCTGTTGTTCACAAAATCCTGCCTTGCCCAGGCCTGGCCCCAGACATACACCAGAGGGTTGGAGGCTACATTGTGTGAGAACCCTTTCAGGTGTATGTTTCAGCTCCTCCCTTCCCACAAGACTCATCAGGATATGCAGGACACTCCTCAGCTCCCTTTTTGTCACTGTCTAGAGGGAATTCACAAACAGCTCAACTGTCAGTCTGACCCAGATGTGGATTCCACAGGCAGGCAGAGCCACAGAATGGTTAAGCAAGAAAATGCCCACTTTCTAAAAGTGGCATTTTCAAACAGACAATCTAAAAAACAACTCTACCAAAAGATGTATTTTTAAATTGTGAGTTCAGAGACCCCAAACTCCACATCTTTATCCGCTACCAATTGGAAACTCCACTTAAAAGATACTTAAAGGCAGTCTCCATGTTAACCTATGTGAGAGGTAGGCTTTGCAATAGTGAAAAACAAATTTAGCAGTATTTCACTATCAGGACATGTAAGACACACCAGTACATGCCCTACCTTTTAAACACACTGCACCCTGTCCATGTGGCTACCCAGGGCCTACCTTAGGGGTGCCTTACATTTAGTAAAAGGGAAGATTTGGGCCGAGCAAGTGAGTACACTTGCCAGGTCAAATTGGCAGTGCAAAACTGCACACACAGACACTGCATTTGCAAGTCTGAGATATGTTTACAGGGCTACACATGTGGGTGGCACAATCAGTGCTGCAGGCCCACTAGTAGCATTTGACTTACAGGCCCTGGGCACCCAAAGTACACTTTACTAGGGACTTACCAGTAAATCAAATGTGCCAGTCATTGAAAACCAATTACCAAAGGCGGATGCAATGTGATCCTGCCTCCATGGGCTTCTGTGCGGGCTGCCCCCTCAAAAACCAGTGAGCAAGACACCCACTCGAGAGACTGTGGCCTTGCACTCCCCAGGACCAAGCACAGGGCATGTTGCCCCCTCCAGAACCAGTGGGAAAGTCACCCACTTGAGAGACTGTGGCCTATGCGCAAAATGGGGGCCTCTGACATCCTTTTGAGGAGAAGAGGGTGGCACGCACCTCCTCTAGACCATTGACGGACCCTTCCGTGGACCGTGATTACTGGGGGGCCCCCAAGGCCTCCACCGGCCCTCACGAGGGGGGCCCAAATTATGGAAATCCTCGAGGGAGGAGGGGGGGCGCCACGCACCCCCTCTGGATTGAGAACGGGCCCCTTCAGGGACCAGCAAACTCCTGGGGTCTACCCGGGCCTCCACCGGCCTTCACCAGGGGGAGACCACCCAAGAAATGCCACTGGCCCACGAGGGGGCCAACAAGGGAGCCGGCGGCACGGGCGTGCCTCCCGTGAGGCTTCCGCCCGGCCCGCAATTCAGGGGAGAGTCCTCCGGGACTCCCGCAGGCGAGGGAGAGGCGTCCTCCCCTCCCTCCTGCTCCTGATGACTCCTGGCCCGAGGCAGGGCCTGCTGGTGCCCCGGGGGTGCTCCATGGAGCGTTCCTCACCCCGGGGGCACCAATAGGAGCGCGCTTGCTCCGGGAAACAACAAGAAGGGGTTTTTCGTGCCCGGGTCGTGGCCGTGATCTTCACAGCAGCAGAGCGCTAAGCAAGCGCAGTTACAACTGGTTCTGGGAGTGCCCCCTCTCTCCTTTCAGCACAGACTCCAAACATCAGTGGGGGGTTAACGACCCTATTGGGTGAGGCCAGGGCACAGCCTTTACAAATGTAGGTGTGCCCCGCCTCTCCCTTCTCTCAGCCCGGAAAGACTATTCAGTATGCAGATGCACCTCTGTGACACCTCCACCCTCCCTGTGTACAGGCTGTCTGAAAAGTATGCACAAAGCCCCAACTGTCACTCTGCCCAGAAATAGATTGGAGTCAAGCTGCAAAACACCAGATTCATAAGCACAGATACATGCGCACTTTCTAGAAGTGGCATTTCTGTGATAGTAATGAAAAATACACCCACACCAGTAAGCAGCATTTATTATCACCATCACAACCTTATCAACCACGCCTACGCTACCCCTCATAAATCAGACAATACCCCTTACACATAAGGCAGGGCATTTCTAATGCAATCCTATAAGAAGGCAATACTCACAACAGTGAGACACCAAGTTAGGCTGTTTGTCACTACCAGGAGAGGCCATGCAATATGGCACATGTCCTGCCTTTCTAAATACATGGCACCCTCCCCATAAGGCTAGCTAGGGCGTACCTTAGGGGTGACTTACATGTAGTAAAAGGGGAGTCTGGGCCTGGCAAGTAAACTTAGATGCCAGTTCCCTGTGGCAGAAAACTGTGCACACAGGCCCTGCGCTAGCAGGCCTGAGACAGGTTTGAAAGTCTACTTCAGTGGGTGGCGCAAGCAGCGCTGCAGCACCACTAGTAGTATTTAATTTACAGGCCCTGGGTATAGAGATACCACCGTACAAGGGACTTATAGGTAGATTAAATATGCCAATTAGGTATAAGCCAATCATACCAACTTTAGATGGGAGAGCACCTGCACTTTAGCACTGGTCAGCAGTGATGAAGTGCTCAGAGTCCTAGAGCCAACAGCGAGAGGTCAGAAAAACCAGGAGGAAGGTGGCAAAAAGACTGGGGATGACCCTGCATAAGGCAAAAAGTCCAACACCCCCCATGACAAACAGAGAAGTCAGAATATCTCTGGGAATGGTGGGCTAGTTAAATCCAGTGAATTCTCAAGCTCTCCCTCATGGCTAAATCTCCACACAGACTTACACACTGCAATTTACAGGCCAAGGGCCAGATGTACGAAATTCCGGGTTTGCGACTCTCAAATTACGAGTCTGAGCGACTCGCAATTTGCGTGTCGCAAACCCGGATGCAGGATGGTGTCCCTAACACCATCTGTGAGTCGCAAGGGGGTCGCAAAGGCCCACCTCATTAATATTAATGAGGTGGGTCGCAATTTTCGACCCCATTGCGAGTCGCAGCACTCACAGGGATGGTGGCCTGCTGGAGACAGCAGACCACCATGTCTGTGACTGCTTTTCAATAAAGCATTTTTTGTTGTTGTAATGCAGCCTGTTTTCCTTAAAGGAAAACGAGTTGCATTACACACGAAAAAATGAAACGTGTCAGTTTCATTTTTTCAGAGCAGGCAGTTGTCCATAGGACAACTGCCTGCTCTGAAAAAATGTTTTCAGGGCCATTCACAAAGGGGAAGGGGTCCCATGGGGACCCCTTCCATTTTGCGAATGGGTTACCACCAGTGTGACACTGGTGGTAGCTGCTAATTGCTTTGCGACCGCGTTCGCAGTCACAAAGCAATTCTGCATCGCGATGTGACTCGCAAATAGGAAGGGGAACACCCCTTCCTATTTGCGACTCGCATTCCCATTTTGCGAGTCAGTAACCAGGTTACCGACTCGCAAAATGGGAATGGGCAACGCGATGTGCTTTTTGCATGGCGCATAAGGCGAAATACGCTGTTTGCGCCATGCAAAAAGCTTGCTACATCTGGCCCCAGATGCTTCGGTCACTGTGCAACAGATTAATGGCACTCCAAAAGCCAAGAAGGCAAAGGTGTGTGCCACTACCTCTTTGAAGTGGCCCAATGTCCTTGCTTTTGAAGCACTCTAAAGTGAAAGACCAGACTTTCCCACATGAAGTGCTAGTGGGAAGAGCTATGAGAATTCTGTTCATGCCAACTTCTGCGCATGTGAACATAATGGTTGACATGGATCTTGACTACTGTAAAGGATTGGCTGATATGTCACATTCTGTTTCTTATCAGGTTGTTCTGTGACCCCACCTACAAGACATGAGCTGTGTAATTAACTCAGACTAGACAATTGGGTTTTGGTGAAGAAACATGTCAGAATCACATTTGTGATTAATGAACTCAAGTGAGGTCAACATTTTTGAAAATTCATCTTTTGTACCTTAGGTAACCAAGCAAAATATTTAGGTTCCCACAGGCATCAAGATAAAAAGTAGAATTTACTTTTAGGTATCCAGTGAAAGTTTTAGATTCCTGATCCTAAAGTTAACACAAATTAATTGATTTGTGATGATTTGCACGATGGTGTCAACAAGTAGATTTTGATTTTTCTTTTTGAACTAACTTCAGAGAAATCATGGTGTCAACAACACAGAAGTCTTGCAGAATTATATTAGTAGTCTAGCATTTGTCATAATTGAATTAATAGTCGGTTAGTTAGTGAGTGTTAACTCTCCTCTTGAATATCTTCCACTGTATGTTAGATTTAATAAAACATTATTAAATGAAAATAATAGATTTACTGTGAAAATATTGCACAAAGAGGCCTCTGAATGACAATTTTCAGACATTGTTTATTTTAGATTGTTAGATGAATATTCCAAGGTAATGGATGTTAAAGATTGTTATATCTGCCTGTATCATCCCACTTTGACCAGCAGGTGTTACCTACGATCATTTGCTACTTACTTATTCTCTTTGGTATGCCTTTGGGCGATATGCATTGTGGTTAAGCCATCATGGCCCTCATTATGTCCCTGTCAGTCTTCTGACCACCAGGGATAATGTGGTGGTATGACTGCCAACAGGCTTGGCTGCAGGTTGCAGTCAACCCGCCACTTCTCCACTCATACCACAATGGCGATATGAGGCTCCAGGCCGGAGATGTTTATCTCCGGCCCGGAAGCCGGCATAGTACCACCCATGGCATTATGAGCCGGCCTAACACCATGGTTTTCGTGGTGTTAGCAACCACTGAATTGGTTAGGGAGTTGCTATTCAGCTTTAGTGTTTCCTAAGGTGTATCATGTAGCTAACATAGAAGCTAGGAGTCTAAAAGCTCTTGGGAAAATTCAGCATAATACTTCACAAGTAATAGGAGACATTTGGAGATATGATGCCTTCTGTAGGTGTACTATTAAACAGTGTGAAGATTAGAAAGCTGTCTACTTTGGAAGATCGGTTAGCTACTAGCTAGCTTATGCGTTAACCATGGAAAATCAAGAGCTTCTAGCCATGTGAGCTATGATATTGCAAACAGGTTTGCACTAGATTTCTTATTAGCGAAAGAAGGTGGAGTCTGTTGCATGCTTCATGTCCAGCAATGCCGTACTTACTTGCCTGATGCAAGTATTCAGATTAACAGTTTTATAACTAACATGACAGATATATCTCATGAGATGAAGTATTTAGAGGAGAGGGATGCCTGGGAAGGATTAGGGAAAATATTTTGAAACATTTCTGAGTTGTTTAGTAGTAGCTCAGAAGGAATTATCAGGATTGCATTAACACCTATATTAATTAACTTGATTTGTGTGATATGCATTTTTCTTTGTATAAGAAATATCAAAATTGTTTCAGAAAAGGTTTGATCAAATTGTAGGGGAGTAATGAAGCTGTCAGCAAGAAGAGGAAGACAAAGGATGAGCTTGTATTGTAAGAAAACCTGAGCACCTATTGAGTATGTAATTGTATCATTTAACTTTAACCTGATGTAAGTGCTAAATTGAAAAATTCAAGAAAATATGTATCTCACAAGACTGTTTTTGAAGAACAAAAAGATGACATGATTATAAACAATGGAGAAAGCTGAACAAGATAACAACATTGATGTCTCTTTTGGTACATTGTGGCATATAATATGAATTTAAAATCATCGTCCTCTGATGCCTCCTCATGCTCATGTGTTGAGTCAATGCAGACTCAATGCCACGGAGTCAAGAGTAAGGGCCTGATTTATATATATGTCAGTAACGGTACTGTTGTCGATTTTTCAACAGAAAACCTGTCCAACTACTAGGCGGTCTGTCTGCTCGATTTAGATGTTGGTGGGCCAATAGCTGATAACCCGCCTCAGTTCCTCCAACTCTGCCAGAACTTTGCAACCGCATTGACGGCACCATACGAGAAAGCAGCTGATGGCTGGACTCCAGCCACCCTTCCTGCCAAGCAGATTTGCATGTGCCTTCTCGCCAAGCCAACTGTAGTGGTGCTACCTCCACACCTGAGTTCGCAGATTGGTGGGGAAATGAGGTAAAAACCTACCTTTTTGCCGATTGCCCTTCCGTTTTTGTTTGGACACAACTGGATAAGACCTTCCGTCGCTGCTGTCCCTGGACCACTGATAATAAACAACCCCACCCTCATCAGACTCGAAGGTAGGGAATTTGCATTGCCAATCTACAGTGTGGGGTCACTGCACAAAAGCTCGGGACCACTGCAGTCATATACATGTCACAGTGATTTTTTTTTTATTACTGTGAAATGCATATGTTGGGAACACAATTGTGTCAGACATGGATAGGAACACACTGGTACAAGACACATATCACACACATATGTCATTTTTGTGTCATTATTCATTGCCAAATGAATGTTGGCGCACCAATGACGTAACATTCACACTTGCCAACTATGTTCACATGTGAAGATGGCAAGGAGACCTGTACCTCTCTTCCCCCTGAGCTGGTGCACATTTTGCTGCCTTGTATCAATATACATACCTGCACATGATTATGCAGGGGTTCCAGGAGCACATTTTATGCTTTTGACATCCTTTTGACATCCTTTTATACTATTCCCACTTTGTATGTGTGTTGTACAATGCAGCACACATGAAAAGTTGGAAAGTGTTTAATAAAACAAAACTTCTCAAAGTTTACGCAGCCTACAGAGGCATATATTTTTTGTGCAAAGTCCTGTCTACCTTTTTAAGTAAATAGGGCTTTGCATACACATTCATGGACAGTTGCATGGGAATGGCCATGGACCATAGAACATCCCCTTAATCCAAAATAGTGCAACACAGCACAAAGCTCTACTTTGCATTACTTTAGGGGTACTTTCCAGTGTAAATCAGGATTTGTACTGGAAAGTAAATGTCAAAACAATACTTTGCACCATTTTGCATCACTTTTGAGACACAACCCTGTTTCAAAGGTTTGGCAAATCTGCCCCCAGTTTAGCGTGAGTCTGTAGCAAAAAACATAAGAGCTGGTTGTTGGGAAATGGCTCTTTTTCCATGATTGCACCCTCTTTCCCCTTATATTTTACTGGACTGATACTGTTGATGTTAAGACTCTGACCACTGGAGCTCTGCTAACCAGGCCCCAGTGCATGTGCTCTTGCCGCTAAAACATGTTGAAATGGATTATACTCCTACTTCACTTATTTAATGTAACTATGAGTCCCTAGTATAAGTTAGAAAGTGTACCCACAGCCTATAGGTTAATTGTTGCTATTGAACTGCAGCCTTCATTGTGTTATGCACTACAGTGACAGTGCAAACATGACATGAGGCCTCCCATCATAAAATGAGTATGGCAGCTTTAAACTGCAAAAGGACAATCTATAAGCATAACCATTTTTGACAGGCCTAAAGTTTCCTTTTACATATCTATAAGTCACTCCTAACTAGGCCTTACTGCTGATAATGCAGGGTGCATGGTATTTAAAGGTAGGGCATATGACTGCTTAATGGTAAACATGTCCTTCCAATTAAAAATCCCCTTAAGCTATTTTCACTGTAGCAAGGCTGGCTGTTCCACAGGAAAACACTGGGTTAATTATGGCATTTAATAATGCTAATTCCGGTTAGGAACGAGCTAGAACTGTAATTCCAAGGCTCATTTAATAGTTGTTCAAAATTCTATTTTATTGCAAAATTGATTTTTTAACAATATTAAGGAATAGGTACTATTAGAAAGTTATATTTTCCCTGCCTAACATCTCTGGGGGCCTATTTTCATGAGCTCCAACTGCTAGCTGGCAGCTGAATAGAGTCCTTGATGAGGTGTGAAAAGTGCTCCCAGAGTAAGACAAAAGCCTCAGGTGTGGGGAGGAGTCTCTCTTTCTCTGGATGACCACCTGGCCTGTACCCAAGAAGTTAATTAAATTCAAAGATGCCTACCTTGTCACATGCAAATGTTAGTTGATACCTGGGCTGTGTGCCCACGTCAGGAAGGGACCTATCCCAGTGGCAGAGGAGCTGCCCCAGAACTGGTTTGAAGTGACAACAGAGGAATGGTTGCTCAGTTCACTGTCCACACCTCAGGGGTTGGCACACAGGCTCTGTACAAGTGGAGAAGGGTTTCAGCATTTTGAATTTTAGTAGAGAAGGGCACTGTGGGACTGTTTGCAATAGGATACACAGGAAATTCTGCAAAAGTAGGTAGTTTTGCTCCTGGGAACCTTTACTCTGTTGGTTAGGAGTCACCTTCACACACAGACGGTGATAGATATAAATGTGGCACCCACAATACCCTCCTCTGAACACTACTGGGTCTGTCAAAAGGCAGAAGAAGGACACATCTGCTACTGAGACCTGCGAAGAGACCCGAAGCTCGACCTGCCCCCAGTTGTACCTAGAACACAGAAGTAGACTCAAAGGGTCAGTTGTCTGGGCTCCTGTTTAGCCAAAGGCCTACAAAAAGCTCCAAGAAGCACCTTTTCCTCAGGAACCCAGCTGACTAGCTCCAACTGGACCTGTACTGTACCCCGCTCATGGCTTTTGCTGGAGAGATCCCTTTTGCTGGAGAGATCCTTGACTACCAAGTGCTGTTCTTGACGTTTCGATATCTTTAGCTGTGTCAAAGCATGCCCCGCCTAACATCCAGAGAAACATTGGAATTAGAAACATTTCAATTCCAACCGCCTCTGAAGAACTGGGACATACCTGACAAGTGAATCCAGCAAAGTTGTGGTGCTGCTGCACCAAAATTTCAGGTTGCTTCTGCTCAGAGATTTTCTGCAGCAGTAAATCCCTTCGAGTGGAACACTGAGGAGAGGCTATCCAGCCGTATGGAGCCCTGTTAGGCTCCAGTTTGCTGCCTTGCCGCACTAGAGGACTCCGAGCTCCAAAAAAGTGATTAAGTCAGAACATAGAAATATTCTCCAGGTGAAGGGGCCAAAAGTATGCGGCCAGTGAGCGTCTATTCGTGAGTGCAATTTTTCAATTTCCACCACTAGAAGCTTTCCTGCCAAAAGCCAACAGCTTCAGCTAGACCTCATTCAACATCAATCCAGCCCCATGGAGATCTTCTCTGCTACAGCATGCTGACTTGTCCAGCTGAGGAGTTTTGACTTCCATTTCAGAGACTAGGGGCCTGATTTAGATGTTGACAGTAACGAGTCTGCGGCCACTTTTCCAATGGCAACCCCATCCACCGACTTGGCAGTCCGCCCACCCAATTTGGATGTTGGCAGTCCCATAGATGAGAACCCACCGAGTCCGTCCACTCTGCCAAAGATTCCCATCCTCTATAGGAAAGAGTGGTTCCAGCCACACTTACCGCTGAGCAGATTTGAATGTGCCTTACCGTCAAGCAAAATATGGTGGTCCGACTTCCACTTCTGAGTTGACAGATTGGGGCGGTAAAGGGGTGAAAACTCACCTTTTTTCCCTATTCCACTTCTGTTTCCGGTTTGACATCACTGGACAACACCCTCCATTGCTGCTGCCACTGGACCATGGAGAAAACATGACCCCCATCGCTGGACAGGAAGGTAAGGAACCAGTATTGGCTATGTACGTTGTAGGGGGTCACTGCATATGAGCTTGGGAACACTGCAGACATGTACATGTCACAGTAATTTCTTACAATTACTGTGACAGACATATGCCGGGGGCATGAGTGAGTCAGACACAGATGGGGACACAATGGCTTACAACACATATCCCACACATACACAACTGTGATTATGGTGTCAGTATTGATTTCCAGACAAATAGTAACACCACAATGACAGTACGATCAGACCTGTCAACTGTGTCCATTTGAGCACATTGCCAGGGGACTTGTACCTGTCATGTAGTGCTTCGGGTTGTGTGTGTGTGTGTGTCAGTACATGTATGTGTTTGTGTGTGATGCAATTGGTTGGGTGAGGTGGAGGGAGCTCGAGTGGGTGATGTGGTTGTGTCAGTATGTGTGGCACTTGTGAATGGCATTGATGTTGTGTATGTTGTGTTGTGTTGTTGAGTGCAACATTCAGGTGAGTGTTGTGTGGTGGCATTGTCGTTATATGTGTAGTTGTGATGTTGTGTGAGTGTGTTTGTGTAGATGTGTTTGTGGTTGTTTTATGTGTGGGTGCAGTGTCAATAGTGTGTGTATGTTGTGTCATGGATGTATGTCAATGTGTATTTGGGGCATGAACGTGTTGTGTTGTGCTGTAACAGCAATGACTAATAGTTTGTATATAGTTTGCTGTGTCTTGTGTGATGCAGAGAGACTCATATGGCAAAGGTACAGTGTGTGTGTGTGACCTACGTCTATTCCACAGCCACTACCATTGTCCGATGTCCATTGGGTCCAGCAATGTCATCCCTCTGTTATCAAACCGTCAGCAGTACACCGCCTGCAGGACAGTAGCATCTAAATATGGGCAGAGGGAACCCACCAGTCTGATGCCTAGGAAGAGCACTCCATCAAGGCAGTTGATGGGGCAGCTGCAATTCTTCCAAATATGGCAGGTGGAACACCGTCAACGTGATAGTCTTTTGGGTCCACCACGACAGTGGTTCAGCGATAACACTGCCAAGATATAAATCAGGCCCTAAGTCTGAACGTGAAACATCCCATCTAGATGAACCTGGTTTCTGAATGCAACCTGTGCTCCATCACCTTTGGCCTTAAATTGTGTTTAGGTCCCATTCAAGTGCAACCAGATGACCAAAGTTGTCACTTAATGCCTTTTGGCCCTATTTTTATTTCAACTTTAATAAATAACTTTTCCAATTTCCCTATTTGGAATTTTGTTATTTTCCTGTCATTTTGTTCACTAAATTGTTCTCATCATAAATGAGGTTTTTGTTGTGCTGTGATTTCAACTTGTTCAACTTCTAAATGCTTTACAAATTTAAGCCTGTCTGCTCTGTGGCATAGCTACCAGGGGTTAAACTTAGGCTTCAATTCCTTTGGTGGAACTAACAAGAAAAGTGAGCTTATTACTAGAGGTTGATTACCATCCACCCCAAATAATAATTCAGTTTCTCACATAAATATTCACTGTTGGGCACTCATGGAAGGGGACATGAAGGTACACAGTGCATGAGAAATTCTAATCCCAAAATAGATAAATAAGATTTCAGAATGACAGTTCTCACTAAACATTATGCAACAAATTAAAGGTATTTTTCAATTTAAAGGCCAACAGTCACATTATGAGGCAGGAGTATGTAAGTTAAACCATATATTTGACATAATGTACCTTGATAAGTGGTTGTATCCTGAAGGTCAGAAGTGCCCCCATTCCACCAACCATCTCTGCTCCTATGATTGCTGCCACCTGCTCCTCCATAGGCATTAAGGGGGTCATTCTGACTTTGGCGGGCGGCGTCACCCCGTCGGAAGACCGCGGGGGTCATTTCGACTTTCCCG
This sequence comes from Pleurodeles waltl, assembly GCF_031143425.1. Classification (NCBI taxonomy): domain Eukaryota; kingdom Metazoa; phylum Chordata; class Amphibia; order Caudata; family Salamandridae; genus Pleurodeles; species Pleurodeles waltl. The sequence goes on along the minus strand of NC_090439.1, from coordinate 733,898,331 downwards.
CTGGGCCGGCGGGCGACCGCCAAAAGATCGCCCGCCGGCCCAGCGGGAAAGGCCCTGCAACAATGAAGCTGGCTCCAAATGGAGCCGGCGGAGTTGCAGGGGTGCGACGGGTGCAGTTGCACCCGTCGCGTTTTTCACTGTCTGCAATGCAGACAGTGAAAATCCTTGTGGGGCCCTATTAGGGCCCCTGCACTGCCCATGCCAGTGGCATGGGCAGTGCAGGGGCCCCCAGGGGCCCCACGACACCCATTCCCACCATCCTGTTCCTGGCGGTAAAACCCGCCAGAAACAGGATGGCGGGAAGGGGGTCGGAATCTCCATGGCAGCGCTGCAAGCAGCGCCGCGATGGAGATTCAGCCCAGCCAGGGGTATTCCGGCGGGAAACCACCGGATCCCCTTTTCTGACCGCGGCTTTACCGCCGCGGTCAGAATGGGCTCGGAAGCACCGCCAGCCTGTTGGCGGTGCTTCCGCGTCCCTCCACCCTGGCGGTCATAGACTGCCAGGGTTGGAATGAGGCCCTAAGTCTCAGAAATTCTGGATTTCCAGAGGTATTTTCTCAGCTTTTCCCTAGGTTTTCACTTGTACTCATCCCACCTTTTCTTGTATTCCTCAGTAGTCATGTGTCTTGGTGTCACTACATTTACTATTGCTCTCCACAAAGCTGCTTTCTTAGCTAGTGGAAGTTTTGAGGTGTCAAACAGATATTTCTCTTATTTTTTCACCTCAGAATTCAAAATTTCCTTCTAGTCCTGGGTAAAGTGGCATTATTATTTTTCCTTGTAGTCTCCGAGGACCCCATTCTTTGTTGCTTGGTGACATCCTGGCTGCTAGCACCTCACTGGCTTCTCATTTTGTTGATAGGAGAATTCCAGATAGGGGCAGTTCCTCCATAATAGCAGAGGAGCGTCACCCCACTGCTCAGTCAGGCAGTGACAAATACTGCCTGATTGAGCCATGGGAGTCTAGGGCAGAGCCATGACAGGGAAGAGGAGTGGTGGGCACTTGTAAGTATGCATGTCAGTTTGGCCGGCCATCTTAGGCTGGCCAAACTAACATGCGCACTTACATTTCTCCAACCCACCTGTTTTGCACAGGCGGGTTGGAGAAATGGCACAGGCTCCATGTTCCTGAGCGAGTGTCAAACCAGCCCACTCAGGCCAATCCCGGCACTGCTCTCATGCTTGCTTTAATCACTGCATAGTAAGTATGGTGCTGCCCACGTAGAAAAAACATATGCAATGCAACACAGATTTTTTTCATGCAATGCAACTGCCTGACTTTTAGTAACTTTGGGCTGAAGTTCACAGGGCACGATGTACGACTGCCTGAAATAGCAACTCGCAATTTGTGCCAAATTGCAAGTCGCTTTTTCTGATGTACGGAAAAACTCAGGTGCCAAGTCGCGACTCGCAAATGGGTCGCATCACAGTTACCGACAACGCAATCTGCAAGTCGGTAACTGCTCACAAACAAACATCCGCAGGGTCGCAAATTGCAACAGTGACTTGAAAACCTCACATTTGACCTCACATACAAATAGGGCAAAACACTTCCTGTTGCACTGCAAGGACCCCCAAACAGGAAGTGGTTGTCCCTGGAGATCCCTGCAAAGTGGGAACAGTACATGGTCCAGGTCAGCAGCACAGGCCCACATTGCTTACTCACCTCCCCACAGAAACAACAATGGCCAGCCAACAGGAGAGCAAAGGTGCTGGGGAGCACAAAAGGAAAGTGAAATTCTCAGAGAGAGAACTGAACATCCTCACTGAGTCCTGCTGCAACCACCATGAGGAGTTGTTTGGGAGGTTGTTCCAGGCTGTCCCTGAGGCATGCACTGAAATATGGATGTCACTGTCAGGCAGTTTTTGTACTTACAGCCAAACAAATAAGGCAGTGCCTCACACATATTTTTAATCTATTTCCCATTTCCCAAATAGATACACCTGGTGAAACACAGGATGGGGTATGTGTAGAGGGGAGGACCATTCCCAGTCTCAGCTGGAAGAGGGGCAAGTTGAGGTCTCCATGAGTCTACCCGGTACATCGCTGGGACATTAAAGTGCAGCAGAAACACCAACCTATGCAGCTGGAAGTGGGGGTTCAGTAGATCCACAGCAATCCATCCCTTGAGGCATCCCCCTGACCAGGGTCTGAAGTCTTCACCCAACACTGCGGGCCTAAAGGCTCCAGAACGCACTGTAGGCTGCATGAGAACATGCAGGAATCAAGGACCTGTCCGACCCAGGAAATACAGGGCCATGTTAAGGTTTAGCGCCTGTAAGATAAACAGATGTGGATTATTGGCCAGAAAATCACCCTGGGCTTTGACAATCTCTCACAGCAGATGTCTGCTAACCAGGCTGAGCTCAGCACAAAATTGAATGGCATCAAAGGTTCCCTTGAACAACTCTGCAGGGAGATGGCAGAGGACAGACACTAGTTAAGGCACCGTGATCACAGCTGTGCTACAAGGATGGATGCCCTCACCAGGGCAATTGGCATGCTAGCCCAGGTTACTGCACAACATAGCAGATGCACCCCGGCCCTGTACTCGGAGATGGGCCACTTCAGTGGTGATGTGGCTAGAGAGCTACATCAGATTACTGCAGCAGTTGAGGAAATACAAACTGCCAGCATTGCGAGTGGTGCTACAGGTAAAGCAGCAGACAGCGAGGTGTCTAGCCTGAGCAGTGTGTCTACAGCTGAGCTACGTGTCCTACGACGAAGTAGCAGCCACAAATTAGCACCTACTACATCTGGTACCCCACATGCTGGATGAACTGGCAAAAAATTACTGCACACTGACATTGTGCCTGTCTTGCTACATTCTGGATGTTTCACCATGATGTAACCGCTCGACATGAGCAGGCACTATTGACTTTGCACTTATTATGGACTGGTTGTCCAGCCCTGTTGTTGCCTACACTGAAATTAAAGTGTTGCCCTTTGGCATTTAGAAACAACAGTTGTGTTTGTCGTTTTTGAAGGTTATTGGGTACAGGTGTATTTCTTACCGTGCAAAATAATGTGTTGATATGTGGTCCCTGCACCTTCTCCCCTCTGCTTCTCTGCTCCCTTCAACTGGCAGTTGTTCAGGCAGAGGTGGGTCATCATCCTCAGATTCGGATCCAGACACCTCTACCTGGAGGTCACACCTCTAGGCTATGTTGTGCAATATTGCACGGGTTCCCATTATCTTGCACATTGTTCCATGGGTATATTGTAGGGCTCCCCTACTTTTGTGTAGACACCTGAAATGTGACTTCAGGGGGCCAAACACATGTTCAACTGTTGTCCACAATTACTGGGAGAGGGCAGTTTTTCAAACATTTGTTTGGGTCTACATTTTGGTAGTCGCCAGTCCACGGGAGGCGGGGGGATCTACCATTTTTTTCTTGTCCCTTTTGTGATAGTGGTGATATTTTGGGAGGTAGGACAAGGAAATTGTTCCTCTCACCCCTTTGTAGGTGTGTTGACACATCCATTCAATCACCTAACAGAAGTCCTTCATCAAAGTAGTCTTTTTCTAGATGCTGGTATATGCCACTGTGCTTGAATATGAATGAGTAATGCGTACTCCTTGGGTACTTTGCTACAAGGTCTGTAATAATGCTATGACACGCTAGTAGCTACCACTGGGCAATAGTTGGAGGGAGCAGAGGACCTGGACATGGGTGGGGACAACATTGCAGCACTGTGTTGGGCTCTCAATGTGTGGCTTTAGGGTGGCAATTAGCTCATGGATCACCTCACTACTCAGCCTGTACTGCTTAATATCTCCTCCTCTGTCTTGTCAAACAGGGTCAGCCTGACCGTGAAGATCCTCTCCTGTCTCCACCTCCGCTGCTGGTCAGCCATGATCCATCTGCTCCTCACCATCAGGTATAGGGCAGCCATTGTGGATGGTCCCTGATGCATTTTCGGCCCTGTTTTTATAGCTTGGTTCAAGTTAACACCTATTTTGCATTGGTGTTAAATTGCATGTGCAAACTGGCCATTTAGCGACTACTCACAAACTGTGGCTAGTTTGTACATGCATTTTTGAGTCTCGCATTTACCGAATCACTAAATGAGAGTCACATTTTGTAACCCCTTTTTTTGGTACTCTCAAACCAGTCGCACCGTAATTTCGGGTTTGTGACTGCTTGTCATACATCGTGTATGGCCGATGTGGCATTTTCAAACCTGATTGTGAGTGATTTGTGAGTTGCAAATCGGTCGTACATCAGGCTCTAAGGCGGTCATTCTGACCCCGCCCACCATGCGGTTACCGCCGAATGACCGCCCCGCGGTCAAAAGACCGCGGCGGCCATTCCAACTTTCCCGCTGGGCCGGCGGGCGACCGCCAAAAGGCCGCCCGCCAGCCCAGCGGGAAAGCCCCTGCAACGAGGAAGCCGGCTCCGAATGGAGCCGGCGGAGTTGCAGGGGTGTGACGGGTGCAGTGGCACCCGTCGTGATTTTCACTGTCTGCTAAGCAGACAGTGAAAATCTGTATGGGGCCCTGTGAGGGGGCCCATGCCGGTGGCATGGGCAGTGCAGGGGCCCCCAGGGGCCCCACGACACCCGTTCCCGCTTCCTGGTTCTGGCGGTGAAGACAGGCTGGCGGGAAGGGGGTCGGAATCCCCGTGGCGGCGCTGCAAGCAGCGCCGCCATGGAGGATTCCCTGGGCCAGGGGAAAACCCACGCCAAATTTGCGTCCTTTTTTCCCAACATCCTAGGGATTTCTCGAGGTACCCAAATTTTGTGGGTTCCCCTGAAGGAGACCAAGAAATTAGACAAAATACAGTGAAAATTTCGTTTTTTTCAAAAAAATGGAAAAAAAGGGCTGCAGAAGAAGGCTTGTGGTTTTTCCCCTGAAAATGGCATCAACAAAGGATTTGCAGTGCTAAAATCACCATCTTCTCAGCTTTCAGGAACAAGCAGACTTGAATCAGAAAACCAATTTTTTCAACACAATTTTGGCATTTTACTGGGACATACCCCATTTTTACTATACTGTACCCTAGGTACCCCGAGCCAATAACTGAGCTGCACCTTGCAATGGGTTTTCATTCTATACCTGGTATACAGTAATTCATTTGCTGAAATATAAAAAGTGAAAAATAGGTATCAAGAAAACCTTTGTATTTCCAAAAAGGCCACAAGATAAGGTGTTGAAAAGCAGTGGTTATTTGCACATCTCTGAATTCTGTGGTCCCCATACTAGCATATGAATTACAGGGCATTTCTCAAATAGACGTCTTTTGTACACACTGTCTTACATTTGGAAGGAAAAAATGTAGAGAAAGACAAGGGACAATAACACTTGTTTTGCTGTTCTGTGTTCCCCCAAGTCTCCCGATAAAAATTGTACCTCACTTGCGTGGGTAGGCCTAATGCCCGCGACAGGATATGCCCCAAAACACAACGTGGACACATCACATTTTCAGAAAGAAAACAGAGCTGTTTTTTTACAAAGTGCCTAGTTGTGGATTTTGGCCTCTAGCTCAGCCGGCACCTGGGGAAACCTAGCAAACCTGTGCATTTTTTAAAACTAGACACCTAGGGGAATCCAAGATGGGGTGACTTGTGGGGCTCGGACCAGGTTCTGTTACCCAGAATCCTTTGCAAACCTCAAAATTTGGCCAAAAAAACACTTTTTCCTGTAATTTCGGTGACAGAAAGATCTGGAATCTGAGAGGAGCCACAAATGTCCTTCCACCCAGCGTTCCCCCAAGTCTCCCGATAAAAATGGGACCTCACTTGTGTGGGTAGGCCTAGCGCCCACGACAGCATATGCCCCAAAACACGACGTGGACACATCACATTTTCAGAAAGAAAACAGAGCTGTTTTTTACAAAGTGCCTAGCTGTGGATTTTGGCCTCTAGCTCAGCCGGCACTTGGGGAAACCTAGCAAACCTGTGCATTTTTGAAAACTAGACACCTAGGGGAATCCAAAATGGGGTGACTTGTGGGGCTCTGACCAGGTTCTGTTACCCAGAATCATTTGCAAACCTCAAAATTTGGCTAACAAAACACATTTATCTCACATTTTGGTGACAGAAAGTTCTGGAATCAGAGAGGAGCCACAAATTTCCTTCCACCCAGCGTTCATCCAAGTCTCCGGATAAAAATGATACCTCACTTGTGTGGGTAGGCCTAGGGCCCGTGACAGGAAATGACCCAAAACGCAACGTGGACACATCACATTTTTTTAAAATAAACAAAGGTGTTTTTTGCAAAGTGCCTACCTGTAGATTTTGGCCTCTAGCTCAGCAGGCACCTAGGGAAACCTACCAAACCAGTGCATTTTTGAAAACTAGAGACCGAGGGAAATCCAAGATGGGGTGACTTGTGGGGCTCTGACCAGGTTCTGTTACCCAGAATCCTTTGCAAACCTCAAAATTTGGCTAAAAAAACACATTTTACTCACATTTTGGTGACAGAAAGTTCCAGAATCAGAGAGGAGCCACACATTTCCTTCCACCCAGCGTTCCCCTAAGCCTCCCGATAAAAATAGTACCTCACTTGTGTGGGTAGGCCTAGCGCCCGTGACAGTATAAGCCCCAAAACACGACGTGGACACATCACATTTACAGAAAGAAAACAGAGCTGTTTTTTACAAAGTGCCTAGCTGTGGATTTTGGCCTCTAGCTCAGCCAGCACCTAGGGAAACCTAGCAAACCTGCACATTTTTGAAAACTAGACACCTAGGGGAATCCAAAATGGGGTGACTTGTGGGGCTCGGACCAGGTTCTGTTACCCAGAATCCTTTGCAAACTTCAAAATTTTGCCAAAAAAACACTTTTTCCTGTCATTTCGGTGACAGAAAGTTCTGGAATCTGAGAGGAGCCACAAATTTCCTTCCACCCAGCGTTCCCCTAAGTCTCCCGATAAAAATGGTACCTCACTTGTGTGGGTAGGACTAGCGCCCGCGACAGCATATGCCCCAAAACACGACGTGGACACATCACATTTTCAGAAAGAAAACAGAGCTGTTTTTTACAAAGTGCCTAGATTTGGATTTTGGCCTCTAGCTCAGCCGGCACCTGGGGAAACCTAGCAAACCTGCGCATTTTTGAGAACTAGACACCTAGGGGAATCCAAGATGGGGAGAATTGTGGGGCTCTGACCAGGTTCTGTTACCCAGAATCCTTTGCAAACCTCAAAATTTGGCTAAAAAAACACGTTTTCCTCACATTTTGGTGACAGAAAGTTCCGGAATCAGAGAGGAGCCACAAATTTCCTTCTAACCAGCATACCCCCAAGTCTCCCGATAAAAATGACACCTCACTTGTGTGGGTAGGCCTAGCGCCCGTGACAGGAAATGCCCCAAAACGCAACGTGGACACATCACATTTTTTGAAAGAAAACAGAGGTGTTTTTTGCAAAGTGCCTACCTGTAGGTTTTGGCCTCTAGCTCAGCCGGCACCTAGGGAAACCTACCAAACCTGTGCATTTTTGAAAACTAGAGACCTAGGGGAATCCAAGATGGGGTGACTTGTGGGGCTCTGACCAGGTTCTGTTACCCAGAATCCTTTGCAAACCTCAAAATTCGGCTAACAAAACACATTTTCCTCACATTTTGGTGACAGAAAGTTCCGGAATAAGAGCGGAGCCACAAATTTCCTTCCACCCAGCATACCCCCAAGTCTCTCGATAAAAATGATCCCTCACTTGTGTGGGTAGGCCTAGCGCCCGCGACAGGAAAAGCCCCAAAACGCAACGTGGACACATCACATTTTTTGGAAAGAAAACAGAGGTGTTTTTTGCAAAGTGCCTACCTGTAGATTTTGGCCTCTAGCTCAGCCGGCACATAGGGAAACCTACCAAACCTGTGCATTTTTGAAAACTAGAGACCTATGGGAATCCAAGATGGGGTGAATTGTGGGGCTCTGACCCGGTTCTGTTACCCAGAATCCTTTGCAAACCTCAAAATTTGGCTCACAAAACACATTTTCCTCACATTTTGGTGACAGAAAGTTCCTGAATCAGAGAGGAGCCACAATCACAGCGTTCCCCCAAGTCTCCCGATAAAAATGATATCTCACTTGTGTGGGTAGGCCTAGCGCCTGCGACAGGAAATGCCCCAAAACGCAACGTGGACACATCACATTTTTTGAAAGAAAACAGAGGTGTTTTTTGGAAAAGTGCCTACCTGTAGATTTTGGCCTCTAGCTCAGCCGGCACCTAGGGAAACCTACCAAACCTGTGCATTTTTGAAAACTAGAGACCTAGGGGAATCCAAGATGGGGTGACTTGTGGGGCTCTGACCAGGTTCTGTTACCCAGAATCCTTTGCAAACCTCAAAATTTGGCTAAAAAACACATTTTCCTCACATTTTGGTGACAGAAAGTTCCGGAATCATAGAGGAGCCACAAATTTCCTTCCACCCAGCGTTCCCCCAAGTCTCCCGATAATAATGATACCTCACTTGTGTGGGTAGGCCTAGCGCCCGCGACAGGAAATGCCTCAAAATGCAACGTGGACACATCACATTTTTTGAAAGAAAACAGAGGTGTTTTTTGCAAAGTGCCTACCTGTAGATTTTGGCCTCTAGCTCAGCCGGCACCTAGGGAAACCTACCAAACCAGTGCATTTTTTAAAACTAGAGACCTATGGGAATCCAAGATGGGGTGACTTGTGGGGCTCTGACCAGGTTCTGTTACACAGAATCCTTTGCAAACCTCAAAGTTTGGCTAAAAAAACACATTTTCCTCACATTTTGGTGACAGAAAGTTCCGGAATCAGAGAGGAGCCACAAATTTCCTTCCACCCAGCGTACCCCCAAGTCTCCCGATAAAAATGATCCCTCACTTGTGTGGGTAGGCCTAGCACCCGCGACAAGAAATTCCCCAAAACGCAACGTGGACACATCACATTTTTTTAAAGAAAACAGAGGTGTTTTTTGCAAAGTGCCTACCTGTAGATTTTGGCCTCTAGCTCAGCCGGCACCCAGGGAAGCCTACCAAACCAGTGCATTTTTGAAAACTAGAGACCTAGGGGAATCCAACATCGGTGACTTGTGGGGCTCTGACCAGGTTCTGTTACCCAGAATCCTTTGCAATCCTCAAAATTTGGCTAAAAAAACACATTTTCCTCACATTTTGGTGACAGAAAGTTCCGGAATCAGAGAGGAGCCACAAATTTCCTTCCACCCAGCGTTCCCCCAAGTCTCCTGATAAGAATGATACCTCACATGTGTGGGTAGGCCTAGCGCCCGCGACAGGAAATGCCCCAAAACGCAACGTAGACACATCACAGTTTTTGAAAGAAAACAGAGGTGTTTTTTGCAAAGTGCCTACCTGCAGATTTTGGCCTCTAGCTCAGCCGGCACCTAGGGAAACCTACCAAACCTGTGCATTTTTTAAAACTAGAGACCTAGGGGAATCCAAGATGGGGTGACTTGTGGGGCTCTGACCAGGTTCTGTTACCCAGAATCCTTTGCAAACCTCAAAATTTGGCTTAAAAAACACGTTTTCCTCACATTTTGGTGACAGAAAGTTCTGGAATCATAGAGGAGCCACAAATTTCCTTCCACCCAGCGTTACCCCAAGTCTCCCGATAAAAATGATACCTCACTTGTGTGGGTGGGCCAGGTGCCTGCAACAGAATAAGGCCAAAAACTTGTAGAGATAGAGGGGATAGCACAGCGAGTTGATAAGGACATATTCTTCTTTTATACATCTTTAGGCTGACTCTGCTTTGGGGACCCACACAAGTGAGGTGTCATTTTACTTGGGAGACTGAGGGGAACGCTGGGGAGTAGGAATGTTGTGCTGGAGCGGTGATCGTACAAGCAAAAGTCAGGAAAATATGCTTTGTTAAGCAAATTTTACGGTTTGCAGAGGCGTCTGGGTAAGAAAATGTTGGGGGATCCACGCAAGCTACATCTCCCTGCACTCCTTGGGGTGTCTAGTTTTAAAAAATGTCTGGGTTTGGTAGGTTTCCCTAGATGAAGGCCGCACCCAGGACCAAAAACATAGGTGGCCCCTCCCCCCAAACACAGGTAGTTTTTTGATATATCATTTTGATGTGTCCACATATGTTTGTGATGTGCCAAACACTAAAATTGTGAAAAGAAACACACTTAGGTTATGTGAAAAAGACCCCTCACCCACCAACCAAGTTGGTGGCATGCTTCATCATCGGGGTCCCACCTGAGACACCTAGCGTGTCTCAAGTGTGCTGCGACGTCTGATTACAGCAGAGCAGGTTTTGTCATTTGTACCACACATACTGGTTGGATTTGGCACAAGGGTGAGTGATGGTTCAGTAGATCAAGGGGGGGGCAGAACTACCCAATAATACATGTGGGCCCCTGGGGGCGACCCTTGCCCAAGGGGCCGCCCCCCAACACAAAAAAAAAAAAAAACCAATAAAATACCTGGTGTCTAGTGGCTTTCTGCCTCCCTTGGGGGCAGATCGGCCTAAAAATAAGGCCAATCTGCCCCCAAGGGGGGCAGAAACGGCGATAAATACATAGGCCCCCCCAAGGGGAGCGACCCTTGCCCAAGGGGCCACACCCTCACACAAAGCACACATAAACACATATAGTATCCCTAGCGCTATGGGGATTCTGCCCCCCTTGGGGGCAGAACGGCCTAAAAATAATAGGCCTATCTGCCCCCAAGGGGGGCAGAACTACCCAATAATACATACGGGCCCCTGGGGGCGACCCTTGCCCAAGGGGCCGCCCCCCAACTAAAAAAAAAAAAAAAAAAAAAAATCCCTGGTGTCTAGTGGCTTTCTGCCCCCCTTGGGGGCAGATCGGCCTAAAAATAAGGCCAATCTGCCCCCATGGGGGGCAGAAACGGCGATAAATACATTGGCCCCCCAAGGCGAGCGAACCTTGCCCAAGGGGCCACCCCCCCACACAAAGCACACATACACACATATAATATCCCTGGCGCTATTGGGATTCTGCCCCTTGGGGGCAGATCGGCCTAAAAATAGGGCCAAAATGACAAAAAATACATTTGCCCCCAAAGGGGAGCGACCCTTGCCCAAGGGGTCGCTCCCCCACACTAATAACACACACATAGAAAAATCCCTGGTGTCCAGTGGGCATTCCTCCTGCCGGATCTCATCGCGATCGGGCAGCAGGAATGCTCAAAGAGACATCGAGGGAAAGGAAAACCCTTTCCTTTCCCTCAATGCCTCTTTCAGAGGCATCCCCCCCGCACGAAGGTGAAAAACTCACCTTCTCCTTTAGACGCGCTGACGTCATGGGGGGGTGGGGAGGGGCGGGGTGTAAGGGGAAGGGATTCCCCTTTCAGCCCTGGCATAGGGGGGTGGGGGCGGCCCTCGCCAGTCCCAGGACGTAATGGTTACGTCCATGGCGCCACACGGGCGCTGCCATGGACTTAACCATTACGTCCATGGCGGGGAAGGGGTTAAACCATTGAGGTTGTTAATATTGTTTGTTTATATTGGATATAGTTGGATTTTTTAACATGTATGGTGAATAAAAATGCAAAATATTTTAGAAAAATATTTTTAATTGACTGTTTGATTTTTGGGGTATTGGTTGCATAGTGTTGTATAAAACAATACATTTAAAAAAAATGTTTAATTATGTACATTATTAATTATTCAATACGTTTTTTGTTTTTTGTATTCAATTCAATTAAAAAAAATCCTTTGTTTCGGCTAATCGCCATTAAAGGTACATTGTTAAAATCAAGGCAATTAGATTATACAAAATATTTGTAAAACAGAATAAAAAGCTGTGTACACGTTTGATAAATGGTTCCGATCCAGCAGGACCCGACCTAGTACATCTAACTATTGCACATCAAAGCATTGCACAGTCAAAACTCATATATTAGCAGCAAAGCAAATTACAAATATGAAACAAATACCAATAGGGCAGCCTATCATTCATACGACTACAGTACTCGAAATACACTTACCCCCCCAGGAAGACTTCTTACCGTGATTCTGAAGGTTTCCTCATCTATCTATGCAATTTTGCGCCTCGAGCAGCACATACCAAATAAAAACCTTGCTACAGCAAACACGGTGGGATCACTGGTCTGTGTTAAAAAAATTCTATACACCTCCCTATGCTGTCTGATCCCTATATACCTACATACAGGAATCAGCCATTTAGCGATGGCAGCTTTATACTCAGGGCAAAAGAAAAGTACGTGGATCTCTGTTTCACCAAGCAGGCCACAAACTGGACAAGGTTGCTCCTCTTTTATACCAGCCCTGGCCCACTTTTGAGTACGCGATCGTAGAGGGAGTATCCCATATCTAAATTGTACCTAAAGTTTCCTTGCTAAACCGGGCTCAGTGGCATTCACGAACTCTTCTAACTTATAAGAGTCCTTATGCTGCGTAAATCTACCCAACAGAGCTCCCAATGCTGAGCTACATATTACGGAACCTAGCTTAAAATTCCTATTGCTCGACTTAAGTTCAACTTTAGATATCAAATGGCAAAACTCCCTAGGATTGTCCCACAGCCTATCATGGCCCATGCTTCTCAATGTTTCTCGAACATAGGGGGTCATTACAACACTGGCGGTAAAAGGCGCTTACCGCCGTGCAGAAGACCGCCAATACACTGCTGCGACCGCGGAATCCCGCCACAGCTATTATGACCCACATCTCGGAATCCGCCGAAATTCAGACACCCACACAAGTCCGCCACAACAAAGGTCAGTGTTAAACTAGCGAAAACAAAACCTCCACCTCCACGGCAACAGAAACACGCCCATGCCATTACTACCCACGAATCCACGCGGCGGTCTTTCAGCCGCGGTATTCCATTGGCGGTACACACCGCTGCGCTCAAAATACAACACACCTCTCCAAAACACCGCCACATTGGACAATTCCATATACACACACCTGATACACATACACACACCACTCTCACACATCCAATACAATATAAAACACACACCCACATCACCCACAAACCCCTACGACCAAAAAATAGAGACGAAGGCCAGAGAGAGAGCACAGAATAGACAACCCCACCACACAGAGGCACACAACACCATCACCCAGACAACATCCACGCACAAAACACCACACACCACTACACATCAACACATACACCACCCCACGCATCACCTACACCACCCCATGTCACGCCAAAGACACCCCCGGTTTTCCGAGGAGGAGCTCAGGGTCATGGTGGAGGAAATCCTACGGGTAGAGCCACAGCTATTTGGCTCACAGGTGCAGCACACATCCATAGCCAGGAAGATGGAGCTATGGCACAGAATCGTGGGCAGGGTCAACGCTGTGGGACAGCATCCAAGAAATCAGGAGGACATCAGGAAGAGGTGGACCGACCTACGGGGAAAGGTGCGTACAGCGGTCTCCAGGCACAACATCGCGGTTCAGCGGACTGGCGGGGGACCCCCACCTCCTGCCCCACAACTAACAACATGGGAGGAGCAAGTCTTGACCATCATGCATCCAGAGGGCCTCGGAGGAGTCAGTGGAGGAATGGACACTGGTAAGTCAAATCTTAACTATCATATCCCCCACCCTACCTGCATACTATCACACACCCCCACCCTCACACCCTCCCCTATCACTCCAACTCCTCACTAATGTACTAATAACACAAACCACACATCCCAACACCAAGCCCTCAATGACACAACTAAGCATGGTCACCCCTCACCAAAGCATGCTCACTGCACATACCCAGAACCCCCCCCCAACCATCTTCACACAAGCCCCCCCACAGGAATACTTGCACTGGGGTACACGGTGAGCCACACATTGCACACCATGACACACACACATGCAATAATCATGCACTTATGCCCCTGCAGGATCACGAAGGACCGTCACCACACCGGAGGGTCCAGACAACTCCACTCCACCCACAGAAGAGGCCCACAGTGACGATAGCAGCTCTGCCCTACTGGATCCTGATGACCAGCCCGGACCATCGTGGGCCTCGGGACAGTCGGTTCCCCTCGCACAGGCACAGCCCAACACTGGCCTTCCACCCTCTGGTAACACCAGCACAGCACAGCACCCACCCAGCGGGCCCATACCTCCCTACCCAGGACACGTCAATCAGCGGTGTGTCCACCACTACAGGGAACCCAGGATAACCCACCACCCCAACAACAACAGGGACCTGGGGGCAGTGGTAGTGGGCACACGGTCCAGGGGATGGAGGCACAGGAACACAGGGGAACTGGGAGGGCTGTTGTGCGACAGGGGGCGGACAGGCCAAGGGAACCCACTCTCCACGAGGCCCTATCCTCCATCATGGGAGCATACCACCACTCCCAGGAGACGATGGTGACGGTCCTGGCCAAGTTTCAGGACACCCAGCGCCTGCAGGAGGAACAGTATTTGGGGTTCATGGAGGACCTCAGGACCATCAGCTCCGCCCTGGGCACCATCGTAGGGGTGCTGAAGGACATAGAGCAGAACTTGAGGGACACCGTGGCACTCCAATGGGCCCCTGACACTAGCATGGACGATGAACTGCCCACCACCTCCGCCGGCGCTAGTGGACAGGATGCCCTGCCACAGGACCACCACACCAGCACCCCACCCCCGCAGACGGACAACCACCACGCAAGCGGGCCCTGAGATCCAGGAACAGGACAGAGCAAGATGGCAAGACCCCCGCCAGGAAATGAGACCACCCTGATTGTCCTCCCACTGTCCCACTTTGTTACCCTGTCCATACTTTAACTGCCCCAGCTCCACTTCCTTTGCCCATATGGCCAGTGTACCTGTGTGACCAATGGACTGGACTCTGCCATGGACATTCCTCCACCGTCCCCCATCACCATAGTACAACCCTCCTCCATTTTTGAGCACTTCAATAAACACCCTTGACCCACCAAAAAATCTGGAGTCAGTCTGTGAATTTGGTAAAATGTATTATCAATGACAGTGTCAAAATGCGTTTCTAGTTGTAAAGCCAACATACCTATGTCACACATCACAAGTCCTTGAAGGATGCAAGCAGATAACACACGTTGGTAACCACACCTATGAAACCGTAATGGAAAGGTACAACTCAGTTACCAAATAATGCTATGAAATTACACACAGGATAGAGGAAGACGTGTGACAGTGAATGTAATGTTAAAAATGAAAATGTTCTCACCTGTGTGTCACTGGAAATATTGCTGTGTGACTGACTCCCTGTTCTCGTTGTCTTCTTCCTCAGCTTCCTCCTCACCACTGTCCACAGGCTCCACAGGCTCCACAGCTGCCACAACACCGTCATCTGGACCATCCTCCTGCAGAAAAGGCACCTGGCGTCGCAAAGCAAGATTGTGAAGCATGGA
The DNA here is from genome assembly GCF_031143425.1 of Pleurodeles waltl. NCBI lineage: Eukaryota > Metazoa > Chordata > Amphibia > Caudata > Salamandridae > Pleurodeles > Pleurodeles waltl. The sequence continues at coordinate 733,883,057 of NC_090439.1, read as the reverse complement.
GCAGGCGATGATGATCTGGCACACCTTCTTCGGTGAGTAGAATAGGGAACCACTTGTCATATGGAGGCACCTGAACCTGGCCTTCAGGAGGCCAAAGGTGCGTTCGATCACCCTCCTAGTCCGCCCATGGGCATCATTGTAGCTTTCCTCTGCCCTGGTCCTGGGATTCATCACTGGGGTCAGTAGCCAGGACAGGTTGGGGTAACCAGAGTCCCCTAATAGCCACACACGGTGCCTCTGGAGTTGACCCATCATATAAGGGATGCTGCTATTGCGCAGGATGTATGCGTCATGCACTGAGCCAGGGAACATAGCATTTACCTGGGAGATGTACTGGTCTGCCAAACATACCATCTGTACATTCATGGAATGATAACTCTTCCGGTTCCTGTACACCTGTTCACTCCTGTGGGGGGGGACCAGAGCTACATGGGTGCCATCAATAGCACCTATGATGTTGGAGATGTGTCCAAGGGCATAGAAATCACCTTTTACTGTAGGCAAATCCTCCACCTCAGGGAAAATGATGTAGCTCCTCAAGTGTTTCAGCAGGGCACCCAACACTCTGGACAACACGTTGGAAAACATAGGCTGGGACATCCCTGATGCCATGGCCACTGTTGTCTGAAAAGACCCACTTGCAAGGAAATGGAGCACTGACAGCACCTGAACGTCAGGGGGGATTCCAGTGGGATGGCGGATTGGTGACATCAGGTCAGGCTCCAACTGGGTACATAGTTCCTGGATAGGAGCACGGTCAAACCTGTATGTGATGATTAAATGTCGCTCCTCCATTGTCAACAGGTCCACCAGCGGTCGGTACACGGGAGGATTCCGCCATCTTCTCAATTGTCCCAGCTGACGGTGCCTAGGAAGGACAACAGCGACCACATAGTCATCAAATTTCCAGGTATGTACCCACAGATACACAGAACACAACACCAAACACAAAACCATTCCTGTATGTGTGTTGAGTGTAGGCCTAGCTATGTGTGACGCAGAAGTAAAGGAAGCCATGTGGGCCCCTGAAATGGCGGCTGCCTGACCTCTAAACTGGGACAATGGTATTGTGAGGTAACTGCGCTGGCGTTGCACACCGTCGCGGTAGGCGGTGGTAGACCGCGGTGCAATGCAGCATTGGTTAACATTGGACCCTATGGGTCCCAGGAGCCAATGAACGAGTGCGCCGGCGTTGATGATACGCTCCACCGCGGACGTCACCGCCGCGGACGTCACCGCCATTTTCTATCTATTCAATCACTCGATACCTGACCTTCGACAGGAGAGGACCTACACTGCAAGTGCTGCTGTGACCTCGGTCTGGAAGCGACAATGGCTGCTGCGTCTGGGGAAAGGGCCCCTGCATTCACTGCTCAGGAGAAACTAGTAGACGGGGTCCTCCCCCAGTACACGCTACTCTACGGTCCTCCAGACCAACAGGTAAGTAAACAGGGAGCACGTTGTATGGGCTAGGCCTGGGTGGAGAGGGCTGGTTGTAAGAGGGAAGGGGGCAGAGTTCATGGAACATGAATGCATGTGAATGCATGTGCCACATGGCAAGGGTAGGGAGGGGGGACACTTACATCGACGGTGCAGTTGGTAATGACTTCTCTTCTTCCCTTGTGCATGTCATGTAGGTCAGCGCCCACCAGAAGAAGGACATTTGGCGTGCCATCGCCAAGGAAGTCCGGACCCTGGGGGCCCACCAGAGACGAGGCACCCACTGCCGGAGAAGATGGGAGGACATTCGCCGCTGTAGCAAGAAGACGGCGGAGGCTCAGTTGGGATGGCCTCCCAACGTGGGAGGGGTGCCTGTCGCACCATGACCCCCCTGATGTTCCGGATCCTGGCGGTGGCCTACCCTTAGTTGGATGGGCGCTTGAGGGCATCACAGCAGACACAAGGGGGTGAGTACACTATCATTCTGGGGACTTTGCGCACAGTTGAGGGGTCTAGGTGTGGGAGGAGGGCTGTGGGTTTCCCTAGGCCATGGCGACTTCCATAGGCTAGGCCCCACCGTAATGCAGGACATGTGGCACTCCACCCCTCCGCAGTAGAGTGCCAAGTACAGGTATACATGCCCCTGTGGCATCCATGTGTGCAGATGTCCACCATAGCCATGTAGTCCAGATCCCAGGAATTGCATCTGTAGAGGCCATGAGCACAGCGTAGTGCAGGGGGCTGCTGTGTCTGTATTGTCCGCCAACGGTAGCGGTATGCCATGCACTCAACCTGTCTTTCTTCTGTCGTCCCCCCCCCATTTCTGCTCTCCCTGTTCTTTTGTGCATCAGCATCATCAGGCGGAGGTACAGTGGCACCGGAGCACGAGGGAGCTGCATCCCTGATGGCCATGGAGGGCCACACCACGGACTCAGAATGCACCAGTGGGACGGAGGGCGAGGGGAGCTTCACGTCAGGCACCGGATCACTAACCAGCAACACGGACTCGTCTGCCGATGGGAGCTCCCTTGGGGTGGCGGCACCATCTGTGCCCCCCACTTCTACAGGTACAGCCGCCACCTCCCCTACCAGCACCGCCCTCCCAGCAGCCCCTCAGCGTTCGCCCCGTGCCTGCTCACCCAGGAGGGTGGGCATTACCTTTGCCCCAGGCACCTCATGCCCTGCCTCCTCAGGTCACTCACTGTTGGGCAGTATACCATTGTGAATGCCATCCAGGGTGTAAAAAGGGAGTTGCAACACGGTAATGCATTCCTGGAGGGCATTCATTCTGGTCAGGCTGCCCTTCATCGAACCCTGCAATCTCTGGCCTCAGCACTGATGACAGCCATTGTCCCTGTGTCTAGCCTCCCCCCTCCAACTTCCTCCACCCAGACCCAATCCCCTGTACCCCAGCCCATCCCAGGCACACCATCAGACCAGCATGCACACACCTCAACACACAAAAGTAGCTCAGGCAAAGCAACATCCACTGTTATGTACTTGTGAGACTGTGGCTTTGCACTCCCCAGGATGAAGCAGTGGGCAAACCACCCACTGTAGAGACTTGAGAGACTGTGGCTTTGCACTCCCCAGGATGGTACAGTGGGCAAACCACCCACTGTAGAGACTTGAGAGACTGTGGCTTTGCACTCCCCAGGATGTAACAGTGGGCAAACCACCCACTGTAGAGACTTGAGAGACTGTGGCTTTGCACTCCCCAGGATGTAACAGTGGGCAAACCACCCACTGTAGAGACTTGAGAGACTGTGGCTTTGCACTCCCCAGGATACATCAATGGGCATGGAGCCCCGTCGTGGATGTGGCGTGGTGCTGTAATCCGGCTGAGGTGCCCACCCTTCCCTTCCCCCTGAGGTGCCTGTTGTTTTTCTCTCTGATGCCCCGGCAGTGTTCTCTCCGTTTGTGGACAGGTATCTTGTGTGGGCCTCGCCCATGCATTTTTGGCCTAGTGGTGCACGGACATTGAGATGTGCATATCTGCACTACTTCTCGTACTGTATATACCTTTGTGTGAGTTTATATATATCTGTATATAATTGACACATGTATATTGATACATTACAATGTTTGAACTGATTTTGTTTGGTCTTTGCATTCTTCCGGGTGGGTTGGGGGTTGTTCATGTGATGTTTGTGATTGCATTGGTGTGTGTGTTGTAATATGCGAGGGTGGGGGTGTTGCATGTGTGTCCCCCTGACTTTTGCCTCCCCTATGTCGTAGGTGCAGTACTCACCGTTGTCTTCGCCGCCGCCGGCGCTGCTCTTTGTAGATGAGTAGGAAGAGAAGGGCAGGTAGGATTTGTAATTCCGGCTCCATGGTGTCCTCCTTCCTCGTCGGATGTGTTAAGGTGAGCGTTTTCCAATTGCAGAAACTGTTTCCGCCGTGTTTTTATCCACGGTGCATCCGCCCCGGAAAAGGTGGCGGATTGGCGGGTTGTGATACTATGGGCGGTACATTGTGTTCCGCCTGTCTGTTGGCGGTGACCGCCGCGCTGCTTGTCTGTACCGCCGTGGCGGTCGGAGTGTTAAAGTGGCTGTCTTTGTTGGCGGTTTCTGCCACGGTCATGCTTCCCTTTTTTTGTCCGCCGGCTTGTTGCCGGTATTACCGCACCTTTAACACCGTCCGCCAGGGTTGTAATGACCACCATAGTGTCTCCACGGAAGGTTGCCTGCACCCTGCATTTCCCAAATTTCTTCCAGGCCACATCTGTAGGAGATCAATTCCATGGATGCCCATACTCTTCTCCAGAAGAGTAGCAGCTTTAAACCAAACCACACCAAAATAGGCCTACCCCGGGTCAAATCTTAATGGTATTAGTGGGGTAATAACTGGGAGGTGCAACAACTGTCTCAAAATCGGTTCTCTGCCAGAACCAAGGCATTAACAATGTTAGGGCCCATAAAGTGCCAAGCTCAATGCCGGGTGTGCGTAGATCTGAATTACTGGGGGTTTGTAAAAAGCCACCCCCGGAATACCTTCAATAGCCCTTCTATATGTTGCTTCAGTTTCAATCTATGTTTGGTAATATGGGCAGACCAATCCATCCTCTCGATTAGCGTAACCCCCAAGTATTAAAAAATGGACCTGCTCAAGTGGACTTCCAGCTAGTGTCAGTTGTGGGAGAGATTACGGACAGGGATTAAAAACTATGGGCCAGATTTACAAGAAAGTGGCGCATCGGTCCCGATGTGCCACTTTTCTCACATGCTCCTACCGCCACCCAACGACACCATGGTTGTGCCGTATTTACAATATGATGCACCATGGCGCAAGTTAGGACAACAGCATCAACATTTTTTATGCTAATGTGGCGCTTTGCTGGACTAGTGTCAAAAATGTTGACGCTAATGCAGTAAAGTGCAAGGAGGCCCATCAATTACAACGGGTGTGTCATTTTAACACCTGCATTGACCAGGCGGTAAAAACGATGCCAAAAATGGTGCAGTGAAATCTTGTAGATTTTACTGTGTCATTTTTGCGGGCCTCCTAATGCCAGAACTCCCCCTTTGCATACATTATGCCTGACGCAGGCATAATATGGCTCAAGGGGTCGCAAAGTCACGCAATGCATGCATTGCACCACTTGTTAATATGACACAGAGAAAATTGCCTCCTTGAGCCACATTACCATTAAAAAAAATGACGCTAATGTGGTGCAAGGAGGCGCTAAGGCCTTGTAAATGTGGCCCCAGGTATATTTTTTTTACTAGATTTGTCTCCGTGCCCGTCTTAGCACAGAACTCACTAAAGCTCTTTAGGATCCTCTCAATGCCCATGGGCGACTTGGAGTTAAGTAGCATATCGTCTGCGAACATTAGTGTGGGTACTTCCTCATTATTTAATCTAGGAGCATCGTTATTGCCTAGATTCAGGTGGGCAACTAGATTATTTACAAATAGGGTAAATAATGTTGGTGCAAGCATACAACCTTGCCTCAACACTTTGTTACTAGGGAAGGCCTCAGTAACTTCGCCCAACTTGCCACAATGGACCTGGGCAAAATTATTCTCATATGAGACTCTCTAAAATTACCATGAGCTAGTGTGGCACCTTTATATCAGTTAATACTTGCCATAGGGTTTTCCTGGGAACACGGTCAAAAGCGGACCTCATTGCAACCTGAATACCTGGTCCACTGTGGATGTACCTTGGCGGAAGCCGGTTTGCAATGGCCTTTAGCTCTCATTTGCTTCAAGCCAGTCCTCCAGCCTTCCCAGAATGACTCTGTAAAAAACCTTTTGGGCAGTGTCCATTAGGCTAATTGTTCTGTAATCCTCTGTCAACATAAGGTAGCCTTGATTATATATCAGCATCAAGTAAGCCCCTTTCCATGACCGCAGGATGGGCATCCCTTCCAGGATTAAATTAAAGAGGAGTGTAAAATAAGGGCACCAGATCTTGATTTGAGCCAGATAGAAGTCCCCAGGGCTTTTATCAAGGCCAGGTACTTTAAGGGGCAAGATCTTTTCAATGGCCATGCAGACCTACTGGTTTGTAATAACTGGGTGGTCATCAGTATGACCCTCCATCCTCAAGCCCACTTTGACCTGCCTGCTATCCTCATAATTGAGCTCTAATGAGCCATTCATCTCATAATACAAGCTTGCAAAAAAAGAGTTCCAACTATCTGCAGAAATATTGTTACTAATAGCAACATTGCCCTCTGAACTCCTTGTTGTCACAATGTTCCAGGAAGAGGCATGATAGTTACTCTTAGAGACCCTAAGTAAAGCTTCCCATTGATCTTGATCCCTCTCCCCTTTAGCGATACTAAATTTTTTTAGTAGGCAGCTATTTTTCTCAGATCTGTTTTTCTATCTTGCAACTACATTGAGGTTATTGGTGCACGTTTTGCTTCCCTGCACCCCTTATTATACCATGAAAGGGGGTTTACTTCTTACTCCCATTTTCTTCTCCTCTTTGTAAAAAAAAATTTGAGGTCTCCAAATAATTAATTATGAACCGTATCAATCTTGGTCAATGAGTCAGGGGTGGCAAATGGGGAATTTAAATGACAAAGAGTGTCTAAACTATTCCCTACGAACTGATAGAGGGATTTTAATAACTCTTGTGAATGTGTGAAGGTTTTCCATTTAATTTGACGTCTATTGGTTGGCAACTGGAGCCTACCATCCAATTGGTTCTGCAGTGTGGCTATAGATTTACAATTTGGGAGGTTCAAATACAAGATCAAAGCATTATGATCACTATAATGCCTAATTACGACTTCCATATCCCATGTGAAAGGTCAAAGCCTGACAACCACTAATATGTAGTCAATTAGGCTAATACCTTCATTTCTGTTGACAGTGGGCCTCCCTTCCATATCAAACGGAGTTCTCCCATTACAAGCATGGACCGATTGGTTTAGCGTTAGGGCATTAACTTGTTCTTCCAAGGGGGGTATCTCCTAATGGGGGTATAGCCAAAACTGGTACATTCCAAACCTTATCCTCCACCTGGGACAAATCAGTTAGACCCCCATCTAGGGGCTCAAACTGGCAGTTAAAATCACCACCAATTAATTTATAAGCCACCCCTGGTAGAGTAACCATATGTGCAGCGAGTTTGTCCAAAGTTGGAGATTCCTACCTATTTCCAGTGGGTCCTGAATATACATTGTAGACCAACACATTTAGTTTGAGAGGAAATATAAGTTTACCCCAAAGAATATAGTCTGATTCTACATCCACCATCTTCACAATGCACCCCAAAAGGGTACCAACCCATGTAAAAAGGCCCCTCAAGGGCCTACCCTGCCCACTAGTTTCCGCCTCTTTGCTGTAAACACCAAAATCCACTCTGTGCACTTTCTCAGTTAAGCAGGATTCTTGGAAAAGGCATATATCTGCTTGTTTAATGAAGCTACCCCATTCTTTTCAAGTTTGAGGCTGAGGCCCGCCACGTTCCATGAGATCTCACTGACCTCCTGTTTGAGTTGTGATGCTCCCCGTATTCCATTGCCTACTTTTTCCATTATGAATCGATCCCTGGGCACTTCACTCTACAAGGGATACAGAATCTTCTGGAGCCTTCTGACTACCAATGGTATTGGCTCGAACTGCTACAGCTCCAACAGAAGAGGAAGGTAATGTAATCATACTACCCCTTCCACTACACAACAGCCTGTTATGGTGCCCAACTGAGTGAGGCATGGAGTCTGCTGCGGGTACTCCCTGCATCCCGATCAAAATGTTGACTTTGGACCCATATTGATGCTGAGTTGGAAGTGGAACCTTTCCCTTGGCATGGGGTTAAAGTGTCCTATTGTATTAATTTGTTAATTTTTATGGGGGGAATTTGGGCTTTATTGGGATAAGAGAATGGATAGAATTTTGAAATAAATAATGTAAATAATGTTGTTTAATTACATTTTAAGAAGACATTTTAGTTTTATGTGAATAATTATTTATTTATTCTTTTTAAAATTTGCTACAGATTTTTTCTATCATTATTGTTTTATTAATTTTTAATGTAAAATACCTAAAGGAAAATTGGATCATCAATAAAAATGTAAATAAATACACTTTTAAAATATAATAATACTAAAGTATAATGGAATTTGAATTTTTAAAATGAATGTTTCACAAATGGTTAAAATATATTTGTGGGAATGTAGTTGCAAAATTGATTGTGATTACCCCAAATATTTGCACATGATGAACATTTTACTAAATTGGATATTCATAGTAAATACGAAATGTGAACATGTAGCTACTTTCTACAATGTCTGTTTATTTGGAAATATAATGATAATGAACATCACTCCAAATTTATGAAATCTCCCCAATGTTCATAGGACTGCAGTTGACTGGTGCATATGATCCCTTGCAACCCCTAATTATATTCACTTTCCCAGTGGTTGTAGGACTGGAAACAAGTAAATATGACCACCCAACAAATGTATGCATAGTCACCAATTTAGTGGACTGGAGTTACAGTAGCACACTTGATATTTCCAAAAATATGCACTTCTCCCAGTGCTTGTAAAGCCAGAGTAGGAATTATAAATATGCCCCCAATTATATTTACCTTGTGGGACCCAGCACTTTTTGCAGGGTTACCCTGAGCTTTTTGCCTTCTGTTGCTGAACCTGTTTTGTTAGGACTCTGTGCACGTTTTCCCTGCAAACTAAAGGTACAATGCTTGTGCTCTCTCCCTAAAACAGTGTAACATGTACCTACACCCAATTGACACTTTAAATGTAATTGTAAGTCCCTAGTCTATGGTAATAAATATAGCCAGGGCCTGTAGATAAAAGGTTACTACTGGGCTGCAACTCTCTGTCCGCCACCCACCAAAACTATCCTTTTAAAACATATCTCAGGCCTGTCACTGCAGGCTGTAGTGCAGTTTTAATCTTCCATTTTAACCCAACAAATAAATCTTCTTGCCAGGCTTAACCCTTCATGTTCATAAGGTTCATATGGTGGGGTGCATTGTGTTTAAAAAGTAGGACATGTGTACTTCAGTTTTACATGCCCTGGCAGTAAACATACTCCACTGTTGTTTATCCACTGTTGCAAGGATCTCTGCCATTAACTAACACTGGCATACCTAATTACATTTAATAAGGAATAACTTCAGATTAGGAACGGTTAGAGATATTCTGTTTACACTCAAATTAATTGTAATTTAAAGATATCTTTAATCGTGAATTCAAATTTTAAGTTACAAGTCTGAAAATGCCACTTTCTGAAAGTTAGCATTTTCTTGTCCCAACCAAATGTTCTTTTCTGTCAGTGCCACATGACAGTTTTCTGTCACATGATTGCGAATAGCTCTGCTGTTGGTATTTGTGTATTGTTTCCAGACAGTGAGACAAGTCGGGCTTGGGTGTGGACAGGATGGGCTATCCTGTCAGAATCGCTGGCGAGGGGCTGTACCCAGCTTCACTTATACTTCAAAGGGCTTTGCCTATAGCATACACAAAGGAAGCTGACCCCAGGCCTGTCTTCCCTTTTGTCACCCACTTCCACTTTTGACAGTTTGGAGCAGCAACCAAGGGAAGGGGGAGAGCTGACTAGAACCAGTTGTTGGGGCTACATAAGGGAATTCTCCCACACAAAGGCCACCTCTAAGTATAAAAAGAGGATCTCTAGTACCACTTGTCAGCACACACCTGGACCTGTGGAAGATTCAGAAGAGAACTGCCTTAATGCCAGAATGTCTGCCCTACTGCTTGAAGGACTGCCTTGCTGTCTGAAGGAGGAAGAATGGACCTGCTTGCCGTGATCCCTGATTACCAAGAGTGACTTCAAGGGTCAGTGGGTTGTGAGCTACAGGGAAACACGTTTCAGAGGCCTCCCTGCAACTTCCCATCTGGCCAGCTACAACTTGACCTACCAAGACCTGTCTGAGACCTATTACTGGCCTCTGCTGGAGTGGTTCCTGATCCCCAAGATCCCCTTCAGGGCCTGGACCCATGGCTACCATTAGTGGAATGTCCCCCCCCCAAAAAAGGTGACAATCAAGACGTTTGGCTCCTTGTGCCTGGGCCAGTTTTCAGCAAAACTCTGCTGCCTGTGAAGACTGCCAATGCTAAGCTCCATTGAGACCTGCTCTTTGCTCCGACTGCAACCATCCACAATCATCCACAAAGAGAGAGCTAAATTTTGCTCTACAGCAATGACAGTCCAAAATGACCACGAACAAGAATATTTCACCATCTCTTCACGACAAAAGCCTCCTACTCATGGCATTCTCCAAATCAAACAGACCCTTTTGCCCTGGAATTAAGAAGGTAACTTTTCAGCTGGACTAATATGGTGACTGTATCTAAGCTGCGCTCTATCGTGGTCGGGCTGAACTCATGACTTCCCCCCAGTGTAGTGCGACCAGATGACCACAAGTGGTGGGTTTTGATTGCAAGTACTATTTTCACACAAAAAAAAAATATATATCTCTGGTTCTACTGATTGGATTTTTGTCATTCTGGTACTATTGTATTGATTAAAATGTACGGTATGTCTAAAGTGGTTTGGGATTTTTCTTGGGCTCTGTTTTCACTTTATCTTTGAGTGCTCCATAAATACATTGCCTCTAAGTTACGCTTGACTGCTTTTTTCCAAGCTACCACAGCGGCAAGCACAGGTTAATTTAGTGACAATTGTGGTTCAGCCTGACAAGGATTGTGGGAGCTGCATGAATGGGGCTTCCACCCCCTTCATGCAATATCCCAATTTCCTACAAACGTAAATCAATCTTCATAGGTATGATGCTAGAATAGTAAATATACCCTTCCTGTCAATAACTGGGGTTAGAATATTAAGTTTGCCACTTCCAATGTTTTATGTCTCTCTTTAGAATAGTAAATAGGAATCTCTATAAATAAGTGCACTTTCCCCCATGTCTGTAATGTTAAAATAGCAAAGAAGGTCTCCCCAAATGTATGCACTTTCCTCAACATTAGTGAGACTGAAGATTGAATATTTATGAATAGTATTTCTGACTCCCCATAATCAGAGCTATAAGAGTAAATATGACCTTCCTCCAGTGTGTTCCAGTTGCCCATTGTTAGTGAGACTGTGGTTAGAATACAAAATTTGACACAACGAAATACATGCATTTTCGCAAATGTCTGTCGGATGAAAGTTAGACTAGTAAAAATGGCTTCATCCAAACCTTATGCATTTTCCCCAATGTTTGTATCACTGGAGTTAGAATGGTAAATCTGACGTCCACCAAGTATATGCATTTACACAATATTAGTAACGTAGGAATTAGAATACTAAGGCCCTCATTATAACATTGGCAGTAAACACCACTTACCGCCATGCAGACTGCCGCCAACATATCGCCACCGCCATTCACCATATTTATGACACACACACACCAATTCGGCACTATTCCGCCACAGACACAAGTCTGCCACACCAAAGGTCAGTGATAAACTAGCGGTATCAAAACCACACCGTTACGTCAACAGAACAACGCCCACCACATTATGACCCAAGAATCACCACAGCGGACATTCAATTGCGGTAAACCATTGGCAGTACATACCGCCGCGCTCAAAACACACACACATACAAAACAACACTACATTAGTCAATTTAAATAGCACACATCTGATACCCATACACACACCACACCCACACCACTATGAAACACACACTCACATTACCCACAACCCCTTACGAATACAAACCATTGGCACAAGACAGACACCACGACTACAGACAAAACCAGAGTCACACACCACCTACACTTATACACCACCCACGCACCCCACATCACACACCCCAACACATCACCCTACACACCCTCACTTACACAACTCACACAACACCCATGGCACCGCAAAGACACCCCAGATTCTCAGAGGAGGAGCTAAGGGTCATGGTGGAGGAAATCATCCGGGTAGAGCCACAGCTATTTGGAGCACAGGTGCAGCAGATATCCATTGCTAGGAAGATGGAGCTATGTGGAGGATCGTGGACAGGGTCAAGGCCGTGGGAAAGCACCGTAGAACAAGGGACGACATCAGGAAGAGGTGGAACGACCTACGGGGGAAGGTGCATTCCATTGCAGCAAGCCACAAACTCGCTGTACAGAGAGGACTGGCGGTGGACCCCCACCTCCTCCCCTACAACTAACAACAAGGGAGGAGCAAGTCTTTGCAATCGTGCATCCTGAGAGCCTGGCCGGAGTAGCAGGAGGACTTTACTCTGTTAAGTCAACTCTATACTACTATCACCCCCTCTACCTGCATGCCATCACATACCCCCACCCTCACCCTCACCCTCACTCCGATCAGTCCACCACCTCCCACACCCCCAACCATCACATCTCACTCATCCCAATGCCAAGCCCTGAATGCCATACCAATGCATGGACACCACTCACAGACCTGCATGGACACCTATCACTAAAGCATGCACACTAGAGATCACTAATCATCCCACCATACACCAACATACACAAGTGAAAGCTGCCAGGACAAATACAAAGCAAAGAGGGCAACCCACTAATGCACAATATGTCACACACAGAAACAATAACACAGCATTTACATCCCCACAGGGATCACAGGCAATGTCAGCAGAGAAGAGGTGCCAGCAATATCCAGTCCCACATTTGAAGAGGCCCACAGTGATGACAGCAACTCTGGTCGCCTGTATCTGGATGACCAACCTGGCCCATCAGGGAGCTCTGGACAGACGGTTACCCAGACACAGTCACACACCACCACAGAGCCTCCCCCATCTGGAAACACTACCACAGCACCCACCCAGCTTACCCATACCTCTGTCCCCAGGACACGTCAATCAACAGTGTGTCCACCACTACAGGGATCCCAGGGAACACCTCACACCCAAGACAATCAGGGATCTGGGGTCAGTGGCAGTTGGCACACGGTTCAGAGGACAGAGGAACAGAACAACAGGGAAACTGGGAGGACTGCTGTGTGCCAGGGGGAGGACAGGCCCAGGGAACCAACTCTCCATGAGGCACTCACTGAGATCCTGGGAGCCTACCAACATTCCCAGGATACGCTGGGCCAGATCCTGGACAACATGCAGGAGAACAGGTGGCTTCAGGAGGGACTGTGCCAGGGGATCAGGGAGGACTTGCAGGCCATCAACACCACCCTGGTCTCCATAGCAGGGGTGCTGGCAGACATGGCCAACATTATGAGGGAGGCAGTCTCACAACAGTTGGCCCCTGCCACTAGCCAGACATCTGAACTGCCTTCCACCTCCACTGCAGCTAGTGGACAGGAGGCCCCACCACAGGACCAATAGGCCACCAGCACCCCTTCCCCTGCAGAAGGTGAACCACCCTGCAAATGTTCCTGCGATCCGGGCAGAAGCTAGGGACTATTGCCAAGACCCCCGCCAGGAAATGAGACTCTCCTTATTGTCACTCTTGTGTCCCACTCTGTCACCCTGTCCACCTTTAACTGCCATTGCTCCCCTTCCTATGTCCCCTTGGACAATACACCTGTGCTACAAATAGACTGGAACAATACCCTGGACTTTCCTTCATCATCACCCCATCCCAATGCACTTGCCCCTCTTCTTCTTAGCGCTTCAATAAACACCCTTTGAAAAAAGTATGGAGTATGTCAAAATTAGTTAAGTATGTATTAGTTTAACCAGTTTCAAACACTGCAATTCAACTTTACAGTAATGTTCACATAGGAAAGGCCTGTAGCTGGCTACAGTGATCACACCAGGAGCGATAGTGGGGCACCAACATCTGCAAAATGAGTTGCCAAATTGTACAGTGAGTGGGCATAGAAGTGGGAAAAAGCAGCATGCCAGTGTCAAAGATTTACAAAATAATGACAATGAAATGTGAATTAACACTCTTTACCTGTGTGTCATTGGAAGTATTGTCAAATCACTGCTGTTCTGTTGTCCTCATCCTCATCCTCTGCCTCCTCGTCCTCACTGTCCACATGGTCCACAGCTACCACACGGCCATCTCCAGCCTCCGTCTCAAGGCAAGGTTGTGTAACATGCATCATGCCACGATTATCTGCCAGACCTTCTTGGGTGAGTAGCACAGGGATCCCAAAGTTAGATGGAGGCACCTGAACCTGTCTTTCCGGAGGCCAAAGTTCCTTTCTATTATCCTTCTTGTTCGCCCATGTGCCTCATTGTAATGTTCTTCTGCCCTTGTCCTGGCATTCCTCACAGGGGTCAGTAGCCATGATAGGTTGGGGTAACCAGAGTCACCTGCAAATATTGAGGGACAACATTTAGCCACACACTATCCCATATGGCCCACACCATACCCATACACCAACACCTACTGGATGGGAACCAGGGCTCACCTATCAGCCACACCCGGTGCCTCTGTAGTTGGGCCATCACATTAGGGATGCTGCTATTCCTCAGGATAAAGGCATCATGCACTGACCCTGGAAACTTAGCATTCACATGGGAGATGTAGTGGTCCTCCAAGCACACCATCTGTATGTTCATGGAGTGGAAACTCTTACGATTTTCTGAACACCTGTTCATTTTGACAGGGGGGACAAATGCTATATGAGTTCCATCAATCGCCCCAATTATGTTGGGCATATGTCCCATTGCATAGAAGTCAGCCTTCACTGTGGCCAAATCCTCCACCTGGGGAAAAACAATGTAGCTGCACATGTGTTTAATCAGGACAGACAACACTCTTGTCAGCACTATTGGGAACATTTGCTGTGACATTCCTGCTGCCAAGCCCACTGTCACTTGGAAATAACCAGTTAGCAAGAAATGGAGCACAGATAGGACTTGCACAAGAGGGGGGATCCCAGTGAGGTGACGAATAGCAGATATCAGGTCAGGATCCAGTTGGCACACATCTCTGTGATTGTGACCCTGTCAAGTCTATAGGTGAGGAGAATGTGCCTGTCCTCCAGTGTTGCCAAGTCCACCAGGGGTCTGTACACGGGTTATGACTCCATCTCCTATTCATCTGCAGCGGTTGTAGTCTAAGGGACAAAAGAGTGAGGAGCCGGCCACAAAATGAACATCGTAGCCACAACAGTACAATGCATGATGTTAATTTGTAATGGTATTTATCCTGTATGTCCTCTTTTTTAACTGTGACACAGTTATTATCCAGGGCCTGCCTCCCCCTGAAATGGCGTCCACCTGTCCTGTGTGGAGGGACAGGTGGAAGTGATGTAATTCAGCAGACGTTGTGCACCGTTGCGGTACATGGTCTGGAACAGCTGTGCAACTCCTCATTGGTTAACATTGGGCCCTATGGGGTACAGTGGCCAATGATGATGCACTCCGGTGGTGACAGAATGCACCGCCGCTGACATGACTGCCATTTTCTATCTGATCAGTCACTTGCTATCTGACCTTCAGCAGGAGAGCACCTACACTGCATGTGCTGCTGTGACCTGTGTCTGGAACATACCATGGCTCGTTTGACTGAGGAAGGGGCCCCTGCCTTCACCTCGGCTGAGTTGGAGGGACTGGTGGATGGGTCCTACCCCAGTACGGACTGCTGTATGGGCATCCAGACCAACAGGTGGGTACACTGTGAGCACGATGCATGTGGCACAAATGCATGGAGTGGTGTGTGTGAAGGCCTTGTGTAGGGGGTGGATGGGTGTCCCCTGGGCAGCGTACAGCCTGTGAGCTGGGCCATGTGTGTGCAACTGGTGATGTTAAGGGGTATGGTGGGTCATAAGTGTAACAGGCAGGAGGATTCTAATACCATTTCCTGTGTGTATTTCTCTGCAGGTCAGCGCCCATCAAAAGAAGGGTATATGGCGTGCCATCACCAAGGACGTGTGGACCCTGGGTGGAGCACACACTGTAGGAAACGGTGGGAAGACCTGAGACGCTGGGCACGTGAGACGGCGGAGGCCCAGCTGGTATGGCCTTCCAAAAAGGAAGGGGTGCCCGTTGAGTCCTGACCCCCCTGATGGCCCGCATACTGGCGGTGGCCTATCCAGAGCTGGATGGGCGCTTGAGGGCATCACAGCAGCCACAAGGGGGTGAGTACAGTGCCCATCATTGCAACATATGCATGGTAGGGGGTACCCGGGTGGGAGATGTGTGTCAGTGGGTGCCCCTAGGCCAGGCCTAACATTGCAGAGTTCTGAAGTGTTAATCCAGATACCTAGCTCGGAGACGTCAACAACTGGTCGGGGCTGTGTAGGTCCCAGGTGTGCTGTATTTGGCGGTATATGCCCCTCCCCATGCCTCGGTGGCTAGCTTTATAACTGGTAGTGCAATGCATAGTGCGTAGACCTGTACATTGTGTGTGACATTGGTGTGGACGCCAATGGTGGTGTTGGCGCAACAATTGATCCAGTGTATCCTCTGTCTCTCCCCCCCTTTTTGTTTTGTCACCCTGTCCTTATGTGCATTAGCATCATCTGGCGGAGGGACAGAGGCACCGGCGATGGAGGGAGCTGCATCCCACAGGTCCCAGGAGGCAGAGTCCACCACAAACCAGTGGGACGGAGGTTGAGGGGAGCACCACGGCGAGACAGGAGGGGACAGTTCGGACACAGATTCCTCCTCCGATGGAAGCTCCCTGGTGCCTACCCCAGCTACAGGTAGAGCCGCCACCCCCGTACCAGCACCGCCCTCTCATCAGCCCTCAGCGAGTTGCCCGTGTCCGCAATGAATACTGGACCCTTAGAACAGTTTTTTGGTACACACTCCTGGAACTGTTGAAGACTTTAGAATGAGTGCTTGGACCCCCAAAGGACAGCCCTGCTACTTGAGGCCTGTCTTGCTCCCCAGAGGATTGCCCTGCTATAAACACAGGATTGCCCTGCTGTTTGATTCTTGCCTTGCTCTTCAGAAGACTGACTTGCTGCTTGAGGCCTGCTTTGCTGCTTAAATTCAAGACTACCAGAGTGACTCCAATAGCTAGTTTATTGGACTCCTATGTGAGCTACAAGACATCAACAAGCTCCAGTGAGTGTGAACCCTTTAATTAGCCTCTAATGGGGTAATTCCAATGCTCCCATGTGGTGCCCCCAAGGTCTTAGACCCTTCTAAGTGGTGTTAGAGGTGCTGCCCTTGCCAAAACCCTAAAAGCTGGGACTTTGGAAAAAAAGTTTTTCCAAAAAGTGCTGGACAAACAGACAAAAAACCAGAGCCTACCTGTCATCCGATCCACCAAAGTTGCATTCTTGGTGGCCTGACTTGGTGGTTCCACTGCATTCTTCTTCACAGCAGCAATTCCTGCAGGATCTCCAAGCGACAGTATCCGTCCTTGCGTCATGGAGTCCTCTTCAGCTACAGGTTTGTACCACTGGAGGTTTTCAACTTCCAAAAACTTGTCATAGTCTGAAAGTAAAACTCTTCATTGGGCTCAACTGCAACAGGCTCACTATCGATGATAATGGCCTCATCAGTCTGAAAATCCAGCTTCTCCCACTCTGAGCATTTTCCCGCTATCGCTGATGGCTTCATCAAGACCTCATCCCGTAATCCCCTGTGACCACGACTCAACTTTGAACACAACATGCTGCCTTGTCCCTCTGAACTTTACCTTCTCCTGGACTTTTCTCAAAAATGTCTTCCAAATCCAAAGACTGAGTTTTTGAATCAGGCCCAATATGTTGCCAAGTAGATCAGGTGAGTAGCTAACTACTTGTACCATGTGCGTGTTTTATGACTTGCATTATATGGTTGTTTTGTTGCAATCAAGTTGAAGTTGGGCTAGTGACATCAAACTGACCTCAAAAAGTGATTGGACAATTGCTCTCATTGTGAGTTGCACTGAACTTATATATACTTGCTCAGAGGATTTGATAGCTAGCAGTTTGCTGCAACACAACATATTGTTCTAGTGTTTTGAGAGCTTCTTACAAACTCCCAAGAGAATCATTTGTGGGGACTTTGTATTGCACCACAAGCCACAGTGCCAGCTGTGTACAGCTAAGTTAACAGCTGATTTTTATAGAAATTATCCCCATAAAGCACATACCTTTAATAAAGGAATGATTGCTCAAGCTCCCATGCAATCTCATTAAATCCTAATGTGTAAGAGCAATCTGCAGGATTTATAGTGGAATGCTTTTGAGTGCATACTCTCAGGCTATATACATGACCAGTGGAACTCTCACACAACATGCACAGCTTGAGATCATAACTTGCTCTTTTGCTTGTTATGTACTGTCTGAACAGCAGCCAGACTTTGTACAGGACCAACAACTTGTTGATCGCTATATTCTTCCCAGGAGTAACTTGTTTTGGTGAATAACTGTTCTACAAAAGGCCGCACTTTGAACAACCTTTCATGGTCTGCAAGGTACTGGGACACTGCAGAATCAAAAACTTGTCTCTAGTCATGACTAATGAAAAGCTGGGTGGTACCCAAACAGAACAAATAGATCAGTAAGTCTGTACTGTTGTTTTGTGCACCATTCCCATATTGAGTGTAAGGGCCAGAATTGTTTTCATCTGCCCGAGTGAAGATAGATTTCACAGATGTGCCTTAAACCTTAAAATGAGGCACCAGACTGCTTTTGCCCTCCCTCACAAACTGTTGGGCACACACATTTGTTTGGTGCACAATTTCATCAGGGGAGACATCATCCAAAAAACATGGGCAAAAATGTTACGGTATTAACTTTATATCCAGCATCTGCATTGAATGAGGGAATGTGTGGCTGAACTCTGTTAGTGGGATACCAAGTGAGCATCCTCCTTGTTTTTGGGGTGGAACCTGCCCGAACGCCAGATGGGGCTACACATTAACTGTCTCTCAGCAGGACAGATTGTACTTGCCAAGGGACATCACGACTGCTATCAATGCCATCACTAGAGTCACTGGAATAACTGGAAGACGAGTCAACATCTGATCGAACTCTAATGATTGAAAACTTACTTACACACGCTGATCCATGCCCTTCTCCCTCACATGCTATCTCAGTATCAGAACCTGCCTCAGACACCACCGCCATTATTTGATGTAGGGAGAGATTCCTCCTCTGTTAACAATATAAAACTTTCTTCCTTAAATACATTGTGCTGGGAATAATGTAGAGATACTCGTAGAAATGTTTATGCAATGTCAAGAAACAAACATTGGCTCAACTAACAGAAAAAATGAATTAGCTTTAATTACTCTCATGTGAAAAACCTCTCCAAAGAAGTTAAAAAAAGAAAAAAACATTATCTCATTTTGCAACGCGTAAGAAGGCAAGCTATAATGCATTTTTATATTCCCAATTTCCACTGGTGCCCCTCATGTCTGTATTACTGCCCAGGGTTGGAAGAGAGATTTTGGGCATGCACAATCAAAAACAAAATAGCAGCAATAATTTTCCATTCCTTGGCAGGATGATCGCATCCCACCCCAAGGGCCCAATCTCCCACCCTCCTAGCCCCTCCCAGGTAAGGGAACATTATCACAAAAGATTATGCACAGGGTGGTTAGGGCGGGGACTTACCAGTGCCCAGGGGGGAGCCCTTCAAAAAACACTATCTGGTGGTGCAATGGTTATTCCTGCTCCTTGATTGCTGCAGAATATGTGGTGCTGCACTAAACTGCTCCTTGCAGAGCATCGTCTCGTAGGTCAATGACATCAGTATCCTGTACAGCATGCTGATATTTTTGATGATGTGGGGAGGGGCTGATGCGGAAGTGATTCCGGGTTAGCCCCCATAAATATTTAAATAGGAGAAGCCTCCTGCGCATCTCCTACATAGAAAGTACCCATGATGTGAACATTTGTCAAGCACAGTTAAAGGGTTAAAGAGATGCTTAGACATCTCAACTTGAATGTCTGCTAGTACTAAAGCCTTCATATTGGCATTAAAAGCTTTGCTTACAATGGTAACTACATGCTAAGACACTTGTTTTGGAAAAACGGAGGATATTGTTACACATTTTCAGAGGAAGACAGAAATTGACTAGCAAAACATTAACCTTCACCCAGGCAATCACTATCATAGAAATGATGGCAATGGAGTATTCTTCTTTTGAGATAACCAAGCTGATCTTGCATTTGTTTTAATTGGGTACAGTACCAGGTCCCCATATAGATAGCCCCCCATGCCCGCAACAGAGAAAGTAAAGACATTATCAGCAGGATATATATACCTAGGCCCATATTTATGAAAAGTTTGCGCCACCTTAGCGTCATTTCTTTTTTTACGCTAACTTAACTTCATATTTATATCATGACGCTAGACCCATCTAGCGTCAAAATATGAGAGCTAGCATAATTTTCTAAAAGCGCCTTTCCACCTTGCGATGAATTGCGACAGTGATATGCAAGGTAGAAGTTAACTTCCAAAAAATTATGCAAGCCCCCAGCTCCATATTTTACTCCTTACGCTAAAATTACGCGCACTTAGGAAGTGGATCCATAAAATGACGCAGAGGCCGATTAGAGTCAAATTTTAATACCTGGTCAGACCACGTGTTAAAGTGAGGTTAGGCACATTTTCCAAGGGAAACACCATAGAGTCCATCATGGTGTCACTATTTTGGGCACAGAGATACCCACCCCAACCCCAAACCCCCACCATCACCACCACCCACATCCACAGGCAGAGGGAGCCCATCCCAGGTAAGTTGAAGTACTGAACTGTTGTGTGCCACTGGGGGCCCCTTACATGGGGCCCCCTTGCTGGCACTGGTTCTATTGGGGTTGTCCTGGGGACACTTATCCCCTGTGGTGGACATTGTGTTTGTGGTACTGTCTCCTGTCCATACTTGGAGAGGTGTCATTTTTTGGCTGCTTGTGCTACCAAGAAATGATGCTAGGCTGACTAGTGGCAGATTGTATGCCTTAAATCAGTCTAGCGTAATTTTTGGGCACTAGCGCCATTCTTCCTAACGCCTTCCAGCACCGGCTAGCATCATTTTCCATTACCCTAACCATTCCTTAGTGCCATCGTGCATCGTTGTTTAAATATGGCGTACAGATGGCGCAAAGGAATAGCATTAGCTCACTGTAAGTTTTTGACGCACAACTGCGCTAGCGCATTTGTGCATCATTTTTCATAAATATGGGCCTTAATGTCAAAATTTTCTAGAGAACTTTCACTTCCAGCAATGTTCAATCAAAGGATACTATTGAAGGAGGAGTCATGCGAAGGAGCTAGGACCAGGCATACAAAGCTGCATTGGGCTATTTCCACGCAGCAAGTACTCACAGTTTGACTTTCCCAATTGGGAAGTAGCCCTCTATTATCTCCATGATGTTCCACATGCCTTGTTTTGCCTGTTCTTCTGGAGAAAATAGGACAATAGTTACAATTTATTAAGAGAGACAGGTTGGGACATCCTTCCAGAAGCAAGACTTTTGCTACTGACCTTACAGGTTCTTGAATATTAACAGAGGCATAGCTCATTTGAAAGTTCTGTTTATATCGAGGGACTGGACATACTAGATTGGAGCTGTTTGCCTCAGTTTGGTCAACATACTATAGAAATAAGTCCAGAGTGGCTGCAGGGGTGAAATATCACAACCATGGACTCAAGAAAATGATTCCTTAGTCTGGGATACTTAGAGTATGTTTCAATTACGTAGAACATGTTAAGTCTGTGACACGTGCCAGTTTTGCTGTTCTAAATCTAGATGTACCCTGGTGCTTCCATGTTCTGCATACTAAAGTTTAGGACAATCTATCGCTGTATTCTATCTGTTGTTTTTCCAACAGTTTTTTTCGTAAATTGGCATGAAACATGGATTGATAGGATTGATACTACAAGTCAACTGATGTTGCAAAAATGTTATTTTCATGACTGAGGCCTAGAGGGTTCTGTAATCTATCTTCTATCTGAGCACAGATTCCCAGTGACAGAACTCAGTGGTTGAAGCTCATCGGCATGCAGAAGACAGGCAGATGACTTATAGTCTGAGCTGGTGCTACATTAAAGCACCTGCAGGGGTCCCATTAAGTAGTGAGAAGAGGGGTACGGACTATGATCTTGCACATAGCGCTGTACTAGTTACAAATGTCAACCTGTAATTTTGTCTGCAATCTGAAAATCCTTGCACTAGGGCTAATCGTGGTGGTATTATGTAACCCACAAAAGTCACACATACAAATGACAGACAATATTTTAGTGATATTTCTGTAAGATTTCTAACATTTCCAGACTCCCTGACTGCAATGGTCAATTCTGCTGCAATCAGCACTCACTTCCTTTTTTGTGTTTCAATTCTTTATTAAACTTTTAGAAACAAATACACACATTTATTGTACAATGATTATATAAAATATACGTACATCAAATAACTAAAAAAGAAAAAATTCAAGTGCACTATAAAGAATTCACATAATCATTCTATATTAAATAAGAAGAAGAGAAAGAAAACACACATGACAAATTATTATGAAACAATTAAATTATTTCCCAGTCAAATAAATTTTCCCAGATATCATATAAAAAGAGAAAGAAAACAAAGAGAATATTAATATTGTAAATGAAAATAGCATTCGATTAAATTACAAAAAACGTATTCATCAGGTTAATGAATAGGATTTAAGAGAAAATATAAAAAAATTATGAGAGTTCTCTCTAGGAGTCATCATAAAGGGATAATAGAGAACACATCTCTTTTAGAAAAATGCTACACATATTATCAAATTGTTTTAAGTTGTCATTTAATTTATATATCACTCTTTCAAACTGCACAATGTCAAACATATCTTACAACCAGGATCGGATTGTTGGTAGAATGTTAGATTTCCAGAAACGTAATATATTAATTTTTCCCAGGCTAATTGCCATAGATAACCATCTGAACCACTGTGATGTAACCCTACCCATTCCGGAAATATTGTGTAATAAAAACAATCGGGGGATTGAGACAAAGTATTAGATAACATTTTTCTTAAATATTTTACTATTTGTGTCCAAAATTGTTGAATCTCAGAACGTTCCCAGAGAACATGCACAATATCACAATTAGATTGATGACATCTCCAGCAATCAGAATTTGGACTAAATTTAGCTGAGTAGAGTTTAGAAGGTGACCAATGCAGTCGATGAATTATTTTAAAGTAATTACATTTTAATCTTGCATCAAGTAGTCCCTGGTTATAATTATCCAAAACTTTAGCCCATTCTTTATCTGAAAAGGTGATATTTAGTCGTGTGGACCACCATGTTCTTAAATTTTCAGAAGTATCATCTGTAAAAGACTTCTCAATTAGTATGGAGTATAACCCCGACACTGTACCTTTGAAATTCCTCCATACACATATATAACGAGCAATAGAAGATTGCATTATAGGATCTAATGTTTAGTCTATTTTGGAATCTAAAATAGATGATATCAAAATAAAATTATTAAATTGTGATTTTGGAAGTTTATATGTCTCTTGCAAATGTGAGAATAATTTCAGAGAGTTGTTTTGTGTATATAAGTCCGACAGGGTATTTATTTTGTGATTTCTCCAGGCTAACCAATTAAGCTCTTTACCTTTATAGAGAATTGCAGAGTTATTCCAAATTGGGGCATTTAAGTGAACATAGGAGTTACATTTTATGATTTTATGAGCCTTCTGCCATGCTAGTTGAGAGTAATAAATAATTGGATTTGAGGATTGTGAATATTTTGGACATTTGGTAAAATGAATAGCCATGGGAGTAATAGTTTTCAATAAGGACTGTTCCATTTTCACCCAAAGGGGTATGTTATTGATTATGGATATCATATATGTTGAGTGTGTTAATTGTTGAGCTATCCAATAGTTTTCCAAATGCGGAAGTCTTAAGCTACCTTTTAAAGAGGAGGAATGTAGCTTTGAACTGCTTATACGAGAATTTTTTCCTCCCCAAATAAAACGGGTTATTAGAGATGAAGTACTTTTGAAGAAGTTAGAAGCAATTGGGAGTGATAACATACTGAAAACATAATTGAATTTTGGGATTGTATTCATTTTTATAATCTGTACCCTATCCCATAAAGAGAGATTCAATTGAGACCATTTTATGAAATCTCTTTTAAATTTATCTATTATAGGATTCAAATTGTCCATCACAACATTCTTCAGTCCAGTATTAAGTAGGATCCCAAGATATTTAAGATGTGAAGATTTCCAATTAAATGGGAAATTACCTAGTGAAATCAGTGTAGTATTATTGTTCATTGGTAAAGCTTTGCATTTGGACCAATTGATCTTGTAACTGGAGAATGTCGAAAATTTGTTTAGTAAAGTGATCAAGGTTTTAACTGAAGAATCCGGGTTAGACAAAGTTAGTAATATATCATCTGCATAATAAAAAGCTTTTACCTCTCCAGCTGGGGTAACTATACCTTGTATATTAATGTTCTGTCTAATCGCAATAGCTAAAGGTTCTAAAGCAATAAGAAACAACAGCGGAGAAAGTGGGCATCCTTGTCTGGTACCACGAAAAAATGTAAAGTACGGTGATGTAAAATCATTACAGGTAATCGCAGCAGTTGGGGATTGATACATTCCTTCAGTTAAAGTAATAAAATATGTACCAATACCCATTCTAGTCATGGTTCGAAATAAATATCCCCATTCCACTCTATCAAAAGCTTTCTCTGCATCTAGGGACAATATAACATTTTCTTCTATTTTATTACGTTGTTGCTATAATAGGTGTAGAATTGTTCGGAGATGGTTTGAAGAGGATCCAGATGGAACAAAACCGACTTGAGATGGATGGAGGAGTGATGTAATGACTGAATATAAGCAAGTCCCAAGTATTTTAGCCAGAAATTTAATATCAGAATTTAATAATGAGATAGGTCTGTAACTAGAGCATTCTAGTGGGTCTATATCAGGTTTAAGAATTACAGTAATACGTGCTCGTAAAAATTCTGGAGAAAAATGTCCTTTTTGTAGGGCTTCGTTAAAGAAATTTTGTAAGAGTGAGACTATTTGAACTGTTGTTATCTTGTAAAATTCTATAGGAAACCCATCCTCCCCGGGTGCTTTATTGTAGCTAAACAATCAATAGCTTTTGTAATTTATTCTGTTGTTATGTGCCCTTCTAGACTTTTTCTCTGTTCTTGGGTCAATTTTGGGATTCTTAAATTAGTTTAAAAAAGTCATCTTTGGTATTATCACAATTCAATGATGTATAAAGAGTTTCATAATAGTTCTGAAATTGTGCCAGTATATCTGTTGGTAGTGTAAGTAAATCATTTGAAGATTTTTTAATAGCAGATATTATTCTAGAGGATTCTTGTTGATGTAATTGATATGCTAGAAGTCTTCCAGCTTTCTCCCCCCTTTCATAATTACGTTGACAAATTAAAAATAAACATTTTTCTGCGTGAGAAATATCCAAGTTATTAAGTTTGAATTTGGCCGAAAGTAACTTTTTAAAAATCTCTGGCAATTCTATTTTACTATACTCTTTTGAGAGTAACATTAACTCTTTTTCCAATAATATCCTTTCACTCATCAGTTGTTTTTAAAGAATGTATGAGTCTCACAAAATCATTCCTCTAATGACTGTTTAGAGGCACCCCGAAATATACCAGCTTCTGTAACTGAGTCCTTATTTTCATCAATAAATTGTTCAACGTGTTGACATAAGTTTAATTTATCTTGAGGTGTTTTATATGAAGAGGTATTGAATCTCCAATTAGGTTTAGGAGTCTGTGTTAATCCAATATTAACATGTAAATCTATTAACTCATGGTCTGAGAGGCTGCATGGAATAATTCCTGCATGTGATACAGATTGCAACATTGTAGATGAAGTTAAAAAATAATCTATTCTAGAGCGAATTGAATGTGGACAAGATGTAAATGTGTATCCTTTAACAATTGGGTATAACAAACGCCATGGATCCTGCAATGCAAAATCTTCTATAAGATTCTTTAAGGTACTAGTATAGTAACTCTCTGGTTTGCCCAATCTATCAATGAATGGATCTATAGTAACATTCCAATCTCCCCCAATTATTACTTGTGTAGGTCCAAAAGAAGATAGTAATCTACTAATCTTAGAAATAAAGATTGTTTTGGAATCATTGGGTGCATATATCGTAACTATAACCATAAATGAATTCCTAATGCGCATTTTAACAAATGCATATCTGCCATCATCATCTAACCATGTTTGAATGATCTTATATGGTAAATGTTTGTGAAAAAGAATAGCTACCCCACATTTGCGGATAGGTATAACAACATTATTGGAACTACTCTGGGTTATACTAGCATGTATAATTTGACCAATCCAATCTCTTTTCAATTTATCACTTTAAGATTCATTAAGATGAGTGTCCTGTAATAAAGCAATATCTGGTTTATGTCGTCCGAGAAAGTCAAGCAGATGCCGAGGGGCCGACTTCATTCCTTGCACTAGAGGCCATGACACACTGGCTACAAGATTGCGTCCTTGGAGAGAGTTAACACTCCATAAGTGTCTGAAGAGCTGCAGTTGGCTAAGAGGAAGTGTCTATGCTAGAGCTGTGGGATGAAAGACACTGTAAAATACCTGCATTCATACTCCAGCAAGACAGTCTCCTAGGGAGAGAGGAACTGGTTCTGAGTCCCTTTAGGGCAGAAATCAAATAAGGAAGCAGTCTTCTAGTAAAGACAATTCTCCATGTGTACATTATTTAAGCGTAATTTAAAACCTAGTGGCTCTGCAACCTGAAGAAATGCAAATGTATTAATTAGTCTTTCTAGAAGTAATTAACTAAAAACAGCATACCATGTGGAAGATTAACCTTTTGGAGATAGTAAGCACATAACTGTCAAACTGATGGAACTCTCAAGAGTAATTAAGTGATTCTACCTTTCAGAATTGTTATTATTTGTTCTCATGTTTGGAATCAGTTGTTACCCAAACTCTGACAATGACAGATGTGATAATTCCAATGTTTAGTTTTACCATAATTTACTATACAATTTGATCTGATGAAAGATTATACCATCCAAACAGTCAGAAAAAAACACTGCCATTGTACAAAACGGTAAACATCACAGTCAGCCAACAAAGAAGAAGGTATCTTTTCATACTCTCCTACAGTCCTCCTGGCCGTTTGAGTACCAATAAGATAAACTCTATGGGGAACCAATCCAAAATAACAGTTATGTTACATTATTGAACTTAGGCCCTCAACAAGATTAGCCTGTTTTTTCCAGCTGTTCATAAAAGAAGGGTTACTGGTCGGATCGATCTTACAATGTCTGTAATAACTCTAAGGACTCATTATTTGTCACCTGGAGACAGTTGCTGTGTTAAACTGCTGATAAAATGAGGAATAACATGCAGGATCAGGTGAGGTATTTACAACTCTGTCAATATATCCTCAATTCTGAGGGGACACTCAGGGTTCACAATGTAATCCCGTGGTTTTCACACCAAATTTTTGTGAATTCTTAATGAGGCATTTCGACCCATTCATGAAATGCTTAAATCACATGAACAACAGAACACTTTTTTTTTTTACAATAAAAAATAAAAAGGTGAATGAAAAAATGTGTTTTTCCTAACTAAAAGATACAAAATGCAGGTTAAGACATTTGATAATTGTAACAAAGACAGCACACTCAACAATGGACCAGTGTGCCCCTAAATTGACACACCTGCACATCACAGCCATTGTCATATGCCACAGATCCATACAGAAGTAGACACTGAGATTACATTGAAGTAGAGACAACAACATAATCTGCAGTATGTAAAATCACATTCGACTGATGCTGGACGGGTGAGTTTGGCAGACGGGACATCTGCTACTTTTTGGTGGCTGTCCCTCATCCGCCAAACCCTGATTGAGCCCCTTAATATCCTCTCATGTTTATTGCCAGCATTTAAAACTGGCCCTAAATGTATTATGCAGTCATGTGAGATATCAAATGAGCGGATTTTAAATTGGGTGATAACGGAAATTCTTTCTATTTCTAGAGAAAATGCAAATTCTGGTGAAAAGGAACTCCAACAGATTATCCTCTGGGTTCAGCACTCTTTCCAGAAATCACTGCCACACAACTATAAATCATTCCCTTAGAAACTGGGAGTTTATTAACAGCATCTACCTTTATTAGTTCTTGTGATACACGTGTGTATCTAGCACAAGCAAGCTACAAGGCACTGTATATAAGGGGGTTTTGGAGTAGTCAGCACAGATGAAGAGGAAAGGCGGAGATTTTATACAGCATAACATAACGTGTCTCCATAAAGCACAACTTCACCCGGAAGCGGATCTAGGCTCTGAAATAAGATATTTATTCCTACACATTTCAACAGTACACAATTTGTCACCCGCAGAATGATGAAAGGTTGAATTACCCAACATGATTTAAATCTGTGATCACAAGGTCTAACACATATCCATGTAGGGGGTGCATTAGTCCACTGAGCCACCGGTCCAACATCAAGGGCATTGGACAATATATGTAAATTGTATGAATATTTACTACAATATGTTTGACAATTACACATGTATATTTTTAAATGTTTTTTAACCACATATTTATTTAGGAGTTTTCTCAAATGCATCATTTCATTTTACCCTACTTTGGGTTGATTTTATTCACAATATTAAAATGTTTTGGCACCTTTGCTAATGTTTTCTTTTCACTCTACATTTGTCAGCTTTAATATTCAAAAGCTCTTGAATCGCCTTAACAGGACAGTCTTTCGAGATTTGGCTGACAAGCTCAGTGATTGAAAGTTTGCATTTCATCGGTGGCGACCATGCAGTATGTAAAACCACAACAGCGGCTTGTTTTTGTAGAGAAGAAAAACCTCACTATTTAGATGTATTCAAATCCAAAGCCTTCTTGCACATATGGATACAAATACCTGGCAGGTGTTTGTATATGGTTTACATGTTACAAATGCAGTGATTTGTGTTCTTAATTTGCCGGTAGGCATAACGTCGTAAACCCCATTTACACACAGTGCAAACTAGGCTTGTCAACAAAATAAGCTTGACAAGCTTGTCAATCTTGATTACGTTTAACAAACATTAGCCAATTATAAACTCGAAAATTAATGGATGACTACATTCTCTAAACTAAAAATATTTTTGTAGTCATCTATCCCCTAATTATGACTTGAAGTGGGTGTCTGTTCCTCTTTCCTCTGAATTCACTTCTGATCTTTAGAACTTTTATTTTGGTTTATGCCTCATCACTCACTAGTATTCACAATACTAATACAGATAACATGTTGATTAAATTCAAACCCGATGAAATATGATTCGGGCTCCCAGTTTTATGGATTTCATTTTTTTACGTTTCTATTTCTATTTATCCATATTTATTTATTGCTCATTTTATATACATTTAGCCATATATATGATATGCTTAGACCGACAAATGTTTACTCATGTTTGAATGTCCTATGGGTTTAAGCTATTTATGGTAAAATACAGTGACCTAAAAGTACTTGCATTGAAGCAGCATAATTGGGGTGATAAAGTGGTTAATCCAGTCAACTGGTTTAAGTGGTTTATGTAGATAGTTGATTAAGTTGAGAATACTTGGTTAAGGATGCGGTTTTTGTGTTGGTTGGCTCAGTTATAAAACACTGGCTCAGAATGCATTAGATGGCCACAGTAATTTTGCACACATTTAGGGGCTGATTTATGAAAAGTGGCACTGCAACTAGTGCAGCGCCACTTTTCCTGTATCCCTTAGTTTCCCCCCTAACTCTACCATGGTAGCGCCATATTTAAAATACAGTGCACCATGGCGGTAGTTAGGGAACTAGCGTCATAATTCTTTACGCTCGTCCGACGCTTTGCAGGATTAGCGTAAAAAATTTGCACTTAGCAGGCATTAAAAAATACAGATAACAATGGTGCAAAGGAATCTCTAAGATTCCTTTGCGTCATTTTTACGGCCCACTTAGCGCTGGAATGCCCCCCTTTCATACATTCTGCCTGGAGCAGGCATAAAGTGATGCAATGGGTTACAAAGTGGCGCAATGGAAGCATTGCACAATTTTGTGAATATGTTGCAGCGTTCTCCCCTTCCAAAGCCACACTAGCATCAAGAAAACAACGTTATTGTGGTGTTGGAACGGTGCAAGGACAGCATAAATCTGGCCCTTAATGTGTTTAGTGAAGTCCAGAGTGCTTCTCATACACTTGAACGTGAAATTATGGAGCTATGCTATGGCACTGCTGTTTAATACAACTTTACTGTACCAGTTGTTGCTGAAGGTACAACTTTTAAACAAGACTATGGTGGTCATTCTGACCCTGGCGGTCTTTGACCGCCAGGGCGGAGGACCGCGGGAGCACCGCCGACAGGCCGGCGGTGCTCCAATGGGGATTCCGACCGCGGCGGTAAAGCCGCGGTCGGACCGGCACCACTGGCGGGGTCCCGGCAGTGTACCGCGGCCCCATTGAATCCTCCGCGGCGGCGCAGCTTGCTGCACCGCCGCGGGGATTCCGACCCCCCCTACCGCCATCCAGATCCCGGCGGTCGGACCGCCGAGATCCGGATGGCGGTAGGGGGGGTCGCGGGGCCCCTGGGGGCCCCTGCAGTGCCCATGCCACTGGCATGGGCATTGCAGGGGCCCCCGTAAGAGGGCCCCTACATGTATTTCACTGTCTGCTGCGCAGACAGTGAAATACGCGACGGGTGCAACTGCACCCGTCGCACAGCTTCCACTCCGCCGGCTCGATTCCGAGCCGGCTTCATCGTGGAAGCCTCTTTCCCGCTGGGCTGGCTGGCGGTCTGAAGGCGACCGCCCGCCAGCCCAGCGGGAAAGTCAGAATTACCGCCGCGGTCTTTCGACCGCGGAACGGTAACCTGACGGCGGGACTTTGGCGGGCGGCCTCCGCCGCCCGCCAAGGTCAGAATGAGGGCCTATGTAAGTAATCTAACTTATACAACAGTCCATTGTGCCGGAGAAAGATCTGATTCAAGCAGTAGATATTTTCTCTTCTCTTGATAGTTTTAATTTTAGAAATGTACAAAAGGCATTTTCCTCATCCCTAAATCCTCAGGTCCAGGTGGCGCAAAGGCACTTTGCTGCTTCTGTATCGACGAACTAGAACACTTTTGTGGGGCTGAGGGCTCCATTGCCCCTCAACTCTCCCTTTCCTGCCTTTATACAGGATGGCCAAGGCCCCACCATGTCTTCTCAGCTACAACATTACCAGATACCAAGTTAGCTAACCACCCTCTTCTATGCAGAATGGGAGATGGATTTTGGATGACTATGATGATGAATGACCAAATGAATCGACGTGGTCGATTGATGTTTTGATGAATAGATTCATAATCAGAGATGAAAGCGGTATGAATGTGTGGATTAATATCGCAGAAATAATCATAAATCGTTTTTACATCTGCATGCTGATAAATACGCTGGTCTGTACTGAGGTATTTGTGGCTTAATCCCGTGTTGTCAAATATGTACAATACAGATGTATTATAAATCAGAAACATTTTGGACGCCCAGTAACCAGTGGATGATTTAAAACTGTAATTCTGAGAGGAAAGCCCAGTAGTATATATGTACAACTATTTAAATCATCCAGCCCAGATGTAGGTATTCTTAGCATGGCGAAATTGATTTCTTAAACTGTCGAAAGAACAAAAACGAACAAACCCTTATCTCTAATATGACTTTGATGGATGGGTTCAAATAGAAACCGCTTAAAATAAATAACTCAGAAAATAGAGGAGAAAACATGTTTTTGCAGAAAAAATGAGGATATCAAGCGAAATATGCCGTTTCTTTATTATGAGTCATTAAAATTAATCAAAGGGTTTTCTCATAGACACCGAAGAGGGGGAACACTTCCATAAATTCAACATCACATTTTCATAACTTTGTAGTATGCCTCATGTTTTTTTCATATGCTCGGGCTCTCGGAAATACATTTATTATTTTTCCGTAGCATATATATATATTCTTTGAACTTAGATTTAAGCATAGGTAGATTTCCTCCTAAAGCCACATTTCTTTTTAAGTCTGGAGAATGTTGCTCTGCATTCCATGACTTTTAACATGGTTACCGTGACTAAATCGGGATTTTCCACCAACTTTCCAGTGTTATTCAAGCATCCAAGACACCGTTTGACAGCTAGCCACAGACAGTCAAGGCAGACTCAGGGTTGGGGGTGGGGGGTGGGGGGGGGGGGGGGGGTTGGTCGGCGGCGAAAGTCGGGCGGGGGTGGGGGGATGGAAGGATGAAGGATGAAAAATATCTGTTTTCGGACATGTAGCTAGTGCCGGGATAGAGTTGCAGATGCATGGACTCAGAGTGGCGTGGAGCTATGAAGCCAGTGTGTTTGAAGATGTGACGCCCCTCACAGTCTGAGATCCTAAAGCACGTTGCTGACAGAAATACCCTTGGTCCGAGCGCGGGGCGAGATGACCGACATTTGCTCTCTCCCAAGAGGTAGTGTATAAAAAGCCACTATTTGCAAACTACTAGATAGAATGAAGATAAGGTGTCACAAGCAAGCGTGGAAAGCAAACCAACTGCAGCTACTCCAGTCAAATAGCTCAGAAACATAAATATTTACCCCACTTAAGGTGTCATATGTGCAGGTCAAGTCCACGCAGGAGAGAAATTCAAGACAGTTTAGTGTACACTAGCGATTCAGTGTTTCAATTATTCAAATCAACCATGTACTTGGATGAGTTTAGCTGGTGCAAATATGAGTAGTCAAAATAGCAGAGCACATTATCTTTGTTTCTGGTAGTGGATGTTTTCCCACAAATTAAGGCAAATATATACCTAGAGAGGAAACCATAGAGCTCGTCGTGAAGCAG
This sequence comes from Pleurodeles waltl, assembly GCF_031143425.1. Lineage (NCBI taxonomy): Eukaryota > Metazoa > Chordata > Amphibia > Caudata > Salamandridae > Pleurodeles > Pleurodeles waltl. Next base: position 733,850,466 of record NC_090439.1, on the reverse strand, counting down.
AAAACAACGTGCCTCTGTTCATCCTATCACTCCCTACCGTGTGAGAAAAACATCTGTGCATGAGAAATGCAACTAGAGGCATAAGGGAGCCTTACCATAATACCAAACAGTGTCAAAGTTATTAAAAAATCCAAAAATGCTATTGCAATGGAAACTCTGACACCACCAGGAGGTCTCTTCTATGCTATTTCGCCTCACTGCAGATGCGCACCCCTTGCATCCTGACTGCGGCTATGAATTTTTGTTTTCCAATAGCCTTAAGCAATGTCATGGTATAAAGCATGTACGGAGTGTAATATGCTACCTATTACCATGTTTGAGGAGTAGTGGGGCATCATGCCCCTCTCACCTTTTTGTCTCTTCTGAGTCCTGGCCCCTTTCCACACTCAACAATGTAGTAAATACCATATTCCATTATGCACATCTGCATATATGCTACATCTATCTATATAAATCTATACATATCTATATATCTGTGAATGTGTGTGTGTGTGTGAAATTTGCAAGATACAGTTACAAGCACAATCCATAACTTGCCCAACATTTATGCAAACCATAACTTGCACACTAAGGGCCTGATTTAGAGTTTGACAGATGAGGTTACTCCGTCACAAATGGGACAGATACCCCGTCCGCCCAAATTATGATTGCATTATATTCTATTGACATCATAATGCGGCATGTGGGATATCCATCACATTTGTGGTGCAGTAACCCATCCTCCAAACTCTAAATCAGACCCTAATTGTAATCCTTACTATCCTTACACATGAATGTACCTGTGTGTGTATGTGTATTTGTGTAAGGATTACACTTAGGCCCACATTTACAAGCAGCCTGTGATGCTGGTGAGTCACTTTTAGTGATGCACTGGTGGCGCAGGCTGCTGACCCATATCTATAAGGCCATGCAAAGCCACCCTGTGTAGCTTTCCATGGCCTTGAAGTTATGGAGTAAGGTAACGCAGGGCAAGTCACTGCGTTGGCTTACTTTGCGTCATGGAGGCATTTTAATGGGTGTTGCATGGGTGTTCCCAAACAACCTCCATGAATTTTGACTCATTCCCAGTCAAAAGCCTACACCACCCCAAGGATGGTGTAAGTGTGACATAACGGGAAGAAATATATTTATTTCTCCCCGTCTTTTCCTCTTTCTATGTGTGCTGCATTTTGCAGCACACATAGAAGGACAAAATTGTGTCTTCCTGCACAAAAACAATCATTTGCACAACGGAGGCACCCTTGCCCAATGGTGAAAGGGACCCTGCGCTGGAGCATGTCAGCAATTTCCGCACCAGCGAAGGGAGGGAGGACAGAAATATGCTGTATATTGTAGATATTGCTCATTTCTGCCCTTTTCCGGTAAGGCAGGGCAGCGTAGCAAGGCACTAGCTGTGCCGCCCTGCGCCATTGGGCCTTGTAAATATGGCCCTTAGTGTGCAAGTTATGGTTTGCATGGCTTTTGTTATGGCTGTTAGGCAGGTTATGGACTGTGTTCCTAACTGGTAGACCTGGCATTCTTGGTGTGGTTCCCCTGACTTTTTGCCTTCTGACCTCATGTTTTTCTGTCTTCCTTTTTGCTGGCTTTAGGGCACTGCTGACCAGTGCTAATGAGCAAGTGCTCTTTCCCTAAAACCTGCTTCCATTGGCTTATCCACAATTGGCATAATTATTTTACTTACAAGTCCCTAATAAATTGCTCTGAATGTGCCCAGAGCTTGTAAATTAAATGGTATTGGTGGGCTTGCAGCATTTATTGTGCCACCCAGGTCATGATCCTTTTGAACATGACTCAGGCCTGCCATTGCTTTTAAACTGCTCTGTCGACCTGGCATGTAAACCCTCTTGCCAAAACCAAACCTTCTTCTTTAATATTTATAAGTTACTCCTACGGTAGGCACTGAACAGCCCCACAGGCAGGGTCCACCATATTTAAAAATGTTGAACATGTACGTTTAAGTTTTACATGTCCAGGTAGTGGAAAACTCTTAAATTCGTTTTTCACTCCTGCAAGGCCTAACTCTCCCATAGGTTAACATTTGATTTACCTTATTACATTTTATGAGTGTTATTTCCAATTGGGAACGGATAGATATTTTGAGATCGGTGTCTCTGGATTCACAATTTAAAATTACAACTTATGGTGACTACTAACTGATGCTTATGAAACAACTGAACCACCTTTAACCTGACTTCATCTCACACTATCAGTGAGAGAATCCCTCTTTTTGTGTTTTCCCTCATTTTTGTTTCTGGCTGGTATTGCTGTTTTTGTAATTCTGCATACTGGGATACTGCTGTCCAAATCCTGTTGTGTGTGCTGTTATATCTATATATGGTGAAACTGGTTAATTCGCAATTGGCATATTTAACTTTACAAAAAGGCCATAGTGTATGGTGTAGAAAATAAAGCTATGGCATGGAAGTTTACATGTCACCCATGGAATGAATCATATATTTTACTATTCCTTAGGCAGACAAGGAAAACATGATTTCATGTCTAAATGTGTAGCCTGACTACTACAGCATTTAAACCCACAGACACACCTGTCAAAAATGTGTCTTTTGAATAAAAACTAATTTTAAATAATAAGTAAACCACTTTTAGTGAGCGGTGCCACCTCTAATTGGGACTAGCAGCAGGAGTTGTGATTAGGTTTCCAAACTATAAAATGGTAAAACGGATGAATTTAAGGTTGGTGGGTTCCTACATGACTAACCCCCAAAAGCTATTTGCTTTGCACAGGGCTGTAGATGTTTCTATAAGATGCTAGTTTTAATAATGTTGGTTTGAAATAAGCTACAAAGTAAATTCAAGTCAATTTATAAACCAATTCAGTGGTAAAGTTGTGGTTTTGATACATGTACAGCAAATATAATATTATACCACAACTTTACGACTGAATTGGATTCTTAATTGATGTTAAATACACTGATTAGACTTAGATAGCCCACAGCTGCTCTCCCTTCAGTGTTTTCCCATTGCAAGGGTGTGAAAACTACTTCCAGAGCAGAGACAACAGTTTGAGTCTTTCAGAAGAAAGACTTGGGTGTGAAGCACATGACTTATTCCATCCCAGGGAAAGGCAGTTGGGCATGGTTGCATAATTAACTTGGAAGGTACCAGAGTCATGCTTGCACAATCACAGTTAATAGTCCATAGGTAAATGTAAATTGATACCTGAGGTAGAGAAGTCCTTTGATCCCAGGGCCAACTTTAGCCTATCTGGTTCCATACCAATGTGATTGGAAGTGGTTAAGGATGAGGGAATGGCTCATTTCCCTAAAGGTTCTCCTGGGTGGGCCAAAACCTCTGAGGCAGAAAGTTTCTGTCACATTGACATTCTTTGAACATGGTGTTCTTTGGCATTGATTTCAATAACACAAACTCAATGTATTGCAATTGGGGGAAGGTTTGCCCTGGGAAACATTTTGCCATGGATTAGGAAGTGCTGTCTAGTTCATGAATTGTACAAAAGTGGCACCTGACCCCCTTGCTTCCTCAGAACACATCTGGACCTGAGGGTGCGTCTGTAATGTGCTGTCATGATCACTCAGACAGTGAACCCGTGGAGTCACTCTCACTGTTGCCCACAAGGCTGTTAAGTCCTTCCATTTGCTCATTCCCCCATAATGCCGGGGTAGTTAAAGTGGGAGGGTGGAAAAATTGTTTGGCCACCCCAATAACCTTAAGCAGGGGAAGCCCCCAGGAGCACAGGAAATATATGTCAATCTAAACTTATGTATCATGTTGTCACATTTCAGGCAATGTAAGTGCCAATAGAATAATGAGAATTTCAAAAGACTATGAGATATTCATTTACATTCATGGACCTGCAACAACTTCCAGATGAAAAGAACTTTCTAGCAATAGTCACCCAAGGTCTCAGTATATCAGGGACTGATTCACAAAGATGAAAGTACACAATTGTGTAAGTTTTTTTTAGCAGTCTTCACAAAAGTGCAATTTAATAGTTGCTTTACAGCTGCAGAGACTCCGTAGTCAGGGTGGAGAACTTCAGACATAAAAAGATAGGCCTATCCTGTTATGTCCGCCCCTAATGCCTGCAGTGCTAATGACAAACCTAAATCTACATGCAAGGCTTTGATTTCTCAACTAGAAGGTCCCTCTAAGCCATGGGGCAAGCTAGGTTTTAGATATTTCTAAGCCAATCAATTTACCCAAGGTTTCCTAACAAATCTTGTTTGTTTTGGTGGACTATCATTCTCATTGGGTTACCACCCATTTAATGAACAGTTGACCCTGGTAGAATTTCTGGTGGATACTTTTGCAAGAGAAGGAGTTAATATATCTACGCGGGCACATCTAGTCTAAGTTGAAACCTCTGTTATGAGACATTAAATGTGCTCCCCATGACGGCCCACTGCTACAAAATTATGAAGGATGTTAAGGATATTTTCACTTGACACTAAAAGACAAAAAAATAAGAATTCATCAAAATAATACATTTAAAGATCGTTGTGAAGATAGGAAGAAACCCAGAGCGGTAGAACAGATAAGGTGGTAAGGTCTATCTACTGCCTGGCTGAGCTACGAGAAGGAAGTATACAACAATAACTTTGAGGCAAATGCCTTATTCTTCAGACTGCAAGTTGACCATGTTCTATGCATAGTATAGTTTAGGCTGAATGTCATCCACTGGTGTGAATATCGTCCCCACAGGGTCCTAAGTCAAACTTTGGTTCACATTTTGGCTGAAAGCATTTTAGTTTTTTTATTTCTCCTCTTTTCCCTATTGCATTTTTGTCATGTCACTTGTAGTCCAGAAACTAAATTGGGTTGGTCTTAAATAGGAAGAACACCACTATCTTGTGTTTTATTTAAATCCTTTGAAAGACTGTATCCAGACAATCTACCCAAATGCATTCTACTTTCAATAAGTTTTGATCAATCAGTGGATTATTATAGTAAAGCAATTCTTCCTAAATCAGAAAGCAATTTGGATGTACATTGTGTGAGTTTTCAATATAATGTGGTAGTGGAGAGCTAAAATTTTTACTCATTCATATTTAGTAAATCGAGGAAATACCACTGAGTTGTGAGAGCAAGTGGACAAACGATGGACGAGCTACATTAAAAAATGTATTAAAAATAAAAATCGGGAGAGGTGCAAGAAGAAATGTATGAGCTCAAGAGGGTGGGGAAGTATGAGTAAGACAGTAAGCAGCAGACAGCAGAGAGAGCAAGAAAGAAGTAGCAGATGCTAGAGACATATGCCATAAAAAGGGCTCCCTAAAAGAAGATACTGTAACTCTCTAGAGAGATTAAAGTGTTCATTCTAGCTATAAAATGTACACAAATTTACTTCCAAAGGAAGAAATAGTGGACATATGTTAGAGCTTCATTGCAAAAAATTAACAAAACTGATGAGGTTGAGTTGTAGAATAACAAATATCACCTTCCACTGAAGAAACTATAATGAAACTGAGTGCCAGTCATAATCACTGAACCAGAGTCAAAATATCTATCATGATCACAGTCCTCAAAACCATAGGTATAAACAATCAAAACAATACTGTAAACCATGGAATCTCTTTGATAATTTGCAATAATGAATCTGCTAACTTCATGGCACAGAAATTCCTCTTCACTGTTCAAGAAAATGCTTTAGAAAAAAACTAGTTATTACCATTGCATTGACAATTCTTCTGTATCTCTAAATGGCCTTTCGCGCTGTTGGTGGTAAACAATGTGAAAGGTGTACCTTATTAATCTTGTGTGCTTAGTGTCTTATGTCTAGAATTCCATCAAAAACATATTCATATGACTTTTGAACAGGCAAAGCTTATGCAAAATGAGTAAAGCCTAGTCACACCTTTTGGAGGAGACTCCCTAAAACTTTTACCAAGTTTCACTGTTGTCCCACGTCCTCTCTAGTGTTTATATGGGACTTTGATTACATCTAATCCTTAACTAGACCCTCAGTTTTCACTGCATGAAATGTATCTATTTTGATAGATACTAAAACCTCAACAAAATATAATCATGTAGTCATAACCAAACATCTCTCAAATCACATATTCTCCCTCTCTCACACTACACGTATGCTGTAGGATATACTCTCACACACACACACACACACACACACACACACCTCTTCCAGCTTCACTTTCACCATACATAACTCATCAGTCATTAACACCCAAATCATACACCTCAGATCACTAACAAAATACCAGATAATACTTCCCCTCAAAAACCAAATACACATACAAAATATACCAGTGTATACTCTCATTCACCCAAACCCATACATCCATCCCAACATATGTACACACATTCACTCTTCGCCAAATTCCAGCATAAATAACCCACATTTAAAACCTTCTCAAACTCACCCTTTTAATACGTTGCTCAAATAAGAGCCATACAACATGGCACTCATGCTCCACCACCATCCTTCTCCCATACACTGTCCACTTTCAACATACTTAAAAGAAAGCAACTTCACAACACTCTTTATAACCTCTCTTCCCCTTATCATTCCCAAAACAAACCCGCCATTCAGATACAACTTCACAGCCAAACCCCTCCATTTTTCACCACCACCCACACACCCAGACCCAAAAAAGACGTCTTCTGAGCCTTTTGTAAGAGGATAATAATTTCAGTGGGCAATACTCAGTTTTCTGCAGCACAAACTATCTCCACCTGCAAAACAAAATCTGTACAATCTCTACTGTTAAATGTTCCGTCCATTTAAAAAAACAAATACCACATATTCATCCTATTGATAGACATGAAGCCTGACTTACTTATTTTTCATTACTGAATAGTGTCTGGCACCAGTATTGCACGAAGCTGTTCCAACAGGATATAAAACCGCTATACAAAATCACATAGGCAACAGAGGCGTCTTAGCCCTAGCCATCGAATTTAAAGAAACAACAACTCTCACTAAAGCTGAGGGTGTTTCTTTAAAAGGTTGTGACACCCTACTTATCAAATACTTTCTCCTTATCTACAGACCACCACCCAGTAATGCATCATTCCCAGTCACCTTCCTAGACACAATCTCTATACTGAAACCTATGCATTCTTGATGATCCCAATGTATGGTTTGAGAAACCTAATATACCACACACCAAAACCACCTTATTGACCTCAACATACACAACCTACAGCAATTCATTCCTAACCCAACACATATCATTTTTGTCAACCCAAACATAGTTCCTCTCCAAAGAATCACACCTGTCACATAGTCTGATGAATGTTGTTGCAACCCCACAGCCAGCTGTTCATCATGCTAAAGGTGGTTGGTCTGCTAACTGAGCTAAACACCTGTGATGTGAGGGAACTCTCTATTTCAAACAGTGAAACAGCTGCATATGAGCGCATATGTTGGGAATTGGATTGCAATTTACAGGGGAAGGTCTTGTGGATGCATTTAACATAGAGTTCAAGGCAGTAAAAATGATCAAACTCACAGAGACATTATAGTTTAATCCCAAATTATCAGTGAGCCATTGAATCTATTATGAAAGATGTTTTGTTTCATTTAGTCAGTAAGCTCCTCCTCGTGTGCAAAAGAAAGGACTGTTGTTTTGCCAAGTTTCCATTTTCTTTAAATTACTTACCGGTAATGGAACTTCCCTGAGTCCTACACTCTCACTTTAATTCAGTACATATGAGGCACCCCGGCTTCATCTAGACCTAATCACATATCAATAGAAGCAATAAAAGCTCCTCTCCAGCCATTCCTCCTGTCAGTAGTCAAGCTCACAACTACCTCATGCATGAGTTGGACATACTGGGAGGACAAAGGGAGTATTAAGTGAAGGGAGGGAGTAGGACAGAGGGTAATGTTGTTATCAGTAATTAATTTAATCATTACCTCTACATCCCTTCCTCATTTTAATTCAGTACATATAAAAAATGTCTCAAGCCCACAAAGATGGACAGCTCACCATGTATGCAGAAAGAACACAGCTTTGTTGAAAAAAAATACTCTTCCCTAATCTTTCAAAGAAACTAGAACTCTGTATCCAAAGATGTATGGAAGACACTGTACCTCCGACAATCTATAGTGACTAGCAAAAGTAGATGAATCAGACCATGTAGTCACTCTACAAATCTCGGAAAGTGGAGCCTCATGAAACTCAGCAATAGCAGAAGACATGTCATGGGTCGATCTTTCCTGAATCTGAAGCAGCATGTCATAGGCTTTAGCAATCGTAATTTTAATCCGTGTACTCAGCATTGCAGTGGCTCGCTTTTCACCTTTCTTTCCTGGCCCAAAATTCACACATAGAGATTCTGCTTTATGAAATGTCTGCACTCTTTCCAAATACAGAAAAATAACCCTTCTTACATCTAACAAATGCAGCCTTGTCTTCTCCTCCTCTGAAGAAGGAGAAGGATCAAATGCTGGCAAAATTACTTCCTGAAACATATAAAGGCAGAATCGACCTATAGAACAAAGAAAGGAACCGTAACCAAAACCATTCTGTCCTCAAAAGGTTTACAAAAGGGGAATCTTCATGAGAGAGCCCTAACTTACCCAACTTTCTAGCTGAAGTAGTAGCCACAAAAAAGAAGGTCTTGAGAGTCAACAACTGCAACTCAGCAAGTTCCAAAGGCTCATACAAGGCCTTAGTCAATGCTTCCAAAACTAAGGACACATCCCAAATAGGAAAATGCCTTACAGGCTGAGCACAGGAAGTGGACAACCCCTAACAAAGCCTGGAAATCAACTCCTCATCATCCACCAGTTCTTTCAAGGACTTCTAAAAGTCTGGATTTTGGCCCTCTGTATTCATAGAGTAGCCACTGGCAATCCCAAGCTTGATCCATCGAGCAAGGACTACATAACCATGATCAGTTTCATAGACTGAGAAACTAGACCTTTCTTCTCACACCACCTAGAAGAAGACCTCCAGTGTCTATTAGAAGGCTTTCAAGTAGATAACGTCCTAGAAGCCTGCAAAGTAATCACTATTGCCTCCAGAAGACCCTGCTCTCTCAATCCCGTCCTTTCAATCTCCAAGCCATCAAGCGGAGTTTTCTCAATGTCTAATCCTCAGAATCAGAAATTTGAGCGGGGAAAGAACCAGAGGCTGTGGCTACTCAAGAACCACTTTCATCACCATAAAGAGAGGAAACCAGTTTGCCTGAGACCATCAAGGGGCACGCAGATTAACACTCACTTGTTCCTTCCTCACTCTTGCCAAGAAGAGTCGTATCAGGGCAAAGGGAGGGAAATCATAAAGAAGACCTCTTGGCCTTTGACACAAGAGCATTCAGTGACCAAGCATGTTTCTTACTTTCTCACATCCAAAATCTGTGAACATTGGCATTAAGACCTGAAGCAAAAAGATCCATCACTGGCATACCCCGACGAAGAGTCAGTAGAGTGAAAACTTACAAATTTAAAGAAAACTCAAGAGAGGATGGAATTTCCCTGATTAGTATATCAGCTGTAATATTGGAAGTTCCCTGAATATGAAGCGTGCTCAGAGAAAGTAGGAAGATATAAACCCAGGAAAAAGCTTGTGCGCAATCGAATACTGTGCCTTGGACATTGTCCCTCTTGCTTGTTCATGTGGGGGTTGATGGTAAGATTGTCTGTCTGAATCAACAAAATCGTTCCCTGTCAGAAGAGACTGCAAGGAAAGAGGAGGTTGCCACACTGCCTCAAACTCCCTCTAATTTGCGGATCGCTGAGCCTCTTTGTGAGACCAGAAGCCCTGCACCTGCTTGGAATCCCCCACGCACCCCAACCTGAAAGGCTGCCATCTGTTGTTACTAACAGGGGGGGTGGAGGCTAAAGCTGGACCTCTTTTAAGAGATTGGGGGTCATTCTAGGTCTGGCGGGCGGCTAAGGCCGCCCGCCAGACTTCCCCCCTCCAAAATACCGCTCCGCGGTCGCAAGACCGCTGATGGTATTTTGGCTTTTGCACTGGGCTGGCGGGCGACCGCCAAAAGGCCGCCCGCCAGCCCAGTCCAAAAACCCTTCCCACTAGGACGCCGGCTCAGAATTGAGCCGGCGGAGTGGGAAGGTGCGACGGGTGCAGTGGCACCCGTCGCGTATTTCAGTGTCTGCAATGCAGACACTGAAATACAAAGTGGGGCCCTCTTACGGGGAGAACCGCCAGGAACAGGATGGCGGTATGGGCTGTCAGAATCCCCCATGGCGGCGCAGCAAGCTGCGCCGCCATGGGGGATTCCCAGGGCAGCGGAAAACCGGCGGGAGACCGCCGGTTTTCCTCTTCTGACCGCGGCTGAACCGCCGCGGTCAGAATGCCCTGCGGGGCACCGCCAGCCTGTTGGCGGTGCTCCCGCCGACCCTGGTCCCGGCGGTAAGGAACCGCCGGGGTCAGAATCACCCCCATTGTCTATGGACATCCGCCAAGCCAAATTTTCTTTCACCTGTTGAGATACTGGGATTCTGAGCCTCAGATTCTGAGAACTCAGATTCCAGTTTGTCAAAATCCAGGAAACCAGTTTGTGGAGATGAAATCAAGCTCATGGTACCAGGAACTCTGAGCAACAACCCTACTCTTGGAGATTTGTGACTAAACAATTCCAAAATAAGACTTTGAATTTTTGTGATTCAGTGTGGTGCAACAAGACCTTTCCCTGAATTTTGAGAAAGCGAGCTCCTACAAAAGTTACATTTTGAACTGGCCCTAGAATAGATTTTTCCCAGTTTATAAGAAACCTGTGAGACTGCAACACTGTCAACACTCTGTTGCTATGAAACAAGAGCACTCCTTCTGAAGGGGCCTGAATGAACAAATCATAAAGGTGGGGACGGACAAATAGACATTCTGAATGATGCAGGGCAACTAATGTTGGCAACACCTTAGTGGACACTCAAGGAGAAGATTTGAGTCAAATAGGAAGAACTGAAACTGAAAGTGATCGCCCCCCCAGAGTGAACCGCAAAAACATTTGGTCTGATTTTCTGATGGACACGTGCAGATAATCATCCTCTAAATTGATTGACGTCAATTAATCCACCAATGAACCAGTGGGAGAATGGTTTGCAAGGTCATCATCTGAAGTTGACCCACTTCAAATCCAGGACAGGCATGTATGCTCCTGAGGTCTTCTGTACCTAGAAAGGGATTGAGTAGGTCCCAGTCCCTTTTGTGCTGAGGCACTCTCACAATTGCTAGTTTCCTGAGCAACAAATTGGCCCCTTCCAGCAGAGCCAAGCGTTTGGGAAGTGAAGTATGAAAATTAGTCAACTTTACTACCATAATAATAAGTCTATTGCATAACATTGCCAACTATCATTAGCGCCCAGGCATCCATTACATTTTTTGGCAGAAATTTAGAAAATGTTGGAGCTGACCTCCTACTGGCATGGACTTGAGGGAAACCATAATTGTTAGGACCTCTTCTTCATCTGCCCTTTTTTCCCCAGAATCCTTCTTAGGAGAAAACCTGTTTGTTTGGTACTTCTCAACTACCTCCTGTTAGAAATGGGGTCTCTAGTTAGCAGTGATTTGCACCCTGTCCAAATAGGAACCCTCACTCTAGTCAGGGTAAGGTAGCCACATAGATAAGACTACCCCTGCTCAACCCCTTGGTAGATTGGCATAAGCTTATCTCAGAGGCAATGTGTAAAGTAATTGTATACACATACACACAGCAACAAAGTGAAAACACTACTAAAGTACTCAACACCCATTTTAGAAAAATAGCCAATATTTATCTGAGTAAAACAAGACCAAAGTGCCAAAAATCCAACATTCACCAGCAAATATACAACTTTTAAAAATGTAAATGTAATTGTAGTTTCTTGAAATCAATTAAGCGCTTTACTGAGCAAAGTACCTAAGATGCATCAAAAACAAAGAAGATGTAGGCTGCAGGGGAAGTGATGAATTGAAAGAGCTGCAGATGCATTGGTTCCTTACTGCTGCAGGGGAGGTGATGTGTCAGTTCCTTACTGCTACGCAGGGAGGCGATGTGTCGGTTCCTTACTATCGCAGGGGAGGTGTTGTGGCGGTTGCGGCAAGTGGTGGTTCCTTACTGCGATGCAGTGTTGATGACAAAAATGTCACCAAAGGACAATGTGTCGATGATGCATTGAAAGTCAAGCCGCAACGTGGCAATCATATAGTGAAGCAGAAGCTGCGTCAAAGTCAGAGCGTTGCATCATGGACCTCGGTGATGCAGTGCTCAAAGTCACTCAGGGATGGTTTTGCTGATGTGCAGCGATGGAAAGCTGGGGCCTGCGTTAAAAAGACCGTGGTTCTTGCGTCAAGTGGGTACCACGCTCCGGTGCAGGCAGTGGCAATGCGTCAAATCCTTAAAGCGATGCATTGGTTCGAAATTATGCTGTGAGTCAGTGCATGTATTTTCTTCTTGTAGTACCAAAAACCTCTTTCAAGGGCCCAGGCTGGATTTAGCACCACTTGACAGGACAGGGCTCTCAGCAGAGGAGTGCAGGTGCTGGCAGATTAAACCTTTGATGCCCCTGAGCCTTCTTAGCAGGAGGCAAACTCAACTTAAGTCCTTGGAGAACCTTGGAAAGCAGGATGTAGAAAGCAAAGTCTGGTCCTTTCACTCCCATGGCCAGGAGCTGCAAGCCAGCACAACAAAGCAACAGGCAGAGTGGCAGTCCCTCCTATAGCAACCAGCTCTTCTTCCTGGCAGAATTTCCTCAATCCAGAAGTGTTCTAACTCTGTGGTGTCAGAGGTCCATTTCTGTCTTTGAAGTAGGCAAACTTCAAAGAGAAGTCTCTCTTGTGCTCAAGACCCTGCCTTTCACCTGTCGTGGCACCCACACACACTCCAGGGGGATGGAGACTGCTTTGTGTGAGGACAGGCACATCCCTATTAAAGTGCAAGAGTCAGCTCCTCTCACCACACAAGAAGACCCATTAGCCTGTTGATGGGCCATCAGGATATGCAGGGCACATCTCAGCTCTCTTTGTGTGACAGTCTAGAGTGAATGCACAAAAAGCCCAACTGTCATTCGGACCCAGATGTGTATTCAGCAGACAGGCAGAGGCACAGAATGGTTAAGCAAGAGAATGTCCACTTTCTAAAAGTGGCAATTTCAAACTTACATTTAAAAGAACAACTTCACCAAAAAATGTATTTTTTAATTATGAGTTCAGAGACCCTAAACTCCTCATCTCTATCTGCTCCCAAATGGAATCAACACTTAAAAGATATTTCAATGCAATCCCTATGTTACCCTATGGGAGAGATGGGCGTGGCAATAGTGAAAACAAATTTAGCAATATTTCACTATTAGGACATTTAAACAACACCAGTACATGCCCTACCTTTTAAATACACTGCACCCTGCCCATGGGGCTGCCTTGAACCTACATTAGGGGTGACATACATGTAGAACGTATGAAGTTTAAAACTTCATACACAGACACTGCAGTGGCAGGTCTGAGACATGTTTACAGGGCTACTCATGTGGGTAGCAATCAGTGCTGCAGGCCCACAAGTAGCATTTCATTTACAGGCCCTGGGCACCCATAGTGCACTTTACTAGGGACATACTAGTAAATCAAATACACCAATCATGGAGAAACCAATCAATACATTTTACACAGAGAGCATGTGAACTTTAGCACTGGTTAGCAGTGGTAAAGTGCCCAGAGTCCTACAGCCAACAAAAAGAGGTCAGAAAAAAAGGAGGAAAAAGGTAAAAACCTACAGATAACCCTTCAAAAAAGGGTCAGGCCCAACACCTTTTTTTCTAGTCCCTCGTCCACTTATTGGATCTGGCCGCAATTATAGCTCCAGAAGATATTGTTGTTGTTTTGACCACATCTGAGGAGATATCAGCCAGCAAACGTCCCTGTTGATCTATACCAGCCAAACCTCTCAGCATTCCTGACCTTCTGTGATAGCCATCAACAGAGCATCAAAATCCTTAATGAGTGATTGAGCCACATATGCTGCATACAAACTGGCTTTCAGCAATAGATTTTATTCAGCGAATGCCTTCCAAAATCCTGAATCTACCTTTTTTCAAAAGGTTTAGAAGGAGAACAATCCTCTGGATTAATGGATGACTTCTCAATCAAATTGGCCAAAATTCCATCCACTTTCATGTTATGGGGCAGAACACCATAACCCTCCAACATATAAAGCTTTTGAAAAAATCCTAGCACACTTCCCTTGTCCATTCATTCATCACCATGTCTATCAATGAAATGGCACTGAATAAAGAAACGCCTAATGTATTGTGGGAATAGGTTCTGTCCCACCTCATCCTTTCAAAAGAGGTTAAAGCATAAATTATGTTGCACATGGGCCAGAATGTCCCAAATATCCTCCGACCTGAGATACTTTACCAATGAAGTGGATGGTTTATCTGCATCCGAGAAAGATAAATCATAATCATCCCTCCTTGTAACAGACTTGATACATCTCTGAGACTCAGCCGTCTGTAATGCTCTTTAAAGAGCCTTTTCAATCTTGCCTGAACTTCTGTCTGTGATGTAAGAGGAGGACCAGCATCAGCCTTTTGCCCACTTTTTACAAGATGCTATGCTAGGCTAGCTCTTCATCAACAGAAGTTGAGAAAGAAATGACATGCTTGTTCTTCAACTGATGTTTCTCAGACATACTGGCACTATAGGATCATACTCCCTGTTGGCTCCTAAAATTACATCACACAGGCTGAACGCTGCCCAGTCAGTCCCTAAACAGCCACATACCCACAAATGGGAATTAAGGACCTCAACTCCAATTAAACCTAAAAAAGGGAAAACCCAAAAGCAGCATATTTGCCCTCCCTCAAGAAACCTACTGCCTTTGTCTGTGTAGGACTGCTCCTCCACAGCCGACCTCGCTGCAAACTACATTAGCCATCCCCTAGGCCAGAAGAGCAACCCCAGCCATGTCAGATCCGCCAAACCCCATCAGGGTATACCATGCTGCTCCAGGCGTGTGCCACTCTGCATGCAGCTAACTCAGAACACACAGGCTGATGAATCGCCTGAAATGCCTGCAAAGCAGAGTGATTCAAAGGACAAATCCGAAACTTGCAGCGGCAAGGCCCAACCACCTCAAACGGTGTGAACAGGTACCATGAAGACAGACAAAAATAAATAGGAGGCAAGGCCTGGGAAGGGGTGTTCATTGCTTCTCTTGGCATTTGATTGGGTCTAGGCAAGGCAGGTTTTGCACATATGTGCTGAATTAAAGTGAGGGAGTGACGTAGGGGGAAATGCAATTTTTCTTACTCACCAGGTTAGTACTAACTGAAACTACTAGGTAAAGTAGTCTGTTCTGTTTTCCACATATGGTAACAAGTGATGCATGGCACTTGTGAAGTTCCGATTCATGAAAAGTGACCACAATGGATCATGCACTGTAATTGTACACCTGCCACTGCCTAATGGGCAAGGAATGGCTAGAGATAAAAAGCTGTCAATTTATCACTGTGACCATGCTTGCAGATCAATCAGTCTGGCCGTGTGGCTTCTTCAACTGGTAGGTGATGGGATCACAGGAGGATTTTGTTCTGGCCAACGTTATGAATTGAATTTACACAGCACAATTCTATTACTCAGTGGGAAAATAGCCTTGGAGGAGCACTCTCTGTACAGTAGACAGCATCACTATATTAAGTTTCATGGGAAATGTAATATACGTTTATACTACAGGAACATTAATGTTCAGTCACTTCTTTTTGTTGGAAACATTGTAACCCTCTGCAGAAATCGTTTTCATTGCTGTAAGAACGTGTTAAGAAAGTTTACACATTGGGCACAAAGGAACCTTTCTACAAACTGCACTTTGTAACATGTTTACCAGTACCACAGTAGTTCTACTCATGCACTACAAAATGTTATTCACAATCCTACAGTTGGTGATCCCCCCATGTTCCTGCTTTTCTATGCAGGGGACTCAGCCTTGTGTGCAGATGTCTCCACCACGCATGCAGAATGTATAACACGGTTGTAAAGTTACCAGTTATGGCCATAAAGTAAATTGATGAAGACTGCACCCCGACTTGAGGGTTGGAAATATGTAATTAGGAGCAACTTAACACTTCAAAATGGAGAACAGAAAAAAAGTAGTGGACTTATTCCTAGGAGTAAGAGTAAATTTACGCATGAGTAAATCAACCTTCTTAAATTTACTCATGTGATTAGGGCCCATAGTGAGAGAAAAGGCAGAGTTGTGGAAGTGCTTTTGGTTTTTAAAATGAAAGAGACATAGTGGACAAAAGATTACAAACTTAGGGCCTGATTTATACTTTTTCAGCGCTGCATTTGCGTCATTCTTTGATGCAAAAGCGGCACAAACTTACAAAATTCAATTATATTTTGTAAGATTGCGCCACATTTGTGTAAAACAATTACGCAAATGCGGCGCTAAAACAGTTTAAATCAGGCCCTAAGGGTCGTATTTACAAGACCACCTGCGCCACAGGAGCATCACTGTTGATGCTCTGGTGGCACAAACTACAGAGACATATCTACAAGGCCACGTAAAGCCACTCTGCATGTTTTTTCTTGGACTTGTAGATATGGCATGAGGCAACTCAGCACAAGTTGCTGCGTTGCCTCACATTGCATTAGTGGGCCCTGCCATGGGCATTACAGTGGGTGATCCTGTGTAGCACCCATGGCATTTGACACATTCCGAGATTTTCAAGAAACCGTAAACGTGGGAATTCATCGAAAGACTATGCCTCGCCAGGGGTGGAGTAAGGGAGGCGGAAGGAAGAAATAACATTATTTCTCCCCATTTTTGCCTCTTCTATGTGTGCTGTATTCTGCAGCACACATAGAAGGAGGAAAATGCCTCCATTGATAGCTTTTGTGAAGGAAGGTGTCCCTCCCTGCACAAAAACCATCATCTCCACAATGCAGACACCCTTGTACCATGGTGCAAAGGTACCTTTGTCGGCGCATCAAATCATTAACATTTACGAAGCGCGCTACTCACCCGTGCGGGTCTCAAGGCGCTAGGGGAAAGGGGGGGTTACTGCTGCTCGAATAGCCAGGTTTTTAGGAGTCTCCGGAAAGCGGGATGGTCATGGGTGGTCCTGAGGCTGGTGGGGAGGGAGTTCCAGGTGTTGGCCGCCAGGAAGGAAAAAGATCTCCCACCCGCCGTGGAGCGGCGGATGCGAGGGACGGCAGCGAGTGCGAGACCAGAGGAACGGAGGAGGCGGGTGGGGACGTAGAAGCTGAGGCGTCGGTTGAGGTATTCCGGTCCCTTGTTGTGGAGGGCTTTGTGTGCGTGGGTGAGAAGTCGAAAGGTGATCCTTTTGCTGACTGGGAGCCAATGCAGGTGTCTCAGGTGTGCGGAGATGTGGCTGTTGCGGGGTACGTAGAGGATGAGGCGTGCCGATGCGTTTTGAATGCGTTGCAGGCGATTTTGGAGTTTGGCTGTGGTCCCGGCGTAGAGGGTGTTGCCGTAGTCCAGGCGGCTCGTGACGAGGGCGTGGGTCACGGTTTTTCTAGTGTCGGCGGGGATCCAGCGGAAGATCTTGCGGAGTATGCGGAGGGTGAGTAAGCAGGCGGAGGACACGGCGTTGACTTGCTTGGTCATGGTGAGAAGAGGGTCCAAGATGAAGCCGAGGTTGCGGGCGTGGTCTGTGGGGGTCGGTGCGGTGCAGAGGGCCGTGGGCCACCAGGAGTCGTCCCAGGCGGATGGGGTGTTGCCGAGGATGAGGACTTCCGTTTTTTCAGAGTTCAGCTTTAGGCGACAGAGCCTCATCCAAACTGCGACGTCCTTCATACCCACTTGTAGGTTGGTCTTGGCGCTGGCGGGGTCCTTGGTGAGGGAGAGTATAAGTTGGGTGTCGTCGGCGTAGGAGGTGATGATGATGTCGTGCTTGCGAACGATGTTGGCGAGGGGGCTCATGTAGACATTGAAGAGTGTCGGGCTGAGTGATGAGCCTTGAGGTACGCCGCAGATGATCTCGGTGGGTTCTGAGCGAAACGGAGGGAGGTAAACTCTTTGGGAACGGTTTGAGAGGAAGGGGGCAATCCAGTCCAGGGCCTGGCCTTGGATCCCGGTGGAGCAGAGGCGGGTGATTAGGGTGCGGTGACAGACGGTGTCGAAGGCAGCCGAGAGGTCGAGGAGAATGAGGGCGACTGTTTCACCGTTGTCCATCAGGGTTCTGATGACGTCAGTGACTGAGATGAGGGCATGGCAGCCATTTGTGCACTAGCGCAGGGGAAGAGGTTGGAAATGTGCTGTTTCTTGTACGTATGGCACATTTATGCCCTTACCCGGTGGTAAGGCATTTGCTGAGCCGCCCTTGGCCTTGTAAATATGGCCTTAAGGGTGCATGGACAGACACTATAAAATCCAGACTGAATGATGTGAGAGTAGAGGCTGTAAACTGCTTTAGATCCTTAGTGCAGAATGTTGAGAGAAAATACTGTGTGTAAGAACGGTACAAAGCAATGGTCTCACATTATAAGTACTGCCATCATGTCATCCTCACTACATTTTAATTTGCAATGTCTACAGTTCTATCCCAATTTACGCCACGTCCTGCATACTGTGTTTGTTTAGGGTGGGAAAATCAGACAGGGCGATTATTTAGTCTTTAGTGAAATTAGGGATGCACTCTATCCATGAGAATTTTGCATGTTTTCATTCACAACTAACTTAGATGGCTCTTTAGAAAATGATGTTCTTAATGGAAATCTGTATGTGCTGGTTAAGCAAATGATGTTCCATCAGTTAGCCAAAAAAGATATAAATTATGAATGTGTGAGAGCTGGGTACAGCAATCTAAAGAGGATTCTATGAATACCAGATCGTGAATCATGATTCTCAGACGTCAACCTAGCTTGATATTAATGCATCGAAACGAGGTGTGTCAAATAACCGTGGGAACCTGGGCATACATATACAAAGTAGATATTAGTTCCTTCAAGTGTAGTGCACACAAGGTGTACATGTTTAGGGAAAACAATAGGAGATAATTTCAAACCAGAATTGATCATTATTATAGATTTATATCAAAGGTAAATCAATTTCTAGTGCCATATCAATTGATCGTGCATACTGGACAACAGGACATATAGACGGGAATATTTTAGTACATAGGTTAGATTTACATTAAATCTATGAGTACATGACATGTATGCAGACAATGACAGATTTAGTATGTCCAATCCAATTCACAATACATAGAAGATGCTAAATGTGCAGAGCGGTGTGAAGTGTAGTGCTTGAGTGACAGAAACATATGGAAAATAAATGTTAAATGCAGCTTTTCTTGCAACCTTTCAAATCACTTCGGGTCCATAGGGACTACTTTTGTAAGAGAGTTTAGATGAATCTACTTTGACCGCTCATTAAAAAACGAATAACGTTGATGCTTACTGAGTCATCGCAGATAACACCTGTTTTCATCTAGGTATGTTCTAGAGACATAAAATGCCATATCAGGTTCTTAGCTGTTTGTGTTTTTTGTAGTACAAAGGATTTTATGCCGTCCGTTTTGAAAACAGTCCATGTACTCAATGCTACACCAGGTTGAAGTCATTTGAACTACAAGAATTTGCTTGAAAATTTTATTCATTTACTAGACTTCTCTAAGTGGATCAATACTTCTACGGTACAGGATGGACATGGCTGGGCATAAACCAAGTGCTTCAATACTGCTTATATTTTTGTTTAAAGCACGTCAGTCCCTTTTATCTGGAAATTTCATGAATGGAAACAAACTTCTTCAGAAACAGCTACAACCCCTATTTGATGGACACTAATTTGAATGCTGCCTTGCACTGTTCTTGTCGCCATCGACGTAGGCTTTTCACTCAACTTACTTCAGATATTTGTCTTTTCAGAATTCCTGCCTCCCTGTTTTCATTACCTTTCCATACATCTATTTTATCTTTTAACCTCATAAGTGTACAGTAGATGATCTTCACGGCAGCTGAACTACCTTTGGGATGTAATGGACGTGTTGACCACGCCTTGGCACCCATAGAGAGGACACCCTCAGGTACGCACTCCAGAGGGTTTCCCCTCTCAAGCTGACACCTCAGACTGCAGAGGAAGGGATTCCTCTGCAGTGCAAGGTGAAGTTTTTGTGTAATTTCAAACAATCAATCAATGAGGACTTGTAAAGTGCGGCTGATCACCCATAGGGTCTCAAGGCACTGAAAGAAGGCATGCTGCTCAGTCGAAGAGCCAGGTCTTGCAGTCCTTCCTGAAATATTTCAGTCTGCCTGAGCTTGAGGGGTAGTGTGTTCCATTGTCAGGCTGCTAGGTAGGAGAAGGATCTTCCTCCTGCTGTACTTTTCCAGATCTTGGGGACAAATGCAAGGAAGACCTGAGAGGAACAGAGACGTCTGTTGGGTACATAGAAGGTGAGGCGGTGGTTGAGGTGTGCTGGTCCTATGTTGTACAGTGCCTTGAATGTGTGGATCACGAGTTTGTATGTGATGCGCTTGTTGACTGGGAGCCAGTGCAGGTCTCTGAGGTAGGAGGAGATTCGTCTGTGTTGGGGGATGTCCAGGAGTCTGGCTGCTGCATTCTGGACTCAATGTAGTCTTGATTGAATTTTCTTGGTAAAGCCGGTGTATAGTGCATTGCTGTAGTTCAGTTTGCTGGAGATGAGTGTATGGGTGACTGTCTTCCTCGTGACGGGGGGAATCCATTTTAAGATCTTCCATAGGTGATGGAGGGTGTGGAAGCTTGATGAGGAGAAGGTGTTAACTTGGTGGGACATTGATAGACTGGAGACCAGGATGATGCCCAGGTTGAGCACATGGTCCATGGGGGAGGGACGTTCCCCAGTGCAGTGAGCCACTAGGAGTCATTCCAGGCAGAAGGGGTGGAGCCGATTACGAGGATCTCTGTCTTGTCCAAGTTGAGCTTGAGGCAGCTGGCCTCCATCCATGCGGCGACTGCTCTCATTCCATTGTGGAAGTTCCTCTTGGCTTGCACAGAGTCCTTAGACAGGGAGAGGATCAGTTGGGTGCCATCAGCATAGGAGACTATGTTTAGCTTGTGTTGTCTGGTGAGCATGGCGAGTGGGGCCATGTAGACATTAAAAAGTGTCATGCTGAGTGAGGATCCTTGGGACACTACGTAGCAAGTGTCTTTAGGTTCTGAAGTGAATGATGGTAGTCTGACCTTCTGTGTTCTTCCAGTGAGGAAGGACCTGATCCAGTTCACTGCTTTGTGTTGATGCTGACATCATGCAGTCTGTCGTAGAGGGTGGAGTGGGAGACGGTGTCAAATGCAGAGGAGAGGTCAAGGAAAGTGAGTGTGGCAGTGCCTCTGTGGTCCAGTATGATGCGTATGTCATTGATGGCTGGTAAGAGTGCTGTTTCGGTGCTGTGGTAGCTTCTGAAGCCTGTACTGGGAAGGGGATCCGATGGTGCTCCTAAGTGGATGAAGTTCATCTGTCTATGGGTGTCCTCTATGGTGATGGGCGTCCAGGCAGTCAGCATTTGATGGGGTGCAATGCCCATGGTGGAGAGCAGTGCTGGCAGGCTTCGATTCCTGAAGCCTTAATAGATGCCCTGGATCTAGCGGTGAAAGAAGGTGGCAAGGTCGTCATAGAGGTCTTAGGAGGCAGGGATGGATGAGGTGTCTGCCCCGGGGTTTGTGAATTCTTTGACGATGGCGAAGAGCTCTTTGCAGTTGTGACTACTGGTGTTTAGGCGTGCTTGAAAGGCAGCTTTTTCGGTGGTTCCCATGTTCTGGTAGTGTGTGGTGACTGCTATTTTGTAGGTTGTGCGGTCTTCGGTGGATTTACTGAGCCTACATTTACGTTCCAATTGTCTGCAGATGTGCTTGGATTCCTGTAGGTCTGGCATAAACCACATGGGTGTTTTGCTCTGTTGCATTCTCTGCTGATTTCCATAGGGGGGCTACAGTGTTGGTGCAGTTTGGAAGCCATCAGAGTAGGTTGGCTGTGGCTTTGTTAGCGTCCATTGCATTTGGTGGGAGGGAGTGGTTGAGAGAGTTGGTGAGCTGTGCTTGTGTGACTTTGCCCCTGCGTCTGCCAGGGGGATTGGGGTGTGGTGGCGTGTGGTGTTCTTTGTGCAGGTAAAGTGGATGCACTTGTGGTCGGTCCAATGGTGTTCAGAGGTGTGGGGGATGGTGAAGTTATCCTCTGCTGGGAAGACAGGGTCGAGAATGTTTCCAGCTCTGTGGGTGGGGATGTTGACGAGTTGTTTGAGGTCAAGAGATGTAAGGTTGTCTAGGAGGTTAGAGGTGTTGGGGTCATTGAGGGTGTTGAGGTGGAAATTGAGGTTGCCGAGTAGGATGTAGTCAGAGGAGGTGAGTGCTTGGGGGGCGACGAGGATGGTGATGTCTTTGCAGAACTGGGGTCGGGTTCTGGGTGGCCCGTAGATAAGGATACCATGTAGGGAGGTGTTTGGGTTGGTCTGGATCTGGAAGTGTAGGTGCTTGTGCGTTGACTGAGACTGTGACTTGGTGCTAGTAGTCAGGCAGAGGTTGTTCTTGTAGATTATGGCAATGCCTCCACCAGGCCAGTTGGCTCTGTCTTTGTAGATGATTTTGTAAGTATCTGGGATGGCTGTGGCAATGTCTGGGGCGGCGGTGGTGGTGATCTAGTTTTTCGTGAAGAAGGCGACGTTGAGTCGAGGAGGTCCCGGACGTCTACCAAATGTTTGACGAGGGAGCGTGTGTTGAGGAGTATACACATGAGGTGGCTGTTGTGCTTGGTTTTGGAACACGTGGTGGTCCTTGGAGGGTGTTGGAGCAGGTGCGGCAAGAAAAAGGTCCATGGATGTTCCTTGGGTTGGCTTGGTGGCAGGCTGTGGATCGTCCCGGGTTGAGGGCACGTAGAGTGCTCGCATCGAACCAGTGGACGGGCCAAGAACCAGGGTCTGTGGCGCTGGGCACGGTCCAGGTGCGGACAGGCTTGCCCTGGTGTGCCTTCAGAGCTCCCGCTGTGTGCAGCCGCCATTAAGAAGGGGTGGGAGACCTGAGGTCCAGTCAGCTGGGAGGCGGGAGGCCGGAAAAAGAGCTTTGCGGGGGAGGAGAGCGATGGCAGCAGCGGCACGGGAGGGAGAGGTTAACAAAAGAGACAGAAAAGTAGAAGAGACAGAAAAAAGAAAAAATGGAAAACGAAGTGAAAACAGAGGTAAAAAGGCAGGAGTAAGGAGAGACAGAGAGAGACAGAAGATACTTACTTGTTGATGGCCACTAGGCCACCAAGGATGAGGCACAGGCAGGAGCCTGTGGGTGGAGGAGGGCCTCAAACTGAGAATCAGGCAGGCTCTCCATTCGTTCCCAAGGCAGACGCAGCAGCAGGCACACCAGGAGGAGCTGGGGAGGGCAACAGACGCTGACCAGGAGGTCAGTGGAGTCACAACCTGTGAGCACTGGCATCACCACCATTGAAACTGAAAGTCCTTGGAACCAAAGGACCCCAGGGACTTTCAGTGTGTGCGGTGCTTGGGCACAGCTTAGCCCCACCCATCACAGATGTTCATAGAAGAAGTATAGTCGAAAACAGGAGAGTCTTCAGTTTCCTGCTCTGCTTCTTCTGAGTGAATTCCTGTTCATGGATTAATGCAGGAGATCAACTGATGAGGAGAATCCACTCCACTAGACCAGCAGGGTGTCTTTTGTACGGGACAGTGCTATGCCAAAGCTGTAACCAGGTAATGAACACATTGGCACTACATTGATTTGGCAAAGTCACAGTTCTGATACATTCCTATCCGGTGCTACCAGATCTCTCACAATTGGGGACTATTTTTGTCAGGATAACAGAGGGAATAATAAATAATAGCACCTTTTCTGTTGACTAGACATTCTGAAATGTTGAGGGAATTATCTGCAAGAAAACATTTTGGGATTCCCCAGGGCCCTAAGAAATGAGTGACCCCCTTTATGAACTGTCAGGCCACAGGAACTCACTGATTACCATGGAGTGCAAGGTCCCTTTTGGAAAAAGTCACTAAATTTATTGTCAATCCTGCGGATATGAAAAAGCAATGGGGTTCACACAAGCAAAATCACTATGGGCTTCCCAAGATTGCTACTTTGGGGACATTTCTAGGATTAGTACATTTGTCTGAGTACCAGCCATCCTCAGATCCAAACATAGCAGCTTTCCACCATTGCAAAAATTTACCTCATGAGGTAATCTTGGTTAAATCTTTCTATGGTAGAATTTTGGGACTATTCCTGTTCTGGGCAAAAGGCACAGCCACTAACATTGAGTACCATTTCTCTAAGGAGAAGTGTTGTTGGGTCATAGCACTTTTGTAATTGTATTTGTAATGAGGTAGTATAGAGGAAAGAAAAGACTCAAAGGCTAGCCAGAAAATATTTCCATTAATCATGATGCAGAGCATAGCCCATTTTCAACATCCACACTAAGTTCAGAGCTTCCTATTTAAGAAGTGTGAGGACTATACTTGTTTTGTTTGACATTTGGACATTCTTTGTAAGAGAAACTGGTAGAATTCACTCAAGCAACAGTGTACCTGACTCTACCAAGTATATTGCTTTTCAGAAATTTCTGGGGTTGGTTGTTTTCCCAAGGTGCTAGCCGACCCTGAGCTATAATATGGCAGATACCAACTTCCCCAAAATTGACCTTTTTCAAAACAACTTGAACATATTTTATATGGTAACCCCTTGGGGCCTTTTCTGTTCTGAGAGATAGAACGACCCACATGTATTGGGTACTATTTCATTGTGAAAAGCATGGGAAAGCTGGGTGATAGGACACTTGCTATTAACCATTACTTTTAAATATTTTTGTTTTCTATTGCAAGTGTGTGTTCACAAAAACACATTTTGAAAACGTTTCCACAGAATCAGCATTATGAGTAAACCAGAATAACGAGTGGCAAAATAAGCACTACTCCTAAACTTAAATTCCTGGTTAGATACAACTTTGGCCTGAATATCATTTGTAGAAAGCAAATTTCAAGGCGTATGCCAAATTACCCAAATTTCATGAGGAAGGGTACGAGGCAGTAATTAAGAGGTTAACCTCAGGTAAAAAAAAAAAAAAGAAGTCTTTGATTTTGATGTCTTCATATGCCAAATCATTAGCATGTATTTATATCTCTATGTGAAACCTCCTTTTAATTTTTTTATGTCTCTTGTACACTCTGTCATGATTTAACTGGTTTGCTAGCCAGGTAACTTCTATGCTACCCATAATGCATCCAATAAATGCATGGTCAGCATCATTTATACATAGGCTTGTGGCATTTTGTTTTACTATCTATATATATCTATTTCATTTCTAACCTACCCTTGTTGCTACTAATGCTACTTTAAATATTTGAATATGAGTAATGCCTTTGCCAACTTACATCTGCTGCTCACATACAAAATGCAGTGCTTATGTCCTCATCATTGGTCTAACATATGACTTCACAAATAACATATATTAACTCACATTACCATATGATTAATGTTATAAATGACGCTGCTATGGATACAGGGTGATCTCACTGTGTATAGATGCTGTGTGTGGTCTTCCTATTTATCATTGCAAATATTCTGAGGTCATAAGCACTGCATTTGTTCTGTACGTTATGGGTTGCACAACACATAGGCAAGCTATGGTTTGTGGACATATACCTAACTCAGCAATTTCATTATTTTTTGGCATTATTTTATAACCATAATTGTGCTATAACTGAAAGGTTTTTTTGTAAATTTCTGAATTTGTCAAAATTACATTAACATGGTATCACCAAAGCGGACCACAAGTACATATTTACTGGTGTTTTGTTTACATGGAAAAATAAAAGTGTTTTGCTTGTGTTTGGAGATATATATGTATGGGGTAGGTGTGGTGGTAAATGATACCACCCCTCTGTTATGATGAAGTCTAACCAAATTCGAAATTACATTCAGCTGTAATAATAATAATAACTTTATTCAGATTCATATAATCCATAAAAGTGCATAAATACATAAATACTTAAAATCCCGCCCAAAAATACACATAAAAACCAGAAAGGGCCGATCAATCAATAGCCTACAGTATACTCCATCTCTTGATACTCCTGTAGTACTTGTCATTATATAATACTTAGTCCATCTATATGAAGCACTTATTGGCTCCACATAATTAACTACCATCCTTAAAACCCAATTCAAACAATAAAATAAAACCATCAGTTTAAACTTTTCTGCCCCGCCCATCAGTAAGACCAGTGCTCATCCAAATCTTTAGCCTCTTTGTCAGCTCTTAGAGGCTATCCAACTCTCGATCTGCATAAAGTGCTAAGTGCAACGTCGAGCCATCAAGGTCCGTACTTTTCTTTTGTCGTAGGGCTTACTATAAATTAACTCCCCCAGCCCACTCCCGAGCCAGAAACCTATCTCTTCTAGTCCACACACCCAGGAGAAAATGGCTCAATGGGTAAACTATTGTCTATCTGTACTTGTCCTAAACAGGCGCAACGTCACTCGATAGTCCCCAATCCCTAGGGATTGAGAAATTGGCCTAAGCCACCACCGCCTAGAGACTCGATGCCCTGGGCAGACAATAACAATATGGTTCACCATTTCAGGCATTAATTTGCAAAGTGGGAATAAGGCAGAAGACCTATCTCCTCGCCAGGAGCTACAAAAGGTATTCAACGGCAAGCAGTCATATCTAAATCGCAAATACAAACGTTTTGTCCTCAGGGGAGTAACGTAGTCCAAGAGTTCTTCAAAATTAGCCACAACGTTAAACTCCAAAAATGTTTCTGTTAGGTGGCCCTGTTTGGCCCTAGACTGCTGGCACTCCCTAATATACTGCCAATAAGCCACCTTGAGTACCTGTTTATCTTCTCTGTGAATTTGATCCGGCTGTTCCCAGAGTGCCAAAAGCTTCAGCTTTTGGTACCAAACATAAGTCAAGCTTTACCAAGTGGCCCAGACATGCACTGTACGTGGCCAGTTCAGGGATAGACCAAACCCGTACTCAGTAGAGTAGGGGTTTTAGCTGTATTTTATCAGTCACTCTGTTGATGCCCATGTCATATCCCAAGGGGATAAGCGGGGTGCTAGTTAGTATGGCCATTACTGCCCTAATGAAATTGTTTTTGGCTACCTCTAGCCTATGTGTATTTGCATACCTCCAAATTTCTGCACCGTACATTGCTGCATTGACGGTCTTGGCTCAATATGTCTCGAGGGCTGGTGAAATAGAACGGGTACTTGTGGCTCTAAAAAAATGAAAAATGGCCTTAGATCTATGTAGTGATGTTAGGGAGCTTTTTACTACTTGGGAATCCCATTTTAGTTTCAGAGACATGGCAATACCCAGATAATCAAACTCTGTCACCCTTTCAAGATTGGAATCACACACTCTTATGCTCCTCATTCTTGCTATACATTTCCCAAAAACCATATAATTAGTCTTGGAGCAATTTATCTCCAACCCTTTTTCTCTGCAAAAGTGCCCACATTTTGTCCCAAAGTTTTGCAGTCCCACTGGGGACTTGAAAATTAGCAGTGAGTCATCCGCAACCAGCAAGATAGGAATTTTCCCACCATTACTGATGGGGAAATCATTTATACACTGGCCAAGATATTCTGTGACATCATTCATTCATATATAAAGAAAAAAGTGTGGAGGCCAGCAAGCATCATTGACGTACCCTCCTGCAGATTGGGATTCTTGATGTCACCTCTCCATGTCCTCCCAATGGACCTGGGCAAAAATTGCTTGAGAAGTTGTTGCCGAATGAGCAGACAAAATGGTTGGAACACAAATCTCTACAGAAATATTTAGAAGTTGGGGGAATCTGCAGGGCTCTGAAGATTCTAATCATCCCCAGCTTTGACAATCCTAATACCGAAATATTGAAAGAGTGGGCTCAGGTCAGACTTCCGCATCAAGTGACCGCGGAAGCCCAGAACTGGCACGGACATATATATATATATACTAGGTAGTTATAGTTAGTGCCTAGTTTGCTAATAACTTTGGTGCTGTTTGATGAATCTTCACAAAAACGTCCCAAAAATACAATGCTCACTTCAGCTGCTGTCTGGAACGTTTCGGAGTAATCCGTCAAGCAAGGGCTGAGAAAAAGGGGGGGTCCCAAAATGCTTTTTCCTGCATGTATTTTTCTACAGGGATTTTGAACAGGAATAGTGCCTGAACCACTGGACGGAATTACACCAAAATGGCAGACAGGTAGCTCTTGGCCCAGAAACTGCCCTTTTTGTTATTTGGTGTAAATCCATTCAGTAGTGTCTGTGAAATTAAAGAAAAAGCACATTTGCATATAGGGACACGAAGGCTCTGCAAACCTTCCTGATCGCATGATGAGATCTGATTGACTGCCAACACTTCAACAAGGAGTGTTGGCAGCCATCTTGGGACTTGGCTTCAGCTGAGTCCCAGAAAAAAAGATTCAAAAGAAAGGAAAGGGGTCAGGGTAGGAACATCCTGACCCCATAGCTCTGGTAACTATAACTCGTGCCCTCCCCATGCACTGCTAATTAGCCCACAAATTACGGCACTCATGACATCTTTGATAACATCATTGATTATATCAATGTAATGTATGCAGTAAACTTTTTGATGAAATAACTATGCATGCCAGGGGCATGAGTTATAGTTACTTTAGGGCAAGAGCTATAGTTACTTGAGATAACTCTAACTATAACAGGTGAATTTCTATGGTTTTATATGTTTAAAATGTGAACCTAACTATAAAATCCAAGTAACCTTTGGTTTTCTAAGTGAATATGTATATATACATATATATATATATTTACCTAGTGGCGGTCATCACTAGGTAGTTATAGTTAGGACCATGTTTCCTTAGGAAAATCATTTTTGACTTGCCTATATCTTTGCCAATTTGACAGATCTTCACAAAATTTTGGAAAAAAAAGTGTGCTGATGATCCTTGTACTGCATGAGAAGTTTTGGAATGATCCGCCAAGCAGGGGCTGAGAAAAAAAGGGGGGGTCAAAAAACATGCATTTCCCATGTTATTATTTCCCATAGGAAATTTGAACACGACTACAGTCCAAACTGCTGGACAGATTTACACCAAATTTTGGCAGAAAGCTAAATTTTGTTCTGCAGATTGCCGAACAGCTCCCACTTGCAGAAAGTGAAGTTTTCATCTGTTTTTCTGTATGCAAATATGCGTGCAGGGAAACAGAAGAAAACATTGCTCCCCGAAGAAGGGAGCTGCTATTTAATGCAGCTCCCTGCTTTGAAAGCAGCACTGGCTCCCGTAGGATGTGGGGAGCAGCTAGAACTGCTGGGGCCTTGGGGCTCTCCCTATGGCCCTGTCACTCTCTCTCGCTCTTTTCCATCCCATAGTGGGATGGAAGGGAGAGAGAGATAGTTAATGAAGTGGTCATCCAATGCAATTACTTCAATGCGTCAAACTAGCAAGATGTTTAGCACAAATATTATAGCTACATTTTGATGGACAGCAGACCAGCATCACTTCTGGCCTAATGGTAAAGCTCTTGGACTGTCAATAGGTTGAAAGTTCAAATTCTAGTATCTCATGATAGTGTGTCGGTTTATTTTCTAGTGTTTTGACTGTTAAAATTTCCTAGTGATGGAGCATTGAAGTCTATTTCCGCTCAAAATCTGTGTGGTGATTGTCATAGCTAAGTCTGGAGAGGGCACAGTGCGGAGTCACCTCTAGCCTAGTGGTTAAGGTCTCAAACATGTACACAGAAGGTTAAGGGTTCAAGTCTAGGTGAGTCTGTGGTTAACTCCTGCTTGAGTTTACTTTCGACTAAAAATATTTAAGTTACATATTGTTTTTAATTGACAAAATAATTTTTCTTTTCAGTTTGTCCGGTAATATCTCTTTCTAAGTATATCATTCATCAAAGTCTAAAAAAAACCTATCTCTCCGTCTCTGTCTCTCTCAATTTCTCCCTGTGAAATCTTTATTGATATCGCTATCTCTCTCTCAGTCTCTCTCTCTCTCTCTCTTTTAAGATTGGGTGGTTAGGGGAGTTGGCAGCCAGGCCCTGCGGTCAACGGGCAATGGCTGCTGCGCACTGCCAAAGGCCATGTGTGGCATTGGTTGGATTAATAGATAGTAATGAAAATGACTACATAGAAGCATAGAAATTCACTGAAAAAAGAAAGGTTACAAGGACATTATAGTTAGGAAATACAATTTTAAAAAACATAGAAATTCACTTAAAAAAACACAGGTTACGGGGACATTATAGTTAGGATCACATTCTAAAAGTATAAAATCATAGAAATTCAACTGTTACAGTTAGAGTTAACTCGTGCCCTAAGGTAACTATAACTTGCGCTCTAGCAATGAACTGCTAATTAACCCACAAATAACAACATCTTTGATAACATCATTGATAATAGCATCGTAATATTTGCAGTAAATATTTTGACTAAAAAAACTGCTCGTGGCGGGGGCATAAGTTATAGCTACCTTAAGGCACGAGTTACTGTTACTTGAGGTAACTATAACTATAGTTGGTGAATTTCTATGGTTTTGTACATTTAAAATGTAAGCCTAACTACAGCGTCCCTGTAAACTTTGTTTCTGTGTGTGTGTGTGTGTGTGTCCACGCCAGTTCGGGAATTCCAGGGTCACTTGATGCAGAAGTCTGAGCCAAGCTCCGGTCACTCAAAATGTCCAAACACAAAGCCCCATAAAACTAATGAAAGGGCAGGCTCAAACCAGTCCTGTTTGTACAAGGTCAAATGTTATTGCAGCAATAGCACCCCCAATGCCTTTTGGCCGTAGCCTTAATTGCAGGTTTGTGGGCGTGTACTCTCACCCATAGAGAAATACACATAATGAACACAGACAAAGGGTTAAACTGCACTGGAGTTGTGCAAAGCATGGAAACACAAGCACCATTATTAAAGGGCAAATCCTACTGTGAAACCATATATATACATGAAGCTTGCATCTGAAATGCAAGCGTACATGTACACATGACAGTATAAATCCACAGGCTGCTGAAAAATCATGCAAAGTCCATCTGTTTGGAAATGAACAAATGTTCACAAAAACTAAAATAATAATAATTCTATAGAAGTAACTACCTAAATTCTCGAATCTAGTAAGTAGCATGCTACAAACACAGCCTCATGGATACACAAATACAATTATGTAAAAAAATATATACATGTTGCAAATGACATGCACGCAAATGAAAACAGCATGTGTAATGTTATGGCGATGTAATAGATAAATGTACACAATAAGACCCATCACTAAGTTCATCATGTGCAGTACAGCTTTGTGGTGTATATTCTTGAATGCCCTTGTGGCTTGTGGTACATAGGCAGTACTATACATCCTGTAAGGAAAACAATTCTATAACATGCAAGAGCCATCTGCAATGAGGATGATCATTATCCAGTTGCTCGCATTTCAAAACACATCATTTCAGTGATGGGAATCTTTTGAGATACATTGGTATTGAAAATGTTGCGATGGATCCCAGGGGTGAGGATAGGATTTTGTCATTGAGAAGATTGGAATCGAGACTTATCATATTGCTTAATTAATACCAAGGTACCAGGAAGATTGAACTCAGATGAGGAGCTACACATACATTTGGACTAGGTGTACCACTTGTATTCCTCAATAGTTTTAAAGTCCATGTAATTGCAATTGTAAAAGTCGAAGATTATGCAAGATTGGATGCTTTTTCTGTATAAGTGTGTAACCAGTCTTATCTTTTGTTATATTACAGGGAGGAAAGGAAGGACCTCTCGCCTGGCACACTGGGTATGAGAGGAGCCCAGCTGGGGCATCCTATCATTTTCTTATAGCACTCACAGGAGGCACTTGGGTGATATTTTTCATTATCTCTTATGCCTGGGGGGCTTTCTAGGAATTAGTGGAATACAGTACAGTAGGCCTGCTGCCATATTGTTTGTATACTGACTTTTTGCCCATTTGGGATTTATTTTTTTCTGCTGTGTTATTGGCCTACTAGGGCTTCATAAGGAGTTCTGGAACAGACTCAGCTTACTTGGCCTACTTGGGCTTCGTTCTTGTTGTTATGTTATTTGCACATCGTTGGCCCACTTGGGCTTTATTAATGCAATTCCTATGAGGTATATGCTTACACAGTGACATTATGGGGGTTATTCTAACTTTGGAGGAGGTGTTAATCCGTCCCAAAAGTGACGGAAAAGTGATGGATTTACCACCAGCCGTATTACGAGTCCATTATATCCTATGGAACTCGTAATACGGCTGGTGGTATATCCGTCACTTTACCGTCACTTTTGGGACGGATTAACACTCCTCCAAAGTTAGAATAACCCCCTATGTGCTTATACTAAAGGATACATGCAATGTGCCTCATGAGGATATTTTTTTAATGCTTGTTCATGCCCAATCATTACAATACAGTGAATGGTGCCTTGTTAGTTCAATTATGTACAACATGTAATTATTGTCAACATTATGTTAGCAGCTAGCCCCAGCACATTCTTGACAACTAAAAACTATTGATCACTTGTACACCATTTTCGATGTTTCCTTATCAGTCCAATATGGCCGCTATGTTTATCTTTCAGATAATACACTGTAAGTCCCTCCACTATGTTGTTTGGGTGTGATGGCTCACGTGATATTTAATGGTGTTTGTAGCACTTCCACACACTGCGTGAACAAGGGTTAGTGCCGAAGCGCATCCCAGGGCCTGAGCTTTAGAGAACAAACTTTACTGAAGGATCCTTGAGTGCGTGTGTACGTCTGTTTGAAGGGGTCTGCTTACAATTTTGAATTTGGCCCATTCACACACGGCACATATATATAATGCAACTGTTGCCTTGATATTATCAATGATGTGGGATAATTAGCAGAGCATGGCGATGGTGCTAGTTGTAGTTACCTTAGGGGACCCCCCATTGGCTTGGAGAAGGAGGCTGTGCACACCCTCCCTTAATTAAAAAAAGGTCCAGGTTGTGAGGTCCCTGAGGCCCTACGTGGCTTTGGAGAGGGGCAACACCACCATTAATAAAAATAAAATGGTCCAAGGGAAGGTATCCCCAAGGCTCAACGTAATTTGAGGAAGGGGGCTGTGCACCCCCACTCAAAAAAAAAAAAAAAAGACTCCAGGGATTGTTTTCCTCGGGGTCCGAAGTGGCTCAAGGTCGGGGTCTGCATGCACCCCTTTCATTTAAAAACAGGGCCCCAGGTGATGGGCTTCATGGGACCCGTAGTGACTTGGAAAGGGAGTTTGTGCCAATGGGTTGGGCCTGGGCACAGTTGAGGCCCTGTCACCAACCCCCACGCCATGCACAACTGAGGACAATGTGCGGAATGGAGTTGTCTTACTGTGGGGAATTGTATGCAGGTTGTATCCTCAAGCCAGGTCTGGTGGCCAATGCGCTGGTTGTTTTTACACATGGTAAGAAAATATTGCTTTATGTTAAAAAAATCTGCGAAATGCACAGAAAGAAAACAGAGGTTAAAGTTAAGTTAGAGTTAGGTTAAAATTTCTGTGACAGCTTTATGTTTTCAATCTACTAAACAACTGATATTCAATAGCTATAGTTATCTCAAGTAACTATAACTTGCGCTCGCCATGAACTGCTAGCCACCCCACATATTACATCACTCATGACATCTTCTATGACATTATTGACAATATCACTGCAAATTTTGCGATGAAGGTATTGATCAAAAAACTGCATGATGGGGACGTGAGTTGTAGTTATCTTAGGGCACGAATTATAGTTATTTGGGGTAACTATTACAGGTGAATTTCGACTATGAATACAGCATATTCCCCACGACGTATCTTGGTATAATATTTCGGGCCTGCTTTGGAAGACAACTAACTTTTCACTTTTAAAAGGGACACAATTTCAATGTAACGCTAAAATCCAAACGGTGATAATAAACAGTTGGACGCAATAGTGTGAAAAAGTGCAAACGTACAGACAGTGTATCGAAAAACAAGGGCATATTTAACAAGCAGGAGAAACGACCAGATGTTACTAGTCAACTTATTTCACCGACCGTACCTATTTCCATATGCAAAACATCACAATACGCATGCAAACACTTAGAAAACGAATGTATCATGCATGAAAAACAGTATACACATGTCAACAAGAAGGATAGATACATATGTTTCAATGAAATGACCCTATGCCTATTAAACAATGATAAACTCAGCCATCATGAGAGTAAGTATAAAAGGCACCACCATTCACTGAAAAAACCCAGAATGTAACAAGTACTAGATGTGTTATTTTTCCGAAATGTTGCAACGATAAAGTAAAATACATCCATTGACATACAATTAGAGAGATGGACGTGCAGTATGGTAGGTAGAAGTGCATGCAGGGGGTAGAAACTCATAGGTGCATGTGTGTATAGTTATGTTGTTGCTCAAATTGCTGGGTGTGGAGTGGGGCCATGAGTAATGGAGAACAAGGTTTCCATGAAGACCCGTCTCTCTCTGTCTCTCAACAACGGTAATGGAAATCATAGTACACTTTGCAGATCCGCATGTATAGTCCAATGCATGCTGGTCCTTCAAGAGAATTACTTATTAATATAAATATTTCAAAGAGAATCCGAACACAATTTGATTTCTTAGCCCAGGCCCATGGTTTAAGCAGTGAAGACTAAGAGCATGACTTTAAAGCAGAACTAGAACAGGTTGTTCTTCTGTAGTAATAAGATGGGATTTGACCATTGTACTATGGTAAGATTTGTCTCAGTCAGCATTCATTACTACACCTGCTTCAAATAACATTTTATTGGTCAACCTTTGTTTTCACTGATAATGCATGTATAATATATGTGCAGGCGTGCAGAGTGTATTATGCTATTTATTGCCATTGTTGCGTGTGGGGAACAGACATGCCTCTCCCCTTCCTCAACACTCCTAATAAATAGCATATTATTCTTATGTATCTGCATATATTGTTATGTGCCATGGCATTTTTCATGCATATTTGTTTTAACCAAATATAGGACCTGATTCACTAACATAAACCTACATGTTTGTGTAAGTGTACGATATTTCATCATTCAGCATAACTGCATGTTAATAGCAAGTTTACAAGTGCAGAGACTCCATGGTCGGGGCAGAGAATTCCGCACATAAAAGATAGAATAGGTCTATCTTTTTATATGTGGTATCTCTGACTGCAGAGTCTCCGCGCTCGAGAACTTATTATTGAAATGCAGTTTTGTGAGTAGTGAAAAAGCATAAACTTTCACAACCTTTGTAAATGAGGCCCAAGTTCCTAAAGGATACATTTGTTCTTTCAGTTAAAATTACATTGAAGAAACTTTTTGATTATGAGAATGGATATTTCAATTGGTACATTCGATCTGTAAGGCAGCAAACTGTGGGGAAGATTTTTGAAAAGTGGCGCTGCACCTAGTGCATAGCCACTTTTGTTGCGCCACTTAAAGCCCCCCCCAAAGGCCACCATGTATGCACAGTATTTAATATGCGGCGCACCATGGTGGTAGTTAGGGAACTAGTGTCAACATTTTTGACGCTAGTTCAGTGCTTTGCAGGATTAGCATAAAACATTCTGATGCTAATCCTGCAAAGAACCCAGAGGCCCATTGAAACCAATGGGCGCCTCCTTTTAATGCCTTCTCTGAGCAGATGTGAAAAGTGCTGAAAACAAATCTGAGAGATTTCTTTGCGCCAGTTTTTTGGGCCCCATAACAGGGGAACACCCCCCTTGCATACATTATGCCTGGTGCATAGGGTTACAAATTATTACAAGGGTTACTTCTTTAAATATGGCACTGAAATTTTGGCCTCGTTGGGCCACATTAGTGTAAACAAATGAAGCTAATGTTGCACAAAGAGGCACTAGGAGCTGATAAATCTGTCCCTGTGTTTTTTATGTCAATTTTGCCCTACTGTGGTAATGGAGCAGAGTTTGATGTTGCATTGTAATATTAAATGTATGAAGGCATGTTTATTAGTCTGAATTATGTGCTATTGGGCCCCACATATATTTCTATGGGAGGAGGATTCTCGCCCCTAGTCATCTGCCAGCCTGGCACATCCATGAAAACAGAATGGAGGTATTCGCCCCTAGATAGTATTAAATACTTGGAAATCTACATTGCTCAAGTCCCTGGAGAGTTTTGTTTGAGTGGAGTCCCAGATTAATACAAACAGGATGTGCGACATAGGAGGAAACTCCCAATGTCCCTGATAGCTGAGCGGCCATCCACAGAATGATAGTACTACCCAAGTTACTTCACATGCTCTGGAATACATTACACACAGTCCTAGAGAGTTGTTATCAAGGCGATGGATATGATGACTTGAACACTACTGTAGATGGAGGAACCCCCACAATGCTTTGCAAACCCTGACGAGAAATCCCTACAAGGGCACAGTGGCGTTATAAATCTCCTGTTGTAACACTGGACAACACAGCTTCTTGTGGTAAACAAATGGGTATTCTAATCACTCCAGGAACTGTCATTATCTGTGGATAGACAGGAGATAAACCTAGGAGTGCTTGTACATAGGTTGCATAGTGAGGGGCATGCACCTTGGCACCCATCACCAACCATTTTGCAGGTCCAACTCAGGAAAAAAGCCATGACGAAAATAGGATGGTGGGCAGGTTGATACTAGAGACCCCTGTGGGATACCATCATGCTGGCTGAATACGAAAAACCAAAACTTGAGGAAATCGGAGAAATGCAAGGGCTTAGCCCCTTTGTAGAATTATAGAAAGAACGTGATCTGGCTACTAGCCAATTTTTCCTCTGTGCACAAATTAGGCATTCCTTAGCAAATGAAGGCGACATCCTAAAAGACATGGCAGAAGAAACCCCACTGGCGTATTGGCTACTCAAAGTCCCCCTGCGTATGCGCACCTTGTCAGAAATCTACAGAACACTACTGAAAAATAGTCAGCAATCCCCTGATGCTCTGAGTAAGAAATGGGAATGTGAACTGTAGAAGTTAAAATTCGAGGACATATGGGGGTCTGCCACCACCTAAGAGGGGTTGCTATAAGAGCAGGGTTCAAATTGGTGCAACTTAAACGTTAAAATAGTATACCACTTGTACTATACTAGAACTAGGCTATTCCAGATGAGTAACACTAAGCTATGTGGTCTACAAGGGACATTATTATACACTTTGTGGGACTGAGGATTAATGCATCTCTGAAGTCATGGAGAAGAACCAGCTAATAGGTTCAAAACTGGCAACACTAGGAATATGTGGGCGCAAACAGTGTCTAAGTATGTTACACTGCTCTGCAAAATGCACTTATGTCACCAGGAAAGACATAGTTTGTCTGAGGGGAAGTAGACAAATGTTGTAAAGAGCATCACAACCGCCGATTAATGATAAATAGAAGTGGTTTATTAAGCACAGAGATCAAGCGTGACTTCTTTCCTTGCCAGCTCCTCACAACTGTCAGAGATCAAATGTTACTGCTCCCTTAACAATCACAGAACTCTTCAGTGTTCTAAAGCCCCTTGATGGAGACCACTATTTCAATACAATATAAAAAAACAAGAAAGCAAATGTGCGAAGTATAGAAAAAAATGTGTGAAGCACATTACAACATATAATCCTCTCTTCATATAACACAGTAACCAAAAATAATAATAACCGCATGACTAAGACACTTTGGCAAAGATATGTTAACTGAATGCAGAGCAGAAACAGACCCAGGAGAAGGGGGGGTTAGGTTATTTTTATCCAACAGCAAAAACCCATTGCAATCATCCTCTTTCTCACAGCACTTATGCAGACTGCCCTTTAAGTCAAACTTCGCCAATTTCCTGCAGTTCCACCTTTCAACATTGTTCAAAATCACATACCACCTATGAACCTCTTTAACTTGAAATTGTCTTCGAAAATTATTTAGACCCCTGACAGTTCAATCGGATTTAATCTTGATCCAACCACCAGTTCGCCGTTACTCCAGTGTCACCTTTTCCTCCATCCTTTGTATTAATGTCCAGCAATGTTCCTTATCATTTTTCATCAGTTCATCTGACCAGAACAGTGTCAACTTGGTGTTGGGCCGTCTGCCTCACATCAACCAAAAAGGTGAAGCCTCAATAATGGTATTCCCCCTGGTGCTAAAAGCCCAAACCAGATCAGCAACTGTTATATCTACACATAGGCCCTCAATGTGATCTTGGCTGTAATCATTGCCGACCGCCGTGCTGACGGTGAACAAAAGACCGCCAGTGGCGGTTTGACTCCACACTGCCAAATAATGATGCCAAAATGATAAACCTGCAAAAATCCTGCAACTTCTACCCACCGCCAGGGCCAACGACGGTGGAAAGGACCACCCTGCCACCGCCATGCAGACAAATCCTCCGCCCACAAAATAATGATGCACAAATCAGTTTGGCGGACAGTGAATGCCGAACTACCATTGGCGGTATGGACCGCCACGACCAGCAATCTGACCCACCAACAACAAAAGCACACATTGGAAAGTTTGAAACCCACACACCTGACGCACATCCACAACACTAAAAAAACACACATACACACCCCACAATCCTTTGCAACACCAACAGCACGACAGATATTGACAACACAACACGCATACACTGAACTCAACATCACCCTAGTCACACACAGAAATACCCCACCAAAACCCATACATTCCCCAAACACCATCACAAGCCACACACCCATCCACAAAACACCACCCTCGCAAATATACCTACAACACACCACCCACAACACACACAATGGCACCCCCTAAGTACCCCCGCTTCACAGACAGGGAGCTAAGGACCATGGTGGATGAAATACTTAGGGTTCAGTCACAACTATTCGGGTCACAGATGCAGCAGAAACCCACGGCCAGGAAAATGGAGCTATGGCAGAGGATAGTCAACAAGGTCAACGCAGGGGGAAACCATCCACGCACAAGGGACGACATACGGAAGAGATGGAATGACCTGCGCGGGAAGGTTCAGTCCATGGCATCCAGGCACAACATCACAGTACAGAAGACTGGTGGTGGTCCCCCACCTCCTCCACCCAAACACACTGACTGGGAGGAAAAGATCCTGGCTGCCCTGCACCCAAGGGGCCTCACTGGACTTACTGGAGGACTGGACTCGGGTAAGTCATCTACAATATCTTAATATTCACCTCACCTGCAATGCATGTATGACCCCATCCTCTCACTACCACCAGGACCCCATCCACTACCCAGCCCACATCACCCACATCCAAGTCCCCTGCATGCCCACAATCCCACAAACAAATCTCTGTCACTACAGCTCCCACAATGCACCTCCACCACCCACAAAAAATGCACAAAAATGTACACGAAGGGACCTTGCATGCCACTACAGGGAAATATAAGCATAAAATAGTGCAGATCAGTGCAGCAATTGCAGAAAAAGTACAGGACACCCACATGTCTATTCTCCCACACATAGGCACCACCACCCATGTCACCCTTACGGAGACATCAAGGAGTGGCAGTCCTCCACCTAAAGATGGAGGCTTCACTCAGGAGAGTGCAGCGGGATGTCTGGACACAGAGGGAATCCATGTCCCATCCCACAGTCCTGGACTGTCACCCTCCAGAAGCCCCACCCAGGACACCATTGACACCCCTACCACACAGCCACCATCATCAGCTCTGGCCAAATGACCCCACACCAGAGTTTCCCGGCCACGGACTGGCTGCCCACATGTACAGAGGCCAGAGTCTCCACCCACCAACTGGCAGAATGATGAAGGGCCTAGTGCAAGTGGGACTGCCAGACCTGTGCAGGGGACACAGGCACAGGGGGCTAAGACCAGTGGGAGGGCATCAGTGGCCCAGGGGGGTGGCCAAAGGATGGATGTTTCAGCCCTGAAGATGATTTCTGAGGTCCTGGGAGCATACCACCATACCCAGAACAGGATGGGCCAGATCCTGGCCACCCTGGAGCAGAATCAGAGGATGCAGATAGCACACCACCAGGAGGCCATGGAGCAATGGAAATAGCTCAATGCCACCATGGCCTCCATTGCAGGGGTGCTGCAGCACCAGTACCACAGCTAGCCTGAGTCCTCCACCCACCTGCAAGCCCCTACCACTAGCCAGGACACTGCTCTGCCATCTACATCTGCAGAATCCACTGGACTGGTGGCCCTGCCAAAGGACTCACAGGACATCAGCTCCCCTACTCCTGCAGCCCAGCTGCACCTTCACAAACGTGCCCTCAGACCCGGATATCCCACTGAAACACCAGCCAAGACCAAGCCAAGCACCAGGAAGTGACTCTGCCCTGAACTATTTCCCTTGTGTGCCACTGAGCAACCTTGTTGACATGCCACTGCCATCACACCATCTTCCAATGGTCACATGGACTATACCCCAGTGCAACCAACAGCTGAGCAGATGTACCTGAGTATGTTTTTCACCATGTGCCCACTCCCTTTCACTGTCCCAACACTTATGTATATGTTGCCATTGAATAAATACACCTATGCACCCAAATCATATGTCCTTCATCAATATGAGAGATCCATTGTGAATGTGAATTGAATAGCCAGTTACTATCATAATCACACTTTTTTTGCAGTAGGGGATCGAACACACTGTAGTGTCTGAATTATGTCACTCTGTACCTAAAATTGCGTTGCCTGGCACCTGCCACTTCAGTCGTGATTTAGCATTGTCACTGACAAAAGACACCACAGTACTTATTACATGAGTCAGACTGTAACTATGCAGTGAAGACATCAGCATCATTGAACAATACCTTAGAGTCACTGGAAGTATAGCCGGATTAGCTGGGTCGTGGAGTTGAGATCTTCCCCCTCTTCTTTCTCACCATCACTCTCATCCCCTCTCTGAGGTTGTAGGGCTGGTTGGACAGCACCCTCCTCTTCCAGAAGAGCGATAGATTTCCTCATAGCCAAGTTGTGCAACATGCAGCAGGCCACCACTATCTTACACACCTTGTCAACGGCATAGAACAGGGATCCCCCAGAGAGCTGGAGGCAATGAAATCTTGCCTTCAAGAACCCTATAGTGCACTCTATTACCCTCCTAGTATGACCATGGGCCTCACTATAATTCCTCTCTGCATCTGTCCTGGGATTCCTCACAGGTGTCAGGAGCCATTGCAAGTTGGGGTAGCCAGAATCACCTGCAAACATGGGTGAAAGAGGACTTGAATAAAATGCCTTTACTTGCATACAGCCTGGCTGTCAGCTATGTAGCCGATCCAGTGTCATACACACTCACTCATGAACCAAGCTCTGTCCCCCTGTAGTTGTCCCATCATGTGTGGCACACTGCTGTTTCTCAGGACAAATGAATCATGGACTGATCCTGGGAACCTGGTATTGATATGTGATATGTACTGATCAGCAGTACACACTAATTGAACATTCATGGAGTGATATTTCTTACAATTCCTATACACCTGTTCATTCACTTTTGGGGGTATGAGAGCTATGTGAGTTCCATCAATGGAACCTATCACATGGGGGATAATATCAAAGACATAGAATCCTGATTTGATGGCGGTGAGTTCAGCCCTTTTGGGGAAAATGGACATAAGCTTGCAAGTGTTGAACGAATGCATCCAGGAAATTGGACAGGATGTGGCTGAACATTGGCTGTGAGACCCCTGCAGCTATGCCATCTGTCTCCTGAAATGAGCCTGTGGCCAAAATATGGAGCACAGATAGCACTTGCACAGTTGTAGGGATGACATGCTGAATCCGATTGGCTGGCTTCAGAACAGGATCCATTAACGCACAGAGGTCATGGATTGTAGCTCTATTGAGTCGGTAGGTGATAATGATGTGACGTTCCTCCATGGTGGCCAGATCTACCACGGGTCTGTAAACAGATGGGGCCCTCCCTCACCACATGGGTCTGTACCTACGGGGGTTGTACACATTTGGAGTGTCAACATACACTTGAATCACATGATGTCACTGTACTTTTCAAAATGCGTCACATAGGTAATGCACAAAAAGAGAACGAATGAGGTACACCATCAGGCAAATGTGTGCTGAGGTTTCTCTGTCATAATGGCATCACAGTGTAGGCACACTTCCAACCATGAGTACATGTGGGGATCATAGAATCATGTCAGCAATCGATGAAAGGTAGAGAGAATGGGGCCATGGCTGAGGCCCCCGGCCAGACTGTGGAGACGGAGTGGAAGCAAAATGGCAGCCTCCTCCCATCCAGGTATGGTAGAGTGGAAGTGACTTCATTCCGCTGGCGTTCGTCCTCATGGCGGAAGGCGATGTTCACCGCTATGCACCTGATCATTGGATTACATGGTTGTCAATGGGGAACCTGGGCCAATCATGATCGCCGCTGGCTGTAACGCTGCACACCGCTGCGGTATCTACCGCCATTTTGTCAGACACTTGACTCTTGCATCACGTGAAGGGTAGTACTCCACTGCATGTGCTGCTGTGCCCTGACTCTGGTCCCTGAGATGGCGCATGTCACAGGGGAACGGTCCTCAGCCTTCACCGTGGGGGAACTGGAAAAGCTGGTGGATGGGGTCCTACCCCTGAATGCAAAGTTGTATGGGCGACCAGAGGAGCAGGTGAGTTGCCATCTGTTATCCTCCAAAGTGTGTGATTGTGGCGATGCATGTGTGTTTGATGTGTGACTGCCCAGCCGTAGGATGTGTGGCACTTTCTGCCTGTAATTTGTTCAAATGCATGTCAACATTGGCTGTTCAGTATGGAACGGCATGGCATTTGTGTACAGGGCACCCACACTGATGTCTGTTTCTTTGCTCTGTGTGTCCCATGCAGGTCAGCACCCATCAAAACAAAGGCCTGCGGAAAGCCATCGCCAAGGAAGTGCGGACCCTGGGAGTCTACAACTGGTGGAGCACCCATTGCAGGAAGCAGTGGGAGGACCTGAGGTGCTGGGCCAGGACGATCGGAGAAGCCCAGCTGAGGAAGGCTTCC
Organism: Pleurodeles waltl; assembly: GCF_031143425.1. Lineage (NCBI taxonomy): Eukaryota > Metazoa > Chordata > Amphibia > Caudata > Salamandridae > Pleurodeles > Pleurodeles waltl. The sequence continues at coordinate 733,807,656 of NC_090439.1, read as the reverse complement.
CAACGAGGAAGGGGTGCCTGTCGGACCCTGACCCCCCTAATGGCCCACATTCTGGCAGTGGCCTATCCAGATTTGGCTGCTGTGCTTGAAGGCAGCACAGCAGCTACAAAGGGATGAGTACCAACACTGTTGTGATACCACTTTGATAGGTGAATTTGGGTGCTGTGGGATGTATGCATTGTAGTGCCAACCACTTAGACAGGTGTGTCTCTGCAGTCCTGCCACCCTCCAAGTCCTTGGGATGGTGTCATAGCTAGTTTTGGCAGGGTCTGTGGGCCTATGAGGGGTCTCTTTTTTGTCATCTGGTATTCATTGTGGCCTTATAGACTTGTAAGTGCATTGGCTTGGCATGGTCTCCCATGGTTCCAAGGAGGCAGAGTCCACCGATGCCAAGGGGACCAGTGGGTTGGAGGGCGAGGAGAGTACCTCGGGCAGACATCTACCACTGGAGGTAGTGATTCTGGCAGCTCCCTGGTGGTGGCGGACCCTACTGGCCCCACCCATTCTTTGTCATCTTCCGCCACCCCCCATACCATCACCGCCCTACCAGTTGTTGCCCACCTTCGCCCCAGGCACCTCATCCTCTGCCCCATTGAGCCCTGCTGCCCTCACAGAGGAGGCTATTGACCTCCTGAGAACCATCTCTGTAGGGCAGACAACTATTGTGAATGCCATCCAGGGGCTAGCATCCCAGATGCAGCAATGCAATGCATACCTGGAAGGCATTCACATTGCCATGTCTGGCCTACAGAGATCTTTTCAGGATCTGGCCTTCTCTTTAAAGGCAGCCAGTGTCACTGGTCTTTCTGTCCCCCATCCCACCACCTCTACTCCTTCCAGCACCCCACTCCCTTCACCCATCCCAAACACACATTCAGACAGCCATGCACACTGATAAAGATACAAGAAGCACACAGACAAACAGAAGCACCACACTTCCCACCACAGGCAGGCACACATCCAGCATACCAAAGCACACAGAACAACATCCACTTCCCCCAGTGTGTCAACCCCCCCGCAGCCCTGTCTGTCACCTCACCATGCACACCCACACGCACTGTTCCCTCAGTCACTGCTGCTGCCTGCATTCATGCAGTCACCACAACATCTGACATCCAGATATGCACCCCTGACACCACACCTGCACTCACCATGGCTACATTTACAGACACTTGCAGCACACTCACCAGACCTGCAGACACCCAGACAACATCCATCTACACTGGCAGCCTGTTTTGTCTCACTGTGTACACCCCACCTCCTCCCAAAACACTCAAACGTTCACACACATCCACACCACATACATCCACAACACATAAGCATACTATACAGGCACCTGCATCCACATCCGGCACACCTCCACCTGATACGAGCACTCCCTCAAACTCCACCCATAGACCTGCCTCTAAATCTCCTCCAACTGCATCTAAGAAGCTTTTCCTATCCCCGTGTTGACCTGCGACCACTTTGCATTAAAAATCGATTCCCCGGATATACTAGGTGTTCAGCTTGCATTTAATAGAGGCTTCAAGCTAATTATAATGAATATATATGCAAAGTCAATGCCATGGGGATTGGAGTCCCAGACTATGACTCAGTTGTTTGAATATCTAGACTCCTTGCCTTCTAACATCAACTTAGTGCAGGGGTCATGAATTGCACATTCGAATCTTCACACTTAAGCAATGAAGAGGATGAACATTGGGGTATTCCACACTTAATGAATGAGGAATTTTGTATTCGCTCTTGTATTGTCTACAGTTGACTTCATTATGTCTTAAGTATGGAATTAGGGCCTGCAACGGCCGCACATGTTCCGATCCAAGTATTGCCTCCACTTTTAAACAAGGCCAGTCACTTATTGTTATTGATTATTTTTTATTGGATATCAGGTTATGGCCAATGCTGGAAGATATGAAGGTGTATTTACGCCATGACAGCGACCATAACTCTCTGCTTCTTACCCTACATAGTGTTGATTTCAGAAGGTTTCAGAATATTCATTACACTGTTGTCCCGGAGCCATTCTTGGATAATAGTCACATTTGTGTTAGCTGGCCAAAAGTGTTGTCTAATCCATACATGATTAGGAAGATTTATAAATTGTTCGTTAGTGAAATTACTAACTACGAGGAATACGAGGTCTTAACATTCCAATTCTTACTATTCACGAGACAATGATACATAAGTTACTGAATATCTTTTAGAAGAAAATTCCTACTAAACAACTCGACCTCACACATAAAATCTGGGAGTGGTTTACAAGGATTGCTCTGAAGCTAAACTTGCACTAAAGCTAACCATTGTGTCCCGCTCACAGGGGGCGATTAGAACAGCCAGACTAGCCTATTATAAAGCCATTGCACAGGCAAAGAAAATCTGGGATGACTCAATCCTGCAGAATCTGTTAGATGCTGCTAGACATAATATTGACATGTTCTTTTAGAAATAATTGTCTGACAGACTTAGAGAGGGTAAGAGCATAATTTGCACTCATATTCAACCTAAGAGTTGGGATGATCACTTTTCTAATCTTTACGCTCTGCCCTATAATTTTTCCACTTCTGATTTTCCCTCCCCGAAGCTGGCTGGAATGTGCCCACCATTTGATGATTTAGGAATGGATGTGCGTAGTCAAGATGACTACATTGCCTTTACCCTGGAGGAAACAATTGCTGCAATTAATTCCCTTAAACCCTCTAAAGCCCCAGGCCCAGATAAGATACTGGGGGATTTATATAGGTGTGAGTCAGTGATTTGGTCCAGTTATATAAACATGATATCTAATGCAATAGCAGCTGAGGGTCCAATACCCAGTACCTGGAAAGGGGCTGAAATAGTTCCTATCTATAAAAAGGCAGTGGGAGCTCCCCTGTTAATTATAGACCCATTAGCCTTATTGACAACCTCCAAAACTTTTTCGCTAAACAGCTTTTGAATAGGCTTTTAGATTGGGCAGATACCCATTATGTGATGTCTACAGTTCAGGCAGGTTTTCACCCTGAAACTAGTACTGTGGATCAGGTTTTTAGGCTGGTGCTCCTATACTGGAAATATGTAACGCTTGCCAAACAAAATTGAATGTTGCTTTCATGGACCTTCGGTCTGCATTTGACAAGGTTCCCAGAGGAAACCTCTGGGGTGTCCTATATAAAAAAGGTACTCCAACGAATATAATCGATTTTCTACAACAGTTAGATGAGGGCACATATGCTCAGGTGAGGTGGGGTAATCGGAGAACTAACTGATCACATTGCCATCCAGCGGGGGTTCGTCAAGGATGTGTTTTGGCACCACCTTTATTCACTCTATATATAAATGAGGAGGTACAAGCTGTATCTCTCTGTCAAAATGGTGCCCCTCCTTAAATGCGCAAAAAATCCCTATATTGCTCTTTGCGGATTACTCCCTTCTCACATCAAAGACCCCAATGGGTCTCCAGACTCTCGTTGATAAGTTCATAACCTTTTGTACTGATCATGGGCTGGAATTGAATGTTAGTAAAACCAAATTAATGGTGTTTAGCCAAGGACTAGTCAGGAGACGCATTATTACTTTAGCTGGGGTTCCCTTGGAAAATGTAGGCTCAATAGATTATCTGGGTGTGAGGATCTCTAATAAATTACCCTGGGAAGAACAGATCAACAAGAGTCCATATATCTCCAATATAGATCTGGGGCCATTTTGCGCTTTTATAAGAGTATTGCCACGAAAGCCGTTTATCCAGCTATAAAGATTTATTTGGCCAAAGCAGAAAATGCTCCTACTTACAGCACTGAGGTGTGGGTTTTTTGTAAAACCACCAAACTGTCTGTGGGTGAAAATAGCTTTGCTAGAGAACTACTTGCATGCCCAGGCAGTACTCCCTTGAGCCCCATCTTTTTGGACCTTGGTTTTAACTGTATTTCTGATATGATAACTTTAAGACCGTTACTCTTTTGGGTAAGAATTTGGACGACTCCTCAGCTTATTACTTACAGGGATTCTATACTTGATCTCTTAAAAAGATCTAACTCAGCCTCTATTCCATGGTTTAGGCATGTGTCTAACTGGCTTAGTACCCTGGGACTCGGGAATTACTGGAAGAATCCACAGGATTTATGGAAGGCTCATAAACTATTCCTGAAAACAGCTTATTGGTCTCATGTCAGGAACAACTACCTCCTTGGTACATCACATGGATGACTGACCAGTATATTCCTTGATTTTAAGTGGTACCCTCATTATGAGCCTTATTTAGACCTTATCCCGATTCTCTAGGAAAGAGTCTGTATGCCCGCTTCCGATACGGATGCTTACCGTTACTGCCTTTCACGGCAGCTGAAAGACACCAAGTCCAACCTATGTCCAGTCTGCAATGTTACCCCGGAATCAGTTGAACATTTTATGTTCTTCTGCCCAGCATATGCTTCTCCTCGATGTAACTGGATTCAGTCTGTCAAACGTTGGGTTTAAGACAATTTGCTTTTGCCTTTAGAATTTTAAAGAGTGATACTTCTGCTATTTTGATTCACGCAGTTAGCAAGTTCCTTGTGGCTGCATGGTATATACGAATCTGCTTTTTAAAAATATTGTAATTTGTAAATATGTATGTGTAGTATATTTCACATTTTTAGTTAGAACTAATTAGTTACTTTACTTGGTTCTTCTTGTTTATTTTAAGTTTATTTAATTGTTATAATGTTACAATGTTTCTTGGTATGCTCCACTCCCCCAATGCTGCTCCAGGCAGGAGAGAATCTGGAATGTGAGAGTTGGCAGTTGAGGTCTTGCCGAGCAGCTTGGAGGTGTGGCTGGAGTTTCTTGAATTTTTAGCTTGAAGAATAAATACATCACAAGGATTTACTTTTGTTTCCTGAATCTTTTCTTCTACATTTTAATGGGAAATTACTTCATTTTTGGCGACGAGCTGAACCCCTTCTCATCCAGGAACTCCAACTCATCTTTGTTCGTGTCACTATCAAAGTTAGTAAGCCCCTTACCTCCTTCATTACACCATTTGGTGTTTTCATGTTTAACAGAATGCCTTTTGGTCTGTGTTCTGCAGCTTCCGTTTTTCAAAGGCTAATGGATGATATTTTGGGGGGCATTGAGGGCGTAAAAAATTTCCAAGATGATGTTTTAATTTTTTCAGAAACGTTTGAATTGCATAAAGAATTAGTCAGAAAGGTACTCAAAATATTTCAGTCATGTGGTATTACATTGAAAGGTAATAAGTGCAGATTTTTCAAAACAGAAATTTCTTATTTAGGTCGCATCATATCAAAGGATGGAGTTAAACCTAAACAGGAATTAGTGATGTCTATTGTGAATTTAGCTGCTCCAGAATGTAAAAATGAAGTTCAAGCCTTCTTGGGGATGTCAGAGTTTTATGCGAAATTCATTCCTGATTTTGCTAAAAGAAGCTCTTCCATAAGGAATTTGCTCAAGAAGGGTGTTGATTTTGTCTGAGATGCTGATTGTCAAACTGAGTTTGAAGACTTAAAACAAGCATTGTCTAGTGCTCAATCCCTCAGCAGTTTCCGTCCTGGTTCAACTTGTTATCTTACTACAGACGCTTCCGAGAAAGGTTTAGGATGTGTTCTGAAGCAGGTAGACAATGATAAGGTCAACAATAGAGCTTTTGCCTCATGCAGTCTGCGTGGGGCGGAGAGCAGGTATTCCACTATAGAGAAGGAAGCTTTGGCAGTATTCTGGTGCATCAAAAAATTCAAGCAGTTTCTTTGGGGAACTCGATTTGAAGTGCATACAGACCATAAGCCTTTAAGTGAAGTGTTTGAGAAGAAAGGATTGGATAATATTTCTTCTCGAATATGTAGATGGATTGTGGGTCTCCAAGATTTTCATTTCACAGTCAAGTATGTACCTGGGTGTGATAACAGAACTGCTGATTGTTTATCTAGAATGAAGGTGAGGAATTTAGCTGAGAATGATTATGAGGAGTCTTGGTGGGTGGAGGAGGAGGTGAAAGTTTGTAACATTACTGATGGGTGTGTTTCTGAAGAAGAGTGGAAATTAGAGCTAGACAATGATAAAGAATTGAAAAAAATCAAAATTATGCTGTCTACTGATAGGGCTTTGTGTAATAATGATAGGTTTGGTGAACAGTTAAAAAAAATGTGGCATGAGCTTTCAGTTTACAATGATCTAGTTGTGAGGGGTAGTAGATTGATACCTCCTAAAAATTTGCGTGGACGTTTGATGGATCTTGCACACGAGGGTCATCAAGGGATTTGCAAAATGAAGGAAAGAATGAGATGTGTAGATTGGTGGCCCGGAATGGATTTAGAGATTGAGAGAAGAGTTTGTGAGTGTGTGGAGTGTAGAGTGTAAACTTAGAACTCAACCAATGTTTTTGAAAGAAATACCTAAAGAAGTGTTGGAGGAAATCTCCATTGATATAATGGGTCCTATAGGTACTGGTACATCTTCAAAGTATGTCATTGTTGTTATGGATGTATTGTCACGGTGGCCGGAAGTATTGATCACACATGAAGTTACCTCATCAATTGTTATCCGTTTTTTATCAGATGTGTTTGGAAGAGAAGGTAACCCGAAATGTATTGTGTCTGACAACAGGGTCCAATTCACGTTGAGGTTAATGTGTGATTTTTTTAACTCAAGAGGGATTGTACATAAGAGGTGTGCACTCTACCATCCAGAAACTAATGGTATGATAGAACGATTCAACAGGACTCTAAAAGAAACTGTTCAATAAGCTAAACAATTGGGTGGAGATTGGGTGAGTATGGTTAGACGTAAAGTTGAGGATTATCGTTTTACTCCTCATTCTAGCACTGGACAATCTCCGTTTGTTTTGTTCAAGAAACGTATTCCTCATACTAGGTTGGATCCTCCCTGGATAAAAAAATATACTCAAAAAGAACTTGACTATGAGTTGCAAAAGAAGATCGCTGTTGAGAAGGACTTGCACTGTCAAAAGGAGAGAAAACGCATTTATGACTTGCGAAAGTCTGTGAAGAAAGTACTAGTCAATGTGGGGGATTTTGTTAAGATTAAACCGCGGGGGAAAACAGGAGGTGGACAGTCTCATTATAGTAGAATTTTTAAAGTTGTTAAAGTTTTCCAAGGAGCGATAAAAGTCTATGATGGGCGTATTTGGAATTTAAATAGAGTTGTTAAGCTAAGATGAACCATTGTTATATTCTATTTTTTTTGTTTTTGTTTCTCTTGTTGTGAAAAGGGAGGTAGTGTAGTATATTTCACATTTTTAGTTAGAACTAATTAGTTACTTTACTTGGTTCTTCTTGTTTATTTTAAGATTATTTAATTGTTATAATGTTACAATGTTTCTTGGTATGCTCCACTCCCCCCATGCTGCTCCAGGCAGGAGAAAATCTGGAATGTGAGAGTTGGCAGTTGAGGTCTTGCCGAGCAGCTTGGAGGTGTGGCTGGAGTTTCTTGAATTTTTAGCTTGAAGAATAAATACATCACAAGGATTTACTTTTGTTTCCTGAATCTTTTCTTCTACATTTTAATGGGAAATTACTTCAGTATGCTTTTTTACGGCACGCATTGAGAGATTCTTCTTGGTTTCATTGTTAGCAATGAATGGTGTTCTGATGTTTTATTACTTATTTATCTTCTCTTTTTTAAAATGTATTTGTAAATTGTATACAAGGTGTATTGTTTTCTGCTTTGATGGTTGTTTATGACCGAATAAAGCTTGTGTTTTATATATATATATATATATATATATATATATATATATATATATATATATATATATATTAATGAGGCTACTGAAATAGACCAACAGTTGTCACTTGGTGTGGGATTGGACTCAGTTCCCCACCATTCAGGTGATCCTGCACCTAAATCCAGTAGCCTCATTAGGATAATGAGATCCTACGCAACAATTCAAGATCCTTAAGTCAATACAAAATCTTACCATTCCATCAGCTTTGTGTGTGAGGACTACTAAAGAGATCCAATTTGAAGTTTCCATAGGTTCTATCACTCCACTTTCCAACATTTCTTCCAACAATTCTCTTACTTCATCCATAACCATTATGAGTACTCCTCTAACTTTGTATTGCACCGGCACCACCCCTTGTTTTAATCTAATTTTGTGTGTGTGTCCTTTTAAATGTCTCATTTCATCACAAAATGCATTCTCAATATTCCTGATGATATCTTCTGTGTTATTTCATCAACCACCATGATCTGATTTGGGGCGCGTGGGTTTATCATAATATGTAAATCATATCAGTAAGGCCACTCCAAAATTTGCAGCCCTGGTTTCATAACATATAGTCTACCTCTCATCTCATGTTCATACCACCAAAGGCAATGTCAGCAACCATGTACCCTATAATATATTGATTATTTTCTCCTTGATAACCTTACGGGTTAATAGTTTTGGTGAGTAATCTTGCAAATTTTGCCACTATGATGCAAACGTATTTTTGGAATAATAGAGTATAAAGACTCTGAATCAAGCATCAAGTCAACCTGCTTCTGTCTCATCTCAAAGTTCACCCTTGGCTTTTTGCTTCCTCCCAGGACAGTCTTCTTCCTCAACACATAGAACCCTTTGTATTCCCACATTCATGCTCTCTGGAGCTGCCTCTTCTGACAATACAGCCACTTTCCTTTTTGCTAAGCTGCGAATCATACAGGCAAAGTGTCCTTTCCGCACACATTCCCTACACTCTTTTGCTATAGCAAAGCAGTTGTTTGCTTACTTAACATGATTGTAACTACCACACCTCTCACACATCCTAGTTGAAGATTTGTTAAACAGCGCTCCTTTGCCTGGTTTGTTATTAACACTCCCTACTTTATACATTATGGCTATCTCACTTGTTGGGGAATCCATGGTGGATACATCCCCCTTTGTTTCACTTTTTTCCATTTTTTCATGCAATATTCCTCCACTGCCTTCGCTATTTCTATAGCATTTTTTGCAGCCCACAATCTCTCCTACATTTTACAATTATTACAATGAATTATGAGTTGGTCTCGGATCATCTCATCTGTCAATGGACCAAAATTACACTTTACCGACAACTTCCTTAACCTAGAAACAAAGTCATCAATAGCATCCCCCGTTCATTGGGGTTGGGGATAAAATTTGTGTTGCCTCATTACCAAATTTCTGTCCTTTGTAAACCTCTGCTCCAACTTCTTTTGAGTTTCACTATACACATCCATTTCATCATGTTCATCCTGGCAATGCATGTAAGTACTTATAGATGTGTTGTTCTTTCTTCCCTAGGGCATTCAACAAAATTGCCTTTTTCTGGTTAGGACAAAAACCCTGACCGTCCAGTCCCTCAAGTTAGTTATCAAATACATCTACCCATACCTTCCATTCAATTGGTGGTTCCCCTCATTGTGTCAAGAATGGATGTGGCAGTGTTATTGAAGGAACCTACATTATATGATATTGTCCTTAAAGGAATTACCTAAAACAAATGTGGAATTTCAACCTGTGTAATTGGCAATTTAGTTACACTGTAAAGAAAGGTAGACAATGCAGCGTGTGGCCTATATTAAAACTTAAGATCCTTCCCTTTCAAAGGAGGCCTTCCTGAAATGGGAACCCCCACTATGCACCAGGGATTACACTTGGGGGGATTCAGCCCCTCTGTAAATGGGCCGGGCCCCCTGGAGCAGTTCATTTAAAAAAAATAGATAGTTTACCACTGGAGGGGTGAATGATCACGCCCCCAAGGGTTAAAATATTTTGAAAGGTACCAAAAAAAGGAAATTGACTGGGGAGTTGGCCCGTATGAAACTGGGCTGCCCCACCCGGCCATTTATTTAAAAAATAAGTATCTTTACCCCGGGGGGGCTCGATCACTCCCCGAGAGGTTAAAAAAAAAAAGAAGAAGAAAAAAAAAAAGTTAACATTTATAGTGGGTCACCCTTCAGCGGGGCTGACCCTCTGTGGGGGCATTTTTTTTTTTTATAGATGTATGGTTTCCCTGGGGGCCACGATTGCCCCACCCAAGAAAATCACACAGCTCTAAAAAAAAAATGATATATATATTTTTATATATATATATATATATATATATATATACACATACATATGAATATATATATGGAAAGAGAGTATAAAGGGAGAGAAATCTCTCATATATATATATAAAGATATTCAACAAAAGTTCCCGGAGTACGGTGGCTGTGACTGGTAACCCTATTCATCTGAACACAACCTTCTCGACGTAAAGAAGAATCCGGACTCCATGGCCCTGCGAAAATGGTGTTTCATGCACAATAATAGGATTTACAGGCATTCACACCAATGTGTTTCAGCTGTAGCCTTGTTCACAGTAAAAAGTGAAAATGCCAAATGCACATCCATATAGAAACATCAAACACAAATCACAGACAAATACCTTGACCAGTGCTCAATAGAGGGCTAATATGATGGCCGTTTTGAAATGTAGTAAGTACCTTAAACTCTCAAATTCAGTAACAGTAATAACTGTTTCATACATAAGAAAGCCCAATTCAAGTAAAAAATACAGGTTATTATATTGCATTACATATATACACATATTAATCATCCGCATATAAACCCGTTTTAAGGTGCCACATGGGTTAATATATTACACCATATTTGATTCATGATTAAAAAAATGCCCTAGTGGCCATTCAGTGAGCTGCAGTTTTAACAGGACTTCAATAATGCATCATTTAAATACCACCCTAGTGGCATTCAGTGAGCCACAGTTCACACATGACTTAAATACTACATCATTCATATGGCTTGTGAATGTAGAAGCAGATATGTAGAGGCTATTACTTAAAAAATTATAACCACAAAGGTGCTTGTTGTAAGCCCACCAGTTCTTCCACCTGTGTAAAAATAAAAATGAAAAGAGAAAACACAGAAAAGAAAAATGAAATACACACACATTAAAAGGATATAATCACTAAAAACGTACAAACTGTACTTATGTACATTCAATGAAATACACTATGAGGCTAGTAAATACTTCAGGCTAAAATAAACCATAAACCCATAGTTCTCACCCTAAATGTACAGCTAGTTCTTCACTGGAGTTCAGGCCATGAGGGTTGAGAGTGTCAAAGTCAATAATATTTCTTGATTATAGTATTCTCAATCTTTGCTTCTATACCCCCTCGAAAGTCTACTTTCACCTGATCTATTACCACAAGTTTCTGCAATGTATATATATAGTTGTATATTTTATATACATGTATATATGTTTGTGTGTGTGTATATATATATATATATATATATATATATATATATATATATATCTAGAGAGAGAGCATGATCACGTTTGTCATTGCACATGTGGTTTCCCTGGGGGCTGCGATCGACCCCCAGGGAAACCACACACACATATAAAAGTGATCTCTTCACATATACATAAGGAGAGAGAGAGGCACTCTCTCCCTATATATGTATATAGGTTATATATATATATATATTTTAGGTAGCAATAAAAATAACTCTTGTGATCGGACTTTTGACTAGTTGCAGTCTAGTTGCAGTCTTGACACCATAAAGTAGAGCAGAAGGTTTATATGCCTGTTGGAAAGAACAGATCTGTATTTCATTATTGTGAATTGCTGAGTGGATTAGTAAAGCCAGCCTTTACCTGAGCTTTAAAACAAATGAAATATATGTGAGAGGGGAGTTACGGAGCAATTTTGCTGGGTGGTAGTGAGGGAATCCAAGGAAAAGGTCATGAAAAGGGGAGCAGCAAAAAAGCGTGTCGCACTGGGTGCCACCAGCATTGAAGGCTGTGATGATGGGTATGTGGTAAGGTGAAGTAATAGTATGGCGGTCATTCTGACCCTGGCGGTCAAAGACCGCGGGAGCACCGCCGACAGGCCGGCGGTGCTCCAATGGGGATTCCGACCGCGGCGGTAAAGCCGCGGTCGGACCGGCACCACTGGCGGGCTCCCGCCAGTGTACCGCCGCCCCATTGAATCCTCCACGGCGGCGCAGCTTGCTGCGCCGCCGAGGGGATTCCGACCCCCCCTACCGCCATCCGGATCCGGATGGCGGTAGGGGGGGTCGCGGGGCCCCTGGGGGCCCCTGCAGTGCCCATGCCACTGGCATGGGCATTGCAGGGGCCCCCGTAAGAGGGCCCCTAAATGTATTTCACTGTCTGCTGCGCAGACAGTGAAATACGCGACGGGTGCAACTGCACCCGTCGCACAGCTTCCACTCCGCCGGCTCGATTCCGAGCCGGCTTCATCGTGGAAGCCTCTTTCCCGCTGGGCTGGCGGGCGGCCTGAAGGCGACCGCCCGCCAGCCCAGCGGGAAAGTCAGAATTACCGCCGCGGTCTTTCGACCGCGGAACGGTAAGCTGACGGCGGGACTTTGGCGGGCGGCCTCCGCCGCCCGCCAAGGTCAGAATGAGGGCCTATGTCTTTATTGTTTTTTTCAGTGTCTTCAGAGAACCTGCTGATGGAGTGATGGAGGGAAGAAGCGAAGGTAAGGTGACTGACATTTACTCTTGCACACATCACACACCCACTAGCAATTTTGTCATCATATTTGTCACCTCTGTAGGCTAGTGTTTTATTGGGATAGTTTAGCCAGTAGCAGAGATGGCATCTCGTTGGATGACTGCTGCTGAAGCCTTAACTCAGTGTATAGTGGACAGCTCTGAGGCAGGATCAGAGACTGGGACAGCAGATACTGAGACAGCATCTGAGGGTGAGGACAATAAAGCAGAATCTGGCAGTGATTTTTCAGTTAGCAGAGTCCCATCCGGCAACACCTCTTCCAGTTATTCTGAGGGAGATGATGAGGACAGCCGAGCTGTCCCTTCACAAGCACAGTCTGTGCAGCAGGACAACAGCGGATTAGCCCAAACCAGAGAGCAGCTGCGTGTGGTGTTAAGCACAGACAGAGTGCTTTCTTGGCATCCCCCCAATTTAGTTCAGCACCAAATTCCAGCTTTTGCTGGTGACACTGGATGTAAAGTAGATACAGCCAACTTTATGTCAATTGACTATGTGCATCTTGTTTGCATATTGACTTCCTTCAGCAAATTGTGCAGCAAACAAATTTGCATTCTGAACAATTTCTGAGGGAGCATGGAGGCTCTCTAGGGCCCGTTCTAGTTGGGCACCTGCTTTTTGGGTCCCAGGCTCGTCTGCCATATAGGGAAACCTACTAAACCCAGACATTTTTTAACATTAGACACTTAGGGCCTGATTCTAACTTTGGAGGACGGTGTTAAACCGTCCCAAAAGTGGCGGATATACCACCTACCGTATTACGAGTCCATTATATCCTATGGAACTCGTAATACGGTAGGTGGTATATCCGCCACTTTTGGGACGGTTAAACACCGTCCTCCAAAGTTAGAATCAGGCCCTTAGACAGGTCAAAGAGGTGTGGCTTGTGTGGATTCCCCAAAGGTTTCTTTCCCAGAATACTCTGCAAATGTGAAACATTAAATAAAAACTATTTTTCCTCGGATTTCTATCACACAATCTACAGGAATATGCAGGGATGGACAAAAATCCTGCTACGCGGCATTTCCCCACTTGTCCTGATAAAAATGCTACCCCACATGTGTGCCTGTGCCTAGTGCTACGGCAGACCATTGTGTGATCCATTCCTGTCATGGGGAGTAAGCCCAGGCACACCAGTGAGGTAATGTTTTTATCAGAGCAAGTTAGGGAACGTTGGGTGGTAAGTAGTTTGTGGATCCCTGCAAATTCCTGTAGTTTACATCACAGAAGTGCAGGGAAAAATAGTGTTTTTATTCAATGGCTTACCTTTGCAGGGCATTCTGGGTCAAAATAACTTTGGGAAATCCTCACAAGTGATACATCCCTGGACTAATTAGTACACTCACCTTAGTTATCATTATCGCCACAATACATTTTGGCACCTTCCCTGTCGCGGGTTCTTGGCCTACCCACACAAGTGAGGTAACATTTTTATTGGGGGAGGCTGGAGGAGAATGCTGGTGGAAGGAAGTTTGTGGCTCCTCTCAGATTCCAGAACTTTCCATCACCGAAATGTGCAGCAAAAAAGGTTTTGCCCAATTGTGGTGGAAGGAAGTTTGTGGCTCCTCTCAGATTCCAGAACTTTCCATCACCGAAATGTGCAGCAAAAAAGGTTTTGCCCAATTGTGAGGTTTGCAAAGGATTCTGGGTGACAGAAACTGGTGAGAGCCCCACAAGTCACCACATTCTGGATTCCCTTGTGTGTCTAGTTTTTCAAAATATACAGGTTTGCTAGGTTTTCCTGTGTGCCGGCTGAGGTAGATCCCAAAATCCATTGCTAGGCAGTTTGCAAAAAGCACGTCCATTTTCATAGGAAAATATGATATGTCCACGTACTGTTTTAGGGAGTTTCCTGTCGCAGGCACTAGTCCTAGCCACACAAGTGAGGTACCATTTTTATCAGGAGACTTGGGGGAATGCTGGGTGGAAGGAAGTTTATGGCTCCCCTCCAATTCCATAACTTTGCATCGTTGAAATGTGAGGAAAAAGTGTTTTTCAGCCCAATATTGAGGTTTGCAAAGGATTGTGGGTGACAGAACACAGTGAGAGCCCTACTAGTCACTCCATCTTGGATTCCCCTAGATGTCTAGTTTTGAAAAATGCGTGGGTTTGGTGGGTTTCCCTAAGTGCCGGCTGAGCTACAAGCTAAAATCCACAGCTAGGCAAGTTGTAAAAACCACATCTGTTTTCATCAGAAAAATGTGATGTGTCCACGTTATGTTTTGGGGCATTTCCTGTCATGGGCACAAGGCCTTCCCACACAAGTGAGGCACCATTTCTATTGGGAGACATGGAGAAACGCTGGTTGGAAAGAAGTTTGTGGCGCCCCTCAGATTCCAGAACTTTGCAGCATGGAAATGTGAGGAAAACAGTTTTTTGCCAAATTTTGAGGTTTGCAAAGGATTTTGGGTAACAGAACCTGGTGGGAGCCCACAAGTCACCCATCCTGGTTTTCCCTAGGTGTCTAGTTTTAAAAAATGTACAGGACTGGTAGGTTTTCCTAAGTGCCAGCTGAGCTATAGTCCAAAGTCCACAGCCATATATTTTCCAAAAAACAAGTTAGTTTTCAATGGAAGAATGTGATCTGTCCATGTTGTGTTTTGGGGTATTTCCTGTCCCGGGCCCTAGGCCTGTCCACACAAGTGAGGTGCCATTTTTATCAGGAGACTTGGGAGAACACAGAATACAAGAACAAGTGTTATTGCCAATTGTATTTTTCTACATTTTTGCCTTCCAAATGTAAGACAGTGTGTAAGAAAGAAGTCATTTTGCGAAAATCCCTGTAGTTCACATGCTAGTATGGAGACCCCTCGAATTCAGAGATGTGCAAATAACTATGGCTTTTGAACTCCTTATTTTATGCCCATTTTGGAACTTTATAGGTTTCCTTGATATCTATTTTTCAGTCTTTATATTTTACAATGTGCAGTTCATTTATTGCCTCTGGATACCTTGGGTGATGAACCTACAATCCCTATAGATCCCTGCAACCAGAAGGGTCCAGCAGACATAACAGAATATTGCTTTTAAAAATACGCCATAGATGGAAAAAGTTACAGAAAAAGTGTAGACAGAAATGGCTGGTTTTTTTCAACTCAACTTCAATATTTTTTTATCTAAACTGTTACTTTGAATAAGAAAATCTTGACAGATCTACAGAAATGACCCCTAGCTAAATTTAGAAGTTTGCTATTTTTCAGAAATGTTTAGCTGTCTAAGATACTCCATTGGTTTTAGACCCATTTCAGTCACTAACTGGAAGGAGAGTGAAAGCACCAGCAATAGTAAAAATGGGGTATGTCCCAGAAAAATGCCAAAACTGTGTTAAAAAAATTGTTTTTCTGATTCAAGTCTATCTGTTCCTGAAAGCTGGCAAGATAGTGATTTTATCACCGCAAAACCTTTGTTGATCCCATTTGCAGGGGAAAAAAACAAGCTTTCTTCTGCAGCACTGTTTTCCCATTTTCCCCTAAAAAAACAAAAATTAGCTGTATTTTGGCTAGTTTCTCAATCACCTGCAGGGGAAACCACAAACTCTGGGTACTAGAATCCTCAGGATGTTGGAAAAAAAGGATGCAAATTTGTTGTGGGTAGCTTATGTGAAAAGAACGTTATGGGGCCTGAGCACGAACTACCCCAAATAGCCAAAAAAGAGCTCAGCAGTCGGGGGAAAGGGCCAGCAGCTAAAAGATTAATAATCACTTTGCATTGTGTTAATTTCCTGTAAACTAATAAGTGTGTGGATTCCTCTAACTTTACCAGGGGAAATGAGTGATAGGAAGGACTCAATACTTCCCCGAGAGTACTGAATGATTTTGTATTCACCTTCTCCGCAACATTAACATCATTTAGAACAGTGAGATGCTGGAATTTTAGTTGCAGGTTTTTTTTTCAATCTTGAAAACACCATCCTGTTGGCAGAGTCAGTCAACTCTGGCCTGCGCAGTGAGCAACCAATGTCACAGTCAGGCAAAGCCTGACCCTGATGGCCTACTGGTTTGTGACATCGGTCTCCACCTGACCGAGGTGAAATATATTTTACGCTGGCATAAATTGAGTAATTTCAGGAATTTTGTTAAGCGACATTCCCAAAATGAAGCAATTTTTCCACTATGCACAATTACACTCCATTTACAGTAATAATTTGTCCTATTATAAGGCCACATCAGTTTAAAACTTGGTAAGAATATATTTACTGTAGCTTCATTTGTAAGGAGTAACAGTGCCTCCTGTGTTTTTGTCACTCGTGGGAGTTCTACCAATGGATGGAACCAAAGATAAAGAAGTATATCATTGTAATTGTTCAATGGAAGTTTGATTGTGAAAGGAAGTTCGCATGAGCGACCTAATATGTGAAGTCACAAGCAGTGCATGAGGAGGATCAACTGTTATAGTTAGTTGACTAAACTGCAACTGGCATATTTCAGTGCTTTTGGGGTTTTTAATGTTAGTTCATGTCTCTTCCCAACACCTAACCATACCGCCACTTTAAGTCTGTTTTTTCAGTGAATATATCTCAATATAGCACCTCAAACTGTCCCAAGACATTTGAAATCAAATCTGACAGTGGAATGCCTTGGGCATATTTAAGATTTAACACTCAACAGCAATTTAGCTGGTGCTATGTGGTCTGGAGATCAGGAAAATATTCTCTCACACAGGAAAAAGCATAGAAAAGCTACTACTTGAAATGTTTCAGGGCTGGGGACTGAAAGAAGGAGAGCAGCATTCTGCAGCTGCTAGCAACAACAACCACATAGCATCACACACCTTCTTTCATCAGAAAACCCACAATCTAATGTGTCCACACATTAAGAGAGTTAAAATAGACCCTCTCTCTCCTCACTTCATCAATTATGCATATACATATGCAAAACCGTCACACAGGTGTCTCAAGACAGTACTTGCCAATCTGAGCACGAGTCACCTGAGGCACACTTTAAAGAACAATCAAGTAATCAACTTCAGTCAGCTGCAAAGCTTCAAATTACATGGCCTTCCATCACATGCTAATACATTTCCAGAAGGCTGGCAATGCATGTTGTGCACATTATTCAGTGTTGACGTTTTTTCAGTGTGCAGAATGTAAATATTTTCATGGCCATCACGTTTGTCAATTTGGCCAAACTAAGGGCCTGATAACGACCTTGGCGGATAGGATACTCCGTCATAAACGTGACAGATATCCTGCCCGCCATTGTACAAGGATATAATGGAACTTGTAATATGGCAGACAGGATCTCCGTCACATTTGTGACAGAGTATCCCATCCGCCAAGGTCGTATTCAGGCCCTAAGCCTGCAATGAACAATGTAAAATTTGCGTTAACATGGACTAATCAACACTGGAAGATGACAAAAAATACACTAGAGATAGACAAAAAGTATGTCTGAAACCAAGAGGTAGTCCTGAAGATGGTTTTTGCCACACTGAAACCCATATCTAAAGCTAGCATGCAGTAATGTAGCAAAGAACAAAATGACATGGTGTGTGTGTGAAATGTTAGTTAGACCACAAAAACACAACAAAATGCCAGTGATTAGGGGACGCAGTAACACCCACAAACAGGTACCTGGGAGTGTTTTATAGACAACACCCACCTATG
Source organism: Pleurodeles waltl (assembly GCF_031143425.1). Lineage (NCBI taxonomy): Eukaryota > Metazoa > Chordata > Amphibia > Caudata > Salamandridae > Pleurodeles > Pleurodeles waltl. The sequence goes on along the minus strand of NC_090439.1, from coordinate 733,789,568 downwards.
CAACACAACATATTTGCAACGCTGCCCTAACTTGACCATGTCTGATCAGGGAGATACTGCTACAAACTGTAAACTACAAAAGATAAAACACATATTGAAGGCATGCAGACACATACACACTGAATAGAGAAACTAACAATGCCAAAAATATATCTATCAACCACCACTGCACTGCCACAGTGATCTCCCACCCAAGACAGCCATTCCCAAGTGCTTAATAACCCACTAAACATGTAACAGCTGGTATCCCACAACCCACCTAAAGGCATGAACCCAAAAAGTGGGTCATTTGAGAACACACAGTACAAGATTCACAGTTACCAGCACCTTGAACATGCAAAACAAATTAAAGGTGAAGCATGATGTGATAAATACAACCCCATCAACCACTCAACTCATGGCGTGTGATAAAATACCCATAAACCTGTTAGATGGCTTGTATCATAAAATGTACTAATAACCGTCTAGATGTCTCAATAAATCCAGTGACTGATATCTAGTAATAACTGACATCTAGTAATCAGCAGGCAAAAAGTTCTATTTGTGGCACGGCCACCTCTGCCTTCCATCCTACCAGTCTTAACTTTGGTGAACTGAATCTAATTCAGTAAGTAAGCTCCTACTCCTGTAGTGAATCCTTGTTTGTTTTAATGGGATAACCGGAGTAAGCTTAGCCTGTGGCTTGCAGACTCGTGCCCCCGTCACCTAGTGACTTTTAACCTACTTACCTTGCTCTGTCTTAGCCATTGAATTATTTCATTCATCTAAGATGGCTGCCTTGTTTATGGTTAGGCCACTTGTTATGTTTTGCATTATCAGTGCCACCGCGCTAAGGCATCAAGATCAAGCAATAAAGACAAACAAACAGTAGGTGTTCACACTTAGGGATTTTCCCTCTCTATACTTTCGAGGGATTGTTTATAATAATTGCCGTCCCAAGCATGTCTGTTATCTATTGTTTGGGAACACACCTACGTCAGGGGTCCTGGTAGATCTATATAAATACATCGCACTTTAGACAGATAATCAGAGGGATTCCGACCAGAGGACATCGCCACCATTGCTGATTTCGATGCTGCACGTCGTCTTGATGCTGACCCAGTCTTTGTGTCCCTGCGGAGTCTGAGATAGAGACCTCATTCCAAGGTAATGAGGGTTGGGGGCTCCTCTCATGGACATGGCATTGGCAGATTAGGTTTAGCAAACCCAGCTCTCCTTTAGGTAGGAGGTTAGGCCTATCACATTAGGGTATTAGGTTATATTACATCTCGTATGTCTTTTACATGCATTGCAAGATGGTGGGGGTCTTTGTAATAATGACTCTCGTCTTCACAATTCTGTTCCTTGCATTATTCATTATCCTAATCATTGCAGCCCATGAAACTTATTGCAAATTGCAGTTTTGTTAAATCAAAACTATTGAAACTTTACTGCATCTTTGTCATTGCCTGTGTTTGTATGAGACATGATATAGCTGTGAGAAAGGGGTAATCTCCGCTTAACCACGACACTCCCTGAGAAGTGTTATTTTTGAGTCCAGGCGTAAAGGCTGCAACAAATCACCTTTATACTATTGTGTTTCTGGTGAGGTGCTGCTAGTGAGCCGGTAAGGTTGGGACAACAGTTGCGATTTGTTGTAGGGTAGGCATAGTCGCCTGCAAACAAAAGTACTATCATCCTTTAACCAGCAGTCTTGCCTAGAGCAAGAGTCCAAACTACAACACTCCCACCCTGTTTTCAGAGAGAATTTGGATTAACCAGGGTAAGATTACTGAGTTTCTTAATACTAATGATTTAAACCCACCCCTTTTTAGTGCACTAGAAGTGATTGGGTGCTTGACCTTATGAATATGTGGGTACATTTAATTGGGAGTGTACTTGGCGCTTCTCTGGATATGGGCACTGGACCCAGAATGAACGATACATTTTCACCCTCTTGTGGAAGTATATTCATGCTATTGTGTTACAGGAAATCATTGAATATGTGGAAAAGGATTGGCAAGTAAGGTCACCGCATGAGACTCGACCACCACTTACTTAACATTGTTTTATGAATGAATTTTGGTGGGCTTGAGCCGTGTGAGCCTAGTCCTGAAGAACCATGGGGTAAAAACTAGGCAGAAACATGTTGACAGCAGATAAATGATGGGGCACTAATATCCCAAATTCATCATAGGAAATATGTTTTAATCCTGCACAGAATTAAACAGGCATGAGGGACACCCCGAAAGTAGTTTTAATTGTGCAATCTGCATGGTGGGCCCTTTTGAATGTTTGTTAGTCTTTCCAAATTCAGGTTTTTTTAATTTAGATTTTTCATGAATGAGATTCCAAGTATCATTTTGCAAATCAGATTATTTTTTATTTTTTATTTATTTTATCTCCTATTGGAATTGGCAAATACTGAAATAAGCAACTTCTTCCCTGATCCCTCAATTCAATGTTTACTTTCCATGTGTGATTACAGTAAATGTTGTGACTAAAGGCCTGATGTGTCAAAGGATCATGTGCTTGTAAAGGCTTAGGTGTACAAACCTGCAGGCTTTGCAAGTGCAAAAGCTGCATTCCCTACACAACAATGAAACATTATGAGTCAAAATGGATTTATTACTTGTCATATCAACATTGTACATCCTTTGGAATCTCAATGAAAAGGGAGCTTGAATGGTGCAAGGATGTGTGTTTATGGTTGGTGATGATGTCTGCAGGTGGGAATCACTGTAAATAAGGTGATATTCTCAAGCTCAAACATCTCTATTGGGAGGCATTCCAAGGTTTATTCTGTGACTGCTCCATATACACCAGAATAAACCTTGTTTATTGCTCATTGCAGTCATGATGAAGAACAAAAAATGCACATCTCCAGTCAGCAGAATGTGTCTCTCAACAGCCAGTGCTAGATCTGAGAATCTTGCATATTTTTGTTTTTTCTGCTTTTGTTTTTCATCTGTATGGGTTAGAGAATTGTGTACTGTGAAGCCTACAAGCTGAAGCAGAAAAGGGGTGATGCATCCCTAGACTGGACTAGTGGCAGCTCCAGACAAAGAGAGTTAAAAAAAATACCCTGGTCAGCATGTTGCTGGGAAAGCATGGGGAGGTTGTATCTTCTCAGATCAATGCAAGCACCTCACCCCTAAATTGTGATGAGTTTTAGAATAGTCCTAAGATTTCCAAAGTCTTTCAAAGTTTTCTACAGAAATGCACACTTACCGTTTGCATGAATTGTAATTTCTACAAGTGAGGTTAGAAACTACAGTCTCTCACTCTCTATTCACAGCTAAGGACACCCATTAGGGTAAACAGGCTCTTATCAGCAGGTAGGTAGGCACAGCAGCTTACAGCGTATGCCAGTGGTCATACCAGTGTCGGCCTAACAATTAAACAAGGAACACCCTTTGTTCTGAAGTCACTAAATTCATCTATATCCAGATAAGTGACCAACTCAAGAGGCCACCATCTGGGCACTACATATAAAAAAGCTGAATTTATATTGGAGTAATTTCTAAGCATGGTGATCACCAATAAACTGCTTTAAACCTACCTTACAACATAATTTACTACAAAATTACTGCACACACGCCTGAGACTGTTTGTTGTAGTTACCTAAAATCCTAAAGGCGTCTTCCATGATTTCTAACATGATAAATGTATTTTATTGGGTGGAATATCTCTGCTGGCCTTTACTTTCCGTTTCCTTCTACTAACAAACAGAAACATGGTGAGCCAAAACATAAGGAGGGGCATCCACGCTATTTTTGGAACCAGCAGAGATGCACTAGTTCCTCAGCACAGAAATGATTCACCACTTAGAAATTACCAGGCAATGGCCCATTGTGGGCACAGCTAGTCTGAGGATTTGAAATTATTGTGAGTGAGATCCCCATTGATAAAAATGTGTATGATAACTACTTGATTTAAAGCCATCTATGATCCACTGACAATAATATTCCTTTGAAGAAAGGTTTTACCATTCTGATAGCAGAAACATCTTTTTAATTATTATACAAAATGGGGACGCCATGACAAAAATCTCAACAACATATGCTGTCTTCACCCAGAGGTTGAATACCAAATGCCTATAACCTCAATAAAACCTGCTTGTCCCAAACACACTGCCAAGCAAGCAAAGAACAGGAGCAAAAGATATCTATCATGTTCTCCCAGTGTGCTTTTAAATGTATCCCTGTGCCGGCAGGATTATAAGCCAGTAACACAGTTAAAATTGTATGTCTAATACAATCAATACACCCATGTACAGATTATTAGGCTTGTCAGGTGCTAGGTCACACCGTGGTCTTCATGTGAAGTTAAGGGTAGTATACTTGTAGAAGCAAAAGAGGGTTGAAGAGGTAACACAGGCTTTAGTATCAATTAGAAGTCAAAAACAGTATCAATTAGAAGTCAAAAACATGTGTAATGTGTGCAAAATGTTTGAGGATTTACACAAGACTAAAAAGGATACTTGCTTTGCCACTTTGTTGGGTTTTCTAAGAATGATGGTGATGCAATATGGAATGTTAGGCTCTGAAGGCAGACAGGCAGTTGCTAGATTGCTTCTGCTCTGTCAGTCGCTTTGTACTACTACCACATTATGTGTTCCTGTAACTGAATTTGTTTTAGGGGTGATGACTAGTTTGAACCCTTCCACAACATTTCTCTGGAACCTTGTCTTTAGAATTTTCTTCCGATTGACCTGCAGAGCATCATTCCTGAATAGCATTTTCAAGAGCTTCTCATACTGGATTACCATAATTGTCTAGCCACTTTTAAAAGCTACTATCAGCATCTTCAATGCTGGCGGAAGTCTTTGTGCGATGTGCAAGATGAGGATTTTAGCATGTTGGTGTTACCTCTGCCTTACCCAGTGACAATAGCAAATGAGTCAAAAGCTGCCTCATTTGGTGATGAGGTTCTGCTGGAAGTAATAGAACTTGTTAACAAGAGGTGGCCAGTTTGGATAAGAATCAGTCATACGATTTATTTAAACTTACTGAATTACATGTGCCTGGTGAGTTATTACTGGTCCCACATGCTATTCATGCTAAACTTTTGAGGCTGGTTCATGGCTTCTCGACATCTCACTGACAGATATTTGAGGACAGTATTGGAAAGAATCCTCCAGTGAAACTAAAGGCCTGATTTGGAGTTTGGTGGTTGGGGCTACTCTGTCACAAACGGATGTCTCATCTGCCGCATTATGATTCCATTTTATCCTATGGACATCATAATACAGCGAATGGGATATCCATCATGTTTGTGAAAGAGTAACCCATCCGCCAAACTGTAAATCAGGCCCTAAGGCATTAATTTATCGTACACTTATTGGATAAAGTACCCACTGTCATACATTATAAGATTGTTGCATGTCACTAAGGAGTTCTGTCACTACGTAGAGGAACGAGTCAATGGCCTCTCAAAAAAGAAAACTTCTTTTATACATCCTGTTTTTCAAAGTTTGTTTAAGACTTGCTAGTGGTCCCCTAGATGACTACCTACTCCAAATAACCTTTTGAAATCCACAATAGAGAATGGATCCCCTTTGGACTCTTTCCTGTTGGCAAAATTGTTACCACCCCAACTCAGGAGTTAGTAATCTTTTGATGTTCTATTATTTCGGTTGCAAAACATAGATATATTCACAATTTGGAAGGGGCACCTACATGTCATTCCTCACAAATTGTAAATCGGTATCCATTTACAAGCCACTTTAGTGGTCTGTAAATGTTTACTGACTTCTAAAAAGACTTAAGTATGCTCAAAAAGGCACTTGAAAAACACTCAATCATGGTGCTTGCTACTGTTAAAATGCTTAGTTCATCTGACCCATAATAATTTGTTGCAAACATTTACTAGAATCGAGTTTATGTAATTAAAATTGTAAAAAGATTGTAGTGCAGTATGAGTAGTAACATGCAGAGAGATTTTTCATTTTCTGTTTTGAATGTGTGCAAAATATAAACACATTGCCATAAATGTGTCCTTTCTGCTGATCAATGTTCATTTTAGAAAAAAAAAATCATGAGAATGACAAACCACCTCTCGATTTTGTTGTTTAATCTGAAGCTGCAGGGATGTTCTGTGACATGCCTTTCACCCTGGCTGCTGGCTTTGCAGCAGGCATTATGACATCAAAACTCAACTGTTAATATAATGATAAAAGTGAGCAGTTACATTATTTTCATTTTAAAGGGGACGAGACACATCACAACTTGACTGTAATAAGAAAATTAGAGACATGTTTTTATACTGGTATTTCTGGTTCCATATATAATAAGTAAATAGGGTCCTGTGTTCTGGGTCATCTCTATCCACAGCACTGGCTTACCATAAACGGGTCATGCTTTTGAGGTGCATAAACTGACTAGCTTTCTTTCATTCTGTGTTAAATCATAGTTACTTAGTAGCCACTATTTCATCATATAGGTAGAGCCAAGCTCCTCAAGCAACACTGCAATTATGGTGTACCAGATTATAATTTCTCCAGCATAGTTTTCCAAGGCTGTCAAATGTTGCCACTTTTTAATGGCACTAAGAGTACGCCCTCTGTGAAAACTCTGGCCCTTATTTAAGGAAAATGAAGCATAACTGCACTAGCGCTAAGAACATTACCTAATGCCATCTGTGTTCAATATTTAAGAAATTACGCATAATGGCGCTAAAGAATGGCTAGCGTCTCCAAAAAAGACGGTAGCCAGTGATGGTGACAGATGGCGTTAAGGGAAATGGAGCTAGTGTGTCAAAAATGACGGTAGGCTGATTAGCAGCAAAATATCTGCTGCTAGTCAGCCTAGCGTCATTTATTAACGCACAAGCAGCCAAAACATGACTCCTGTCTATGAATAGATAGGAGTCATTACCACAACCCCAATGCCCACCACAGGGGACCAGTGTCCCCAGGCCAAGCCCAACATACCAAGTGCCAGCCAGGGGGCTCCATGTAAGAGGCCCCCAGTGGCACACCACACACATACACCTACACATCTGTGATGAGCTCCGCCCTCCGGTAGTGTCCCTGTGATATGGGTGGTGGTGGAGCTGGCGATTAGGGTGGGGATCTATGTGCCCATTCCATGGTGTTACCCCAATGGTCTGACCAGGCATTAAATAATTACGTTAAACAGGCTTAGTGCCATTATTTAGGTACGCCTCCTAATTGCACATCGTTTCAGCGTCAGGACTTAAATATGGCGCAGCAGGGCTAGCGTCATTTTTAGGAAGGGAACGCCTACCTTGCATCTCATTGTCGCAATGAGACACAAGGTGGGTTGGCGCTTCCTGAAATGATGCTTATTCCAATATTTTAATGCTAGACGGGTCTAGCGCCGAAATATAAATATGGAGTTAAGTTAGTGCTGCTTTATCGTCAAAATAAATGACGCTAAGGCAGCACAAACTATTTACTTTGGCAAAATTCAATATAATCTGGAGGTTAAGCCTCATTTTGCAGTAGTCGCTTCCAGCTCATAGCACATAACTTCACCTCTAATTAATCTTTTAATGCTTTTTAGGATTTGTTTTAATGCATCTCATACATATATACTACTTTCCTGGTGTTTTGTAGTTTGGGTGCCTACTAAGTTTTTGTTTACGGCAGCTACAAGTTGAAATTTGCGTTGGGTTGTAAAGATTAGGGGGCATATTTATACTCCGTTTGCGCCGAATTTGCGTCGTTTTTTTTTACGCAAATTTGGCGCAAAACTAACGCGATATTTATACTTTGGCTTTAGACGTGTCTAGGGCCAAAGTATGAGGAAAGAGCGTCATTTTTTTGCGTGAACGCCTTCCTTGCGTTAATGAGATGCAAGGTAGGCGTCCCCGTCTAAAAAAATGACTGCGACGCAAATGCGTCGTATTTATACTCCCTGGCAAAAATCGCGCCCGGGAGTAGGCGGGGCAAAAAACCCCGCATTTGCGCCAGATTTTAGCGCCTGGGTCAGGGCAGGCGTTAAGGGACCTGTGGGCTCAAAATGAGCCCACAGCTGCCCTCCCATGCCCCCAGGGACCCCCCCTGCCACCCTTGCCCACCCCAGGAGGACACCCAAGGATGGAGGGACCCATCCCAGGGACATTCAGGTAAGTATAATTTTTTAATTTTTTTATATTTTTTTTTGGCATAGGGGGGCCTGATTTGTGCCCCCCTACATGCCTCAATGCCCAATGACCATGCCCAGGGGACATAAGTCCCCTGGGCATGGCCATTGGGCAAGGGGGCATGACTCCTGTCTTTACTAAGACAGGAGTCATGTAAATGGCGTCTGGGCGTCGTTAAAAATGGCGCAAATCGGGTGGAGGCGATTTTTTGGCGTCAACCTGACTTGCACCATTTTAAGACGCCCTAACGCCATTTTCCCCAACGCCGGCGCTGCCTGGTGTACGTGGTTTTTTTCCACGCACACCAGGCAGCGCCGGTCTGTTAGCGCCGGCTAACGCCATTCAATAAATACGGCGCCCGCATGGCGCTTCAGAATGGCGTTAGCCGGCGCAAAACTTTTTGACGCTAAACTGCGTTAGCGCAGTTTAGCGTCAAAAAGTATAAATACGGGCCTAGATGTTTGGTACTCTTGACTGTGGATTAGTTGATCCAAGGGTGACCTCACCATCCACTACAATAATTTTAGGATCGCTGTGATGCTTTCCAGGCACTGCCTTTTGGTGTTCTCTTCTGGGTGGTATAAGTTCCACAGATTTCTGGGGGAGGTGGGCCTCCTCATAAGGTTATGTGTACTCCCCTTTGGCACGGGTGACAGTTGTTATGTTCCCTCTTTATCATAAAGTTGGAGCTCTTCTCTGAAAACAAAATTAACGTGATATATGGGGTCATATGAAAGCTGCATTACCAAAATAACTGGGCTGGAAAAAAGATCTTCTACATTCCTGCCAGCAGGCACATGATCTGCTGTGTCGACATATGAGAGGCCTTCCTGCTAACCATCATATCTCATGGTGATTACAGATCCATTCGAAATGTAAGGGTTGAATTAAAGCAGTCTCTTTCAGTGTCTTCATTGCCTTTGGCATCCAAAAGAACTCCCCTTATCTGTCTACACAAGCGGTACACTTTTCTTGCAATCTTCTGCATCTCAATTTACAGCGACCACAACTTTCCCTCTCTCCACAAAGAATTTCTGTCTTTGGTTCGAAACGAATCCTATCACGTTCTGCCTTCATGCCATTCTCCTTAGAGACATTTCACTACTATAACATAAAAAAAACCTATGGTATCCCATGTAAGCAATACATTTCAAATGTTTTACTTATGACTTGCATTCAAGATGTTGTGCATCTATAGTTTTATTCATGCAACATACTGCTCAAGTATACCGTATTCTTTGGACGGCATAGCCTCCAGGTCTCTGAGTTCAGGTTGCGGGTGGTTGTTTATGAGGGTGCATGATTGAGAGCAGTGAAGTGGATGCTGAAGGCAGCGCAAGTTTCCCACAGTAGGTGTCAGTGGGTCAAGAAGGTGCGCAGACTACATCCACATCCAAATCCTTGACCTCTGCAGACCACGCAGAGCGATAGTTGCATGTGTGCCAGTAGTATTTGTGGGAAGGTGTGAATTACGCAGATGGGGGATTTCACACATGATGTTGTGAGAAAAAGGGTGTAAGTGGCTAACAGACTGAGATCGACTGAGGAAAAAAGTGGTGTGGGAGAACCTGATTATGGAAGACTCTTTGAAAGCCTTAATGCCGTCCACAGATTTTAGCAATGTTTGTTTCACAGTCTCATTTTGTTTCAGTATTTAAGCATTTTCAATCTAATTCGAATTATTCACAACAAAATGTTTGTTGGTTTTCATTTTTCTTCTACAGCTAACGAACAGCAAAGCCAATAGGTCTGGCTTGATCAAGGTATTTGTTTTCCTGTGTGACATGTCTGGTATGATAACAGAAACTTCAGCGAGGCCCCAAGCACTGGTCAGCGACCACACTGTGTGAAGCATAGGGTTTTAGTTTACGTATTTTAAGCCATGCCCTTACTTTTATAGGCAACATATCTTGTAATGGATTACTAATTATGCTTATTTGGCCACGGACCTCTTAGAGTTTCCCACCTTAATCATCCAATTAAAGTACTGGTGCTATTCACCTGTAATCCAAAAATCTGTGGCTCCTGAAATGGCAAGCGCTAAAACAGCATTTTCAGTTCTCTGTGAAAGCAAATTGCTTTCTATTTCCATATTGTTTTGCGGATTTATATGTTTAAAGCTGCATAACATATTTAACACGAGAGTCTCAAAGTCAAGACTCAATCCACTGGGTCAAAGGGTCTCAATTATCTTTAAAGCTATAACTATACCTCACAAATTGGTTTTCTATTTAAAAAACACCCTCTCTTCTAGCAAATACATTTTCTTGGTATGTTTCACATAGGTCCTTGGGTTTCAAGAATAAAGTTCCTGCTCAGGTACTAAAAGTCAGAACAGTTTGATGGCCAATTCTTTTGGTCACTGCTGCTAAGCTATGGAGCACCTTACCCCTCCATCTGAGAAACTAACCTCCATTGTTACACTTCAGGAAATCCTTGAAAATGTTTCTTTTCAGCATTTAATCTCTTCACACTTTTAATGTCCCTGACCAATATTGATTAATAGCTCAGAACTACACCATTAGGTTGTATGGCGAAACCGCGCATGCCATTACCACACATGCAGGTACTCCGTGACAATGACCGCAACACTACCACACATTCAATTACAACAATTTGTACAGTGAATATGCCTTTACCATGCATGCCTTTACAATGGAGAGTTTGTTGCATAAGCATGTTTAGTAAAGGCATTTGTGTGGTAAAATTAAAGTGGTAAGTATAAGATATATATATATATATATGTACATATATATATATATATATATATATATATATATATATATATATATATATATATATATATATATATACACACAAGTATACACATGGATAATTTCATGAATGAGTGTCAAAACATATTTACAAGAATAGCAAGTAAATGAATCTATCTATGTTTTGGTTAGTAATATTATGGCTCTGAACAATTTGTAAAAAATAACCATTTTGAGGAAATAGTTGTGTTTTTACTATACCAATGCACCATTGGTTGGGGTTGGTCACAGGATAATACAGGAAAAATGGCGTTATGCAGGCTGACAAAGGCACTAGGTGCCGAAACGTGTTCTGTTCTCTTAAGGAATTATTAAAAACACAGCTATTTCCCACACCGAGTGCCTGTCTTCTCATTTACTGGGAGAAGGAAGTGTTGAAGAATACACATATATATATATGCTTAACACAAGCACAAAATGTATGTATCTGTTGTATATATATAATTTTATTCAAAACATTGCAATAATTATTCCCGACAGCACGTGGCCAAAACGTCTGGCATCCATGATATGGACTGTACTCCACATGTTTGAACGATGAGAGTGCTTTGGTTGCAATGTTTTGAATTTATTGTGTATTGATTAATACATATTTCTACCTGTAGGTAGCAGGACAGACAACCATGTAGCACCGTGGGTGGACACTTTGAAATAAGGTCAATCTACCTATATACTGTTGGATACGTATGGGAAGTGCATTTATTCTGCCATTGCTACCCCTGTGTTTGTATGTATTCACAATATACTAATATATATATATATATATATATATATATATATATATATATATATATATATATATATATATATATATATAAATAAATATATAAGACACACTCTTTGAATTCCAAGAGAGCCAGGACACCTCCGTACAAAAATGTCTCTAATTAATTTAAACAGCAAAACAAAAACCACTCCAACGTGTTTCGACACTAAGCCTTGTTCACAGGTAAAGTGCATTTTCCATTTCTCATTTAAATATCACATTTAAATTAATCTAGAAAGAGTACTGGTTCAGGAAGAGACGTAATGGTGGCAGCCATCTTGCAAGGTCTCAACCATATAGATGTTAACATAACAATCGCCATTTCTGCGTAGATTTCATAGTAATCTCTAGTGCATCATATATAAATTAATTCATTTCAATCTCACAATGGAAATACAATCTACCACATTATAAAAGGAAAAATATATATGATAAGGTGTAAAGTATAAAATATACAGTCTCACTCTTTGAATTATAGCCCAAGTGGTCTGGATTACTTGACTTCGCTGCTCTGTCCTTCTAATTTCCTCAAAGTAATTGTGACCTTTCTAGACATTCTGAACCCTGTTTCAGTCCTCTTCCCCAATAAATGAAAACTGAAAAAATAAAAAAATATACACAACACAACATAATTAAACCTAAAAACTCAAATCTGCTTATAAAAACAAACAAGCACATTGCATGTATTACTCATGTTACTTGTACATTTCTTTTCATACCTTCTTTCATTTACTCATTGCTTCATTTTATCCCAAATGTGTACTTAACTCCTCACTAGAGTTCAACCCTATCGGATCCAATGTTTCAAAATTTATAATGTAGCAAGATTCCATAATTCTCAATGCCTTTTCTCTATTACCACCCCATTTGTTTTTACAACCTGGCCAATCACCACAAACCTTAGGAGATTTTCATTACCATAATGTTGTTTAGCAAAATGTCTCACTACTGGATAACTCTTGTCGTTATTTTTGATGGCACGTCTGTGTTCTAACACTCGTTTCTTAGCACAGTGAATCGTGCTCCCTATATACAGTTTCTCACATGGGCTTATTAGACAATACACACAATTTGTCGTCATAAAATCGTATTTACCTTTGATGACAAAATCCTGATCTCTCCCTGGTATCCTCAATTTTTTACAGTTATTACTCGTTCTACATGCATTACAAACCCTTAAAACCCCTCACCACCCAAAAACATTGACTCTAAAACCTAAAAATGACCTTAGCACCTAAAAACCCACACCCACCCTAAATCCTAAAAATAACCTTACCTCCCAAAAACCCATACCCACCCTGAACCCTAAAAATACTTACCACCCAAAAACCCATGCCACTCTAAAACCTAAAAATACCCTTACCACCCAAAAACCCACATCCGCCCTAAACCCTAGAAATACCCTTGTTACCCAAAAACCCATACCCACCCTAAAACCAAAAAGTACCCTTACCACCCAAAAACCCATACCCACCCTAAAGTTACAACGCAAAATCCTACATCCACCTTAAACCCTAAAATTAACCTTCCCCTATATATGTATATATATGATTATAGATATATAGATATACTTAATAGGTCTGGTGGAATGTGTGGAGTCATGCTGCATGGAACACAGCGGAGTGGCAAAAAACCCTGTCACGTTATGCGGAGTTCCACTAGTGGGCGGAGTTCCTTGTCGCACCCATTCACATTGCCTTTTACATCAAGTGCGATGCAAAGTTCAAAATCATGCACAAATGGCAGCACGCGGTTCACATGGACATCTTGTTTTTCACTCTGTTTATGGTGCTGGGCCTGTTCTTGTTATCTATTGTTAATGTTTTCAATCCTCCACCCTCCTAATTAATCTGGCCCTCATTTTTATTTTTTTTATTAGTGTGTCTTTTTGTTTCTGTGTATTTTTACATTGTTTTCATTTTTTTTGCTTTTTCTGACTTTTTGTATCTTTGTTAATGTTTTATTTTACTTACTTAGTTATTTATTCCTTCTTTCCTTCTCCTCCTGTTTCTTTTCTTCACCCCACTTCACAGCACTATGGCAGAACAGAGCAATGCCATCTAACATGGGAGCAGCAGCGCCAGGCCCCCTAGACAGCCAGCAGCAGCCACCTACCTTGCCGGTCAGCGATGCCACCAATGGGTGCAGCTCGAGCCCATCTTATGTGAGCTAGAGGCAGCAGCACTGATTTTTATGTGCAGCTCCACCTCACCTCCATGCTGGCATCAGGTGGCAGGCCGGGCAGGGGGTAACCTCTGCGGGAGTGTTGGCTGGGGGAGAATGCGCAGGTGTGTGCGGCACAACAGACAGGTCCAGCGCACCACCCAGCAGCTGATGCTTCTCGGCAGATATTCTCAACCATGAGCAGGACCTGCTCAACCTGCTAGATGTCGGGATTCTGGGCCTCGGTGAGTATATATTAAATATATTATTTGTTCTGTTTGTGTTCCACAGTGCTAATGTTTTTTTTCCGAATAGTCTGCTGCTCACACTCAGAGGTAAGTTACATTTAGTTTATGTTAAGAATATTATTATATGATCAAGTTTGAACTAGGGGCTACATCATAGTACTTGTTGGCACTCTCCTTGGCTGATTATTTAAGAAGACACTGCAATGCAGACTCCTTTGTCCCATTGTCACCATAGTGAATTAGGGATATCAGTGAGTTACCATTCTCTGTCACTTTCTTTATGTAGCTCATACTGTCCAAAGCTATTTTACCCTGTTCAGTACTAGTATGGTTGTATGCATTGCAAAAAAGGGAGCCTGGGTTGGTCCATCAAGGGGGTTGAGAAAAATGATAACTGAATGATAGAATTAAAGATATTTCATTGCAATGCATTGGTTCCAAATGTAAGTTTTGTTAAGGAAATTTAGAATTGGGATTTCAGGAGTATTGCCAACTCAACAATAGTCGATACAAGGACCATAGGCGATCTGATTTAGATAAGTACAATGTTACTGTGTTTGCCTGTAATAATAATTTCATGGAGAATAACTTCACAACTAATATATTTTTAATCTGCTTTATTTCTTACATCAGCACCCAAAGGAAAGATGCAGGGCACCACAGAGGCGGATCAGGCACCTACCACTAGCACCAATGCTGAGGGCTATGCTCATCCCAGTAAGTCCTATTATTTATTAATGTTTTTTCCCTAACTTTTACCACTGCCCACTATAATACTACTTTTAATTTTGCCTTGTTTAATTTTTTTATATTGTCTTCTTTTTTGTCAACTCCCCTATCCAGTCTTTGTATAATTCCTGTTATTGCTGCATCATCTTTTTTTCCTCATTTCATGTTTTTTGTTGATGGCTGACTTTTTCCTGTCTGTGCTAGTCTGTATATTTCTTCTGCTTTGTTGGTAATCGTTTTCTCTCCCTTGTATATATTTTGTGGTTCTGTAAGAATAAGAACATATTTTGGTACTCCACTGTAAAGATTGCAGGCCTACTGTAAAAATTGCAGGCCCAAGTAAGCTAGCATTATAAATAATATTCACAATGTAAGTTTGTTGAGAAAGCTTTCTTTTTCTTGCTGATGCTCTGACAGTTAATGAGAGAATGGCCATGGTCATGGACCACCCTCCCTCCCCCAATGTTGTGCTGTGTAATTCATTTATAAAGTATACCAGCAGTTCCCATGACAGTGTAGCGTAGCTGGAAAGTATGAGGTCTCATTGCATTTGCCAACCAACACCATATGTCTTTCATTGACCATTATTATTCCCCTCTTCATTGCACTTCAATAAGTCAGAGTCATCATCATCATCATAAGTTATAGCTTTGTCCCTCCATTACAAACAGTTTTTGGTTGCCTTGACTACCTGGCTTTTCTAACATTGTGAACCAAAAAAATGCCTATAGGGACATTTTTGAAAGAAGATACTGCAGTGCTAACCTAATTGTAGTGTTGTATTGCAACTGCATTTTTTGATAAGAAAAATTAAGGGTCGGTATATCTTGCATCTAAAAAATGTATGATGTTTTTTTCTAGCCACACCACTCACTAGTGCCACAGGCTCAAGTGCCGCTGCAGGATGAGAGTTAGTTGGCGGGGGAGAATCGGCAGCTGGGACAGGCGGTGGTAAGTCACATTGCATGCTTGTTGACAATCACTATTATACTCACTAACTGCAAGGACATAATCGTGACTCGTGATTGTGAACTTCCTGCTTTACCAGCTACAGTGGTGGTTGTGTTATGGCCTCTTCTATCTGCAACTCAGCAAAAGCTCATATACTGTATGCTAAAAATGATGGCTTGATGGAAACAGGAAAGAACAGAAGGTTACAAGAAAGGATGGGTGAAGCGAGTGAAAGGAAAAGATGTGTGGGTGAATATTGGGTAAATGGTTGAGTGAAAGGATGATTGAAAGAAAGGTTGGTTTCTGAATGGATGAATAATGGATTGAAAATTTGGGTGAAAGACTGGATGAGAAAAAGTAAAGCTTAATACATGATGGCTATGAGTCAATGTAGTAGGAAGAATGAAATAATTATTGCTTGGATGACTAAACAAGGGAGCTCTTCTGGAGAGGGGAATGTTGCTCATCTACTTCATTAATTTTGTTTTATGGTTATCAAAGCTGTGGTTCAAAGTAGGGGGTATTTAAAGTTTTTTTCTAATCCCTTGTCTGACTGTATTTGCTAAGCGAGGCAGATATATATTCCATCCATCATCATTCACCAACCCTCTCCCTGCCTATGGCATTTTAGCACCCATGACTGAAATGCAGTATGGTTCAATTTGTGACTACAGTGTTGACTGTACAATGTGTGTCTGCTTCTGCTGATGCAACATTTACAAAGTTTTTACTGCATTGCAAACCGAACACACACAGTATGTTTCCCTTCCCCCACTCAGTCACCACTTAGCGCTGGCTAGCATGCCTCCATTAATTTAGCAGTACAACAACATATACTCCATAGTGCATAATGCCTTTCTTGTAAATGATAGGTAATTTATTTTTATTTTTCTCTCAAAGTGTATGTTTAGTTACTAGAAAAGCCTTTAAAAGAAAACAAATCAAATCTCTGTTTTTTTAATCCAGTGTTCTTTTGTCTTAATTATTTTCTGCCAGACAGTCAGTGCTTTAGTTTTTCTGTGAGGCATGTGTGGGTAAAAAATTAAATTGGCCTTGTGACTAACCGAATCATAATCCCATATTTCAATGGCTCTAGTGGACCAGCAATGTACGATACTGTGCCACCCACTAATTAATTTAAGCAAGTGTTTGCGCAGACCATTGTTTACAGTTTGCCTTTTTTCTTTTTGTTTCTCTCAATATAGCTCATCCTCCTAGTCCACCAGCATCACCCACCAGGCAGGAGATAGCGGCCCATCTCTGGGGTCAGAGGTTGGAGACCCTCTAGGATGTTGCTGCTGGAGGATTCAGAGGCAGAAATACAAGCTGCCTCTGACACGAGCCTCAGTTCAGCAAGCTGGCACCAGCCTCCCAGCCATTCCATTGCCCGCGCCGCCACCAGCTGTCAGGAACTGCTGCCACCCTCTCCCAAGCTGACATGCAGAGGACATTGCTGTGGCCATCCTGCAGCAGCTGGGCCACCTGGAGCAGCGAGTGGAGAGCTGGCTAGAGAGGATCAAGTGGAGCCTAGACCAGCTCCAGAACCATAGAGACAGTGCCCTCTTCTGAGCCCCCTTTTTAAATGTTTTTGTTTTGGTGGGAGGGACTTGGGGCCAGATGTATGAATCTGGCCCATTGCGATTCGGTAATTGCGATTTGTAAGAAATCGCAATTACCCACTCGCAAAGGGCCATGTATCACATTTGCGATTCAGTAATTGCGATTTCTTAAAAATCGCAAATGCAATTACTGAATCGCAAATTGCGATACTGGCCCCATCGGCAGCTATGGGCCTGTTGGCCCATAGCTGCAAATTTTTTGCATTTCGCAAATTGCGATTTCTGAAACAGAAATCGCAATTTGGGAAAAGCAAAGGGCCAGGGTGCTGGGGGCCTAAGGCCCCCTCTCCTGCACCCCATTTTTTTTTTTTGCACATGTAAAGTACACACATGCCAAAAGGGCATGTGTGCTTTACATATCAAATTAAAAAATGCAGTTTTACTGCATTTTTTAATTTTGCACCATGTTACCACCTGGTTGCAGGTCATGGTATTTTGCACTTGCAAAATACCATTCTGCGAAAAATCGCAATTTGCGATTTTTTGCAGAATTGCATTGCGACCTGGATTTTGCAAATCACAAATTGCGATTCGCAAAATCCAGGTCGCAACGCAGAAAATCGCAATTTTTGCGATTTTCTGTTTTTGGTCTGCGAATGCATTTGATGCATTGCAGACCTCGATTTTGCATTCGCAAACGGCCAATTTCGCTGTTTGCGAGTGCAAAATCTGTTCATACATCTGGCCCTTGGTGTGGGTGGAGAGGGTGGGGAGTGAGTTGGAATGGGGTTTTCAGAAACCTTTCATACTGTACTTTTCATTGGACTATTTGGGTATGGGACTATTTGTTTGGGGAAAGGGGTGGGCCTGTTGTGGGTGGAAAGGGTAGGTTTGTATTTGTTAAAAATAAAAAATCAATAATTTATTTTACTTGATTTATGCCTAAAATGCTTTTTGGTGATTTAGTTTGCACTGATAGCTTTTAGTGTAGCCTGTTTTTAAAATCTGCTAACAAATGTATGTCATTTACTTATGCCCTTGCTCTACTGCACTCTGCAACTATATTGACTTCTAGAGGATGGTTACCATTGCCTTTTTTGCATACAAAAACCTAGGTAGAGACAGTCAACATCTTCTTCTGTAGGAGTTAATTGCTAACTAAACAAGTTAACTTCATTCAATAGTTCTTCTCCTACCTGAATAAATGAAGCGAGGGAGTCTTCTTACTACAGGGTTTTTCCCAAGGTGGCATCTTAAGGGGGTGGTAGGTAGTAGTAGTAGCAGAATAGCACGCTAATAGGGAAGAAATAAGGTGCCACTCCCACCTAGGTAAACTCTAGCTGCTGGATTAATCAAAGGATTATCCTTCACTGTCTACTAGATTGAAAGAAAACAGAGAGTTAGTGGGTCATATGATATCATAACTTTAAGAAGACTGAGACCAGACTAACACAATGACAGTATTTGACACACAACAAAGAAGACCTGATTTGATAATACAAGCTAGCAATATCAACTTCTTCTGAGCAATTGTGGGGAGCTGGTATTTAAAAACAAAATTTAGGAAATGAAATAATGGAGGTAGGAGAAGTCGGCTCACAGTCAAGAGTGGTTGGACAAGGTTAAGCGTTTATGCAAAATACAACACAACAGGCATTAATGATGATATTGATGGGACCGGTGTGGAATATTACTCAGGTAATAGAACGTCATGCAATGAGTTGGTGTCACTTTCACCACATCTACCCCAACAAGTGTGTGAACCATTTATGGTGTAAAATAAAGTCAAACCTCAATCAATCACACTGCCCAGGGAAAGATGGTTAGGGGTTGGATGACTGGATGGGAAAGGGGATTTGGGGAAAAGGGTGGCAAATACAAACACTACATAAAAGAAACCATGACGACATTCATTGGGGCGCCGAGCAGCACACCATCATCATTCTGTTGTGGAAGAAAATGATAAAGGGATAAGTATGATACAGTTCAGTTAAATGCATTACAAACAGTCCTTCTACCCCAGAAAGACCCAAGATAGTGCATCTCTAAATGTTATGTCTTCTAGGTTTGAAAAATACAAATTAAGGAGAATTGAAATTAACCCACCCAGTTTTAAAAATGATGATTGTTATTGTTAAAAGAACAATGATACTGTATTACAAATGGACTGTGCATCTCCATTCTTCTTGGAATGTCTGCCACTCTTGGGTTCCTGGCTGAATCTGCCCGGTAGGTAAGCTGGAGTCTTGAGCTTGAGAAGGCCTGCGTACCGAAAAAAACATAACTGTATCTTAGAGTAAAAGAGAAGGATGAAAGGAAGCAAGATAAGCTCATGAGGAGTCAGGAGTGTACTAAGATGTCTCAGGAGGCAGAGCAGGAACATAAAGAGGAGTTTCATGTTTTAGCCAGTAATTCAGCAAACACACACTCAGCAATATTTCCCAAATCAACGCACCTCTCTCCAGTCTACAGAGCTGAGTGAGTACTGGGCCTCAGAGTCTTCATGGTCTCTCTTTGAAGTCAATAAATTTCTCCTTCTGGCTGTTGAGGTAGTCCCGCACTGAGTCCATCCATCCTCCTCCTCCTGATTCGGAAGAACTCCATCCCAATCCCAATCCCAAACCGAGCAAAGCAGACCTGGGTAGTCAAGTGCACAGTGCACTGCTGTTGAAGAACAAATATGGAAACTGAAATGGAGTATTTTGTGTAGGTTTGTAGTTGATAACTAAAGTGACTGGTGTGACCTGATGAGACAGAAAAAAGGTAAAGACCCTGCAGGTAAATTTCACTAACTTTGAAAGACCAATCACTTTCAGGAAAACATTATCACCCACCAGCTCCCAAATATTGCAAATCATCAGAATCAATTTGACACATTTGTTGAACTCTCTCTCTCACTGTAAGCCACGACATACATCACCAATCATCACTCAAAATCACTTGATATATCAACACTCATTGGTTCCAATCCAAGCTTGTGGTTGAACAAAATATTATCTCCTCCATCTGTAGCAAGTAACACCACATTAGAGTTTGGCATTAGCACTGGCTGTCTTTTAGTCAGTGATCTTCTGGGGCAACCCTTCTAGGTGATATAGGCAGGCATTGTGTCCAATGTCCTGAAGGGAATGAGGGGGGCTTCTTCACTGCGATGGGTCCAACTCCAATCTGGCCTTATGTGACAAAAAAATGGTGGGGCAGCATTAATCTGACACAAACATAATGTTCCGCTAGCAATTCTTTGCAGAAGAAAGAAGTTCAATTAGAAAAAGTTAAAAAATTCTATGGCAGCACTGGCATACTTAGTCAGAAAGTAGAGTTTGTCCCCAAACTCAGGTGGTTCACCCAGAAATTGGTCAGCAAATACACTTGATTCTGACCAATCATCCAACAGCTCTTCTAAGGGTATTTCAGAAACAGTGTAATCAGGTGGTAAAAACGCTGGTTCATTTTGATCATGGTTAATCTCTCCACATTTTGGGGCAAGGGACTGGTCTGTCTCACTGTAACAACTGCACCAGCTGCACTGAACACACGTTCAGCAGACACACTGGCTACAAGACAAGCCTGATACTTTATTGCCAGCCTGCTGAGCTATGGCCACTGGCAGATCTTCCCATACCAATACAGATGGTTTTGGTCCTCCTACATCTCTTTTGGTTCATCCAGATACTCCTGGAACACCCTCTGAACTGTCATTGGTGCTGCCACTTGCTCGATCTCTTTTGCCTTCGCCTCTGTACTGAACTTAAGACCTGCCACTTGAAACCAAGCCAATGCAGATATTGGGTCCGATTCTTCTGGTGCTCTTGTTGCCAGCGTTCTTGCTGCTGGTGTTAGCTGCTGTGAGACAAGACTATCCTCGCTGGAAGTTGAAGGCAGCACCTCAGACCTCAGAACTGCAGAATGGGACTCTAAGTTCCAACTGTCCTTCCAGTTCTCTGGCTTGCTCAATAATCCAACTCTTGTATTTTGAAACAACCTCTTCAGAAAAAGGAATGAAAGAGGAACAAGTTTTTTGTTCCGTGGATCAAGTAGGGTGACACAGATGTATTATTTGGATGAGATAATGTCATTTTGCAGCCTTGCATTACAAGTCAAGCTATTGCTTAGGCTCTCAACCAAGGCTTGCGCTTCTAGATTTTTGTTCACAGCTCCGAGTGTTAACCTTTCAGACACATTCTTTAGCTGGTCCTGTAGCAGATGCAACAACAGGATAGCTTGGCTCACCATCTTATCCTCCCTGCTAACTTCCCACGTAAAAACCTCAAAAGTAAGCAGCATCTGTGTCAGGCATTTGACTAGACCCCATTTGTCCGCATCCATGGTCATAGCTTTCCCGATTGCATCCCCTCCTCTTAGAATAACATAATCATTGATCTGTCTGTACTGCACAAACAGACGTTGCAACATATATAGTAGGCTGAGTTCCAACATGTTGGCACCTCCTCTATCAGGGCTTTAACTGGAACTCTATTACCACACTGAATAACCTGCAACTCTTTCCGGGCATTAAAATAATGGCTGAATTGAGTGCATATTCGTCTGCAGGTGGTCAATATGTTGCTATGTCTTCTGTTTTTTAAAAATTCTTGCACATCCAGGTTAATGCAGTGTGCCAAACACAGGACCCTGAAATAGTCACCATCTGCCATGTCCTTGACTATCCTACTGCCATTGTCCGTGACAACAAACCCAATTTGGAGACATCTGGGTTGCATCCATTCAGACAACTTGCAATTAAATTTGTCCAATATGTTTGCAGCTGTGTGCGATTTTTCTCCATGGTGAATATGGCTACTGTTGCATGCCGCCCAATGCTCTTAAAACTTTCTTTAGGCCAAGAAATGTAGATAGCTTTTGCTTTACCCCCACAAAAGAGATCCAGTGTGCAGTAATGCACGTTAATCAGTCGCCTGACAACCGGTCCACATGTCTTTCATCGTGTAGGTAGCAATCAATTGCAGCACACACGCCTTCCAAAAAAGAAAATGGGAGGAGGTCCAGCGCTAGCATTTTTGCAGCTTCCATTGTACAAATGTACCCCTGTGGTGGTTTTGGTCATAGGGCCCTTCCTGCATAAACACGCCTGTAATTGTAGCCTGGATTTTCTTCTTTTGTCGGCCCACCGACGGATGTGACTTTTGAGATGTAGGTGGTGGTAGACTCAATGTGAGTCATGGTGCAGTCACCATACGGAGTGATGTCTCCATCTGACTCTGAGTCTTCCTGCGCCATTGTGAGGTCTCTAAGACAGGTGATTCCGATGCACTGCTGGGGACAGGGCTTCTTTGCATGAGCATGTCACCCTCTTCTTTCTCACCTTCCACTGTGATTTTACCAGTTGTCGCTGATGTTTCTTAGCTTTCCTGTTTCATCACTGCAACAACGTTCAGCCATTTTTTAGGGTGCTCCTCCCACCGGATTGCGTGATTTGTTTTCATATGGGTCATGTGACCTCCGATACCATAATGTGAACCAGGCGTACCTCGACAAACACTGACATGGCAAATGGAGCATATCGCAATGTTATCCTCCTGTTTGCTAATTGTAAAAAAAAAAGTCTGAAACTGGGGAGGAGTACTTTCTTATTGGGCCACTGCCAATGCATGAAGAAATAGAGGTAGGTGGGTGTGTCAATTGCCTCTCTTCAGTCCATACTTCTAATGAGGTATGAGCTGGTTCAGGTCTCTGCTGCAGCCTTATATATATGGGAGCCAGCTGTGCTGCCTGTGCCACATCGCTCAGAGCAGGTTGGATAGTAATAATGGACTCCTCTATCCCAGCTTCCACAATGACTGGCTCGTCATCATCATACTCCTCATCATCATACCCTTCCATGATTCTAAGGCTTTCTGGAACTTTTCTTTTCCCTTGCCTCTCATGGTGTCTTCCAGACTCCGCCAAGGTCCACTCCTTGTCCCTATCATCAATTCATCAATATCAGAAGTGGTGCTTAGACAAGATGGTTTTCATTCTGGATTCTTTTTCATGCTGGAGATTTGTGAGACATTGATTCTAAAAGAGGAGGTCCATGCTCAGCAGGAATCTCAACCTCCTGTTCTGATCCAACAGGAAGATCTACTATTACTGGCTGCGGCTGCTGTCCATTTTGCTCTGTTTCCTGAAATGATTGGGTACTACTTTGCGAAAAGGACAAATCCAATCCAAAGTCACTGCTTGTTGGTGTCACCATGTTTGCAGTGGCTGCCTCACTGACAGGCATGGTCTAGGGCATAGGTTGGGGTGGTGTTGTTGATGTGGGAGTCCTGCTCCCAGGTTCCTCCCCGGAGAACCGCGTAGCAGGCACACTCATCCCAAAGAACGTTGCGGCTGGCACACCCCATGTAGTAAGCTGCTTCTTTCCACTGGCCACTTTCTTGGGAGCAACTTTGTTTGGGGACATCTTAAGCTCTAAGTTGGCAGTGGCACTAAGATGCACAAATGGAAAAGTTTGGAGACTGAAGTAACTGTAAGGCCTTCTCTTTGGCAGTACTGCAGGTGATGTAAGGTCTCTTCTCTTGTGCTCCTAAAAACAATAAAGCAAGAAAAACATGTAGTTAGTGAAATGTGGCATTGTTGCTGGTTGAAATAGTACAGGCAAATGCAATCTTAGTGAGGTTGGTTACGTATGTAATAAATACCAATTTAATAAAACATTGTAAAAGTCTAATTACACCACCACACCATAAAATTTCATTTAAAATCAGGCTGCACAACATGCAGATATAGGGCCAGATGTACGAAAAAAGCAATTTGCGACTTGCAAATTGCGAGTCCCTGCGACTCGCAATTTGCAAGTCGCAAATTGCTATGCAGTACGGTGTCTCAGACACCGACTGCAACTCGCAATGGGGTCGCAATGACCCACCTCATGAATATTCATGAGGTGGGTCGCAAATTGCGGCCCCATTGCGAGTATGGGAACTCGCTAACATGGAGGCCTGCTGACGTCAGCAGGCCTCCATGTTAGCGACCTGCTTGTCAATAAAGCAGGTTTTTTTTTT
The DNA here is from genome assembly GCF_031143425.1 of Pleurodeles waltl. Lineage (NCBI taxonomy): Eukaryota > Metazoa > Chordata > Amphibia > Caudata > Salamandridae > Pleurodeles > Pleurodeles waltl. Next base: position 733,765,280 of record NC_090439.1, on the reverse strand, counting down.
TTTAAGTGTAGCCCGTTTTCCCTAAGGGAAAACGAGCTGCACTACAAAAAAAAACCGAAACCTTTAGTTTCGGATTTTTCAGGGCAGGGAGTGGTCCCTTGGACCACTCCCTGCCCTGAAAAAATATTTTTGGGTGCAATCACAAACTGGAAGGGGTCCCATGGGGACCCCTTCCAATTTGCGATTGGGTTACCATCCACTTGAAGTGGATGGTAACTGCGATGCCATTTGCGACCGCATATGCGGTCGCAAATGGTATTGCATCCCAATGCGACTCGCAAATAGGAAGGGAACACCCCTTCCTATTTGCGAGTCTGAAATGCATTTTGCGAGTCGGTAACGACTCGCAAAATGCATTTCTGCATTGGGATACGCGTTTTGCGACTCGCAAACGGCAAATTTTGCCGTTTGCGACTCGGAAAACGTTTCGTACATCTGGCCCATAGTTCTTTGCTTTATCTCCATCTGCTTTAAAGGGGACACCTGGGGTATTCAGAGAGAAGTGCATGGGTAAATCGAATAATCAACAAGGTGGTCCAGGAGAAATGGAATAATCAGTAAAAAAATGAAACTAGCTGCTGATTTGTCTGCAGTGTTCCACAGCCAGGGTATCCAGGAGGAAACTGAATTATTATACATTTAAAGAAACCAAATTATGCAGTGCAGCTGTGCGTCTTTGGTGGACAAATTAAAAAAAAAAATAACATGAAAATGAAAATCAAAAACAAGACAGTTACAGAACTAAAATTAAAAAATAAATTAAAAAAACTAAAAAACTAAAAAAAAAAGATAAAAATGTCATAAACATGGAATAAACAATTGAGTTAACAAATAATAGAATCCAAAATTAAAATAGAAAATACAAATAAAAAATAAAATAGAAACTTAAAATTAACAAATGATCAATAATTACCCATGTTTATATGTAAGCATATTGCCATGGCATACTGGTTGGATGCACAAAATGGCTGCTGCCACATGGTCAAACAATAACAAGGAGCAACGAGGCATGACAAACAAAGAACACATGCAAGCCTATAGCAAAGGAACGCTGGTTGGATGGACAAAATGGCTGCCAGCCACATGGTCAAACAAAAGAAAAAAAAAGGAGCAACGAGGCATAGGGTACAAAGAAAGTACAAATGCAAACCTATGGCAAAGGAACACTGGCTGCATGCACATAATTGCTGCCAGCCAATTGTTCAAACAGCAAGGAGGCATGCCAAAAAAGAACACATGCACGTTTATGGCAAAGGGATACTGGCTGGATGGACAAAGTGGCTGCTAATCACATAGTCAAACAACAACACGGAGCAAGGAGGCATCACAAACAAAGAACACATGACAGCCTATGGTAAAGGGACACTGGCTAGATGGACAAAATGGTCGTCAGCCACATGGTCAAACAACAACAGCAAGGGGCAAGGAGGCATGGGGAACAAAGAAATAACACATGCAAGCCTATGGCAAAGGAACACTGGCTGCATGCACAAAATGGCTGCCAGCCACGTAGTCAAACAATGAGGAGCAAAGAGGCAAGGCAAACAAAGAACACATGCAAGCCTATTGCAAAGGGACATTGGCTGGATGGACAAAATGGCAACCAGCCACATGGTCAAACAACACCAACAAGGAGCAAGGAGGTATGGGGAACAAAGAAAGAATACCTGCAAGCCTATGGCAAAGAATCTGGTTGCATGCACAAAATGGCTCCCAGCTACATGGTCAAACAACACAAAGGAGCAAGGAGACATGACAAACAAAGAACACATAAAAGCCTGTGGCAAAGGGACACTGGCTGGATAGACACAATGGCCCCCAGCCACATGGCCAAACAAAAAGGAGGAATGGGAAACAAAGAAAGAACACATGCGAGCCTATGGCAAAGGAACACTGGCTGCAGGCACAAAAAGGCTGCCATCCACATGATCAAAACACAATAACAAGAAGCAAGGAGAACAAAGTAGAACACATGCAAGCCTATGACAAAGAAACACTGACAGGATGCATAAAATGGCCGCCAGCCACATAGTCAAGAGACAACTGAGAGCAAGGAGGCATGGAGAACAAAGAACATGCACGCCTACAGACATAGACTACACAAAATTGCTCCTGGCCACACAGCTTGGAGAACAAAGACAAATGGTGGAAGGTAACAAACACACACAGCCCTAAATGAAGTTTAAAAAATATTGATGTCATGCACTGGTGACTACTAGTACTGGGCCAACTGGCTGGATGGCCCTTTGGAAATCTAGGCTACATAGTAAAATAGTATTGCAAATTTTACAAATTTGTAACAAAAATCGATTGAATTAAAAATAATTAATAACTAGGCCCATACTTAAACTCACAGCCACCCACTTCTACAAACATTTTAAAATCAAATTAAAGTTCAAAGAAATACTGGTGTATACCCAAACAAACAAACAAACACCCTTTTTCAATAGTTTTTGAAGTTACTTGTGTGATTTCACAAAGACAACGCCCTTAAATCCAAAGGTATATCCAAGAGACAAAGAGAGCCATCCGTCCACCTCAAAATTTAAATGAAAAGTGACCAGAAGATGGACAAAGCACTAGGAAGAGCCTGCTGGACAGGAACAGGAAGTTGAAGCCTCTTGGGTACTTCCTTTCTGTTTGGAAGAAAAGAAGGCTTCTTAATCTAAAAAAGAACTTGAAGGGTCCATTGAAGAAAAACACACTCAAAAAACCCTTTTTGACTAGATTTAGATGTATCTGGAATAGAAAATCTTTTCCAGGTGCATTCACACTCGCGAGCAGGACTGTTTTGACTGCCGTCATTGCCAGAAGCAGCACAAGTAAACGCAAAGCGTGATCGAGCGCAAGTCGTGCACGCGCTTGGTAGTGGCCTAGGAGTTTCGTGGCACATGTGAAAGAGTGCCAAAACCCAACCTCATGCGAGTGAACAAACTCTCCTCTGTGCCAGATTGCAGAATTTGGGAACTCCACACTACTCCGCATAGCGCAAAGTGCCCAAGGTCCGCAAACACCACCGGTGGAGCAGATTTCTACGCCCCGGCCTAATGCTTAATAATTACCTGTAAAACCTTTACAGCGAATAGGCCATTACCATTCATGCCTTTACAACAAAATTCGTTGTAATGGCATGCCTGGTGAAGACATATACATTGTAAAGACATGCACGATAAAGGCATGTGTGGTCAAGCCTGCGTGGTAAAGCAATGCAGTGTTTAGCCTTCATTGTAAAGGCTGTTTCCCACACCATTATGCTTATTTTTTTTTACAAACAAAATCAGGCTGGAGCAAATCTGGAGGTACCTGAAGCAATTCTCTGAAAGCTTAATTAATTTGCACATGAGCATCTCAAAGATGCTACATGAATATCCAGGCTTGCTCCTGTACGTGTTGTGACTAAACTATAAAATGGCTGGTATTAACCTGATACTCTCACAGACATATAATTTACTTCAGCGCATTACTTGGCACTGTATGAAATGGTATACAGATCACACAGTACTGTAAAACTTTTTTTACATTTTCCTGATGTAAAGTCGTACTGTTAAAGTATTGGAACTAAGGGCCACATTTACAAACTTTTGACACAAGGCAGCAAAACAAACCTTGCTGAGCTGCCCCGCGTGAAAAGGAAAAGGACGGGAATGCACCATATCTACAAGATATGGCACATTCTTGTCCTTATCCCCTGTGCTGGCACACAATGGGCTGCCAGGCACAAACCCAGGCATCCTTGTACCATGGTGCAAGGGTGTCTGCATTGCAGGGATGATTGTTTTGTTCAGGAAGGGACAAAAAAACAAAAAAACACAACAGGCATTTTCCTCTTTCTATGTGTGCTGCAGAATGCATCACACATAGAAAAAGGAAACAACAAGGAGAAATAAAGGTATTTCCCCTTGTTGTGTCACCCTTACACCTCCTCTGGGGAGGCGTACCCTTTTGACAAATTCCCAGGTTTAAAAAACCTTGTAAATCTGGGAATGCGTCACAATCCATGGGTGTTGCGTGGGCACACCCACCGCAACATCCATGGAATGCCTCTTTGACACAAAGTAAGGCAATGCAGCGACTTGCACTGAGGTGCCCTTCTCCATATCTAAAGTTGGCTTTGTGTGGCCTTGTAGATATGGGCCTGCAGCCTGCACCGTCAATGCATCAAAAAGAGCAACACACCCATGGCGCAAGCCGCTTGCAAATATGACTTTAAGTGTCAGAGGTACTAATCATTTTATACAGTCACAAACACTCCAAATTTGAGTTTGTGACGGCAAAAATGGTTTTCCTATGTATCCATCCCATTTCAGGTTTTGGTAAAGTTTCTTGAAATGGGTGTGTGACTGTATATGAGTTTGCACATAAAAAGGGTGTGTTTTGGATGTCCATTCCAAATACCAAATCTGTCCTCTACGTACTTCCAGTTGCAAGACATTGAAAAGCTGAGGTAGTAGCTGATTTTCAAAAGAGAAGGCAAACCTTTTTGACCCCATCACTTTTGTGAATTTTGGAAAATGTTTATGAGAGAGTTGGCAGTGGTCCATGGGGCCACTGCCAACTGTTGGAGAAAGTTTTAAAAAGGGAACACCTTTTTTTAAAAGCAGTCCATTTCCTATAAAGAAGTGAGTGTTCTTTAAAAAAAGCTTATTTAAATGCAATTACATTCATGATGGTCTGCTGACCCTTGCCGGCCACCATCCCTATGATGGTATCCATTCTGAGTGTGCCACATTTTGCGACCTACCTAATGAAAATTTATTAGAAAGTTTGGTTTGTGACCAACTCCAATTCAAAATTTCACGAACGAGCGTATTGGTACATAGGTCGGTTTGCAATACTGAGTCAAAAATTGTTAGCAATTTTTGCAATCAGAATTATGATGTATCTGTCCCTGAAAGTGCTACCACTAACTATCTGCTTGACACTTTTTTTTACTGTTATTTCAAAAATGACATGCTAAAAGAAGTCGCAGGAATTTAAACCAGTGACATTCAGGCTGCAAAAATATCTTTGCGGCAAGCATGTTAGCCAGCTGAGCTGTCTAGGCAGGTATTCTAGTACTACACAGATAGCATGTTTATTAGGGTGCATAAATATCTCTGTGGCAGGCATGTGAACTAGTTGAGCTAACATGTAGGTAAAAGGCAAGTAACAAACCGATAGCGTTTTGTCTTGAATTTCTGAGTTCCCAATTTGGGAAGTATTTATAGCTTAGAACTAACTGAGGCAAACGTTTTTGTGCAATAGTCCATCATATTTTCTTTATGAACAACAGATCTTTTTGTACTTCCGACAAGGAACATGCCTTTTTTTTTTGGGTTCGAGGCAGACATTTTCTTGGACCGAACTGAATGAAAAATTGGACGCTATTTTCACCTGTGATGTTACTAGTCAAATTCGCAGGAAGCTGCTTCCAGTTCTTTTCAGGACTATCTTGCCTACTGGAAAGTAATATTTCAATGAACAGCGCATGTTCTCACTGGAAAAACCGAAAATGTAATATTCTCTTGAAGAGCATTAGCCCAAATTCCACTACGAGCTCCTATTTCTTCCTTATAATATCACTTTCCGTTCTCCGGAGCAGTGTGCCAGGCCTCATGAGCAAGAATGGGAGCTTTCCATTCTGGGACTAGGGTTTAATGGAGGCCTACCTGTCAACCTGTCACTCTGACAGACAGCCTCACCTGGGGCCACTGGACCTCAGAGTCAATGAACGGAGGCCATTCACACAGCCTCTCCGTTTTCGTGCAAGAACATGTAATCTTTACCTTGACGCAGCCCAGCATTCAAGTCCCTGAGAAGTGCTCTGGGGGAAAATGCGACATTGAAAAACAGAGCATGTTCCTGTTGTCTGCGCTTTCTGTCATGGTGCCAGTATCTAAGTGTGCAAAGCCCTGGCAGCCTCCAGACTTTGATATACGTTTCCCAGGCTTCAAAAGAACAGGTATACAAAGGACTTGTGACTTGAGGGGGAATTAAGGGAGCCAAGAGTCTATTAGAGAGCTCATCTTCTTTATGTTTCTGGCATTGCTTGAAATATTTTGAAGGGCGGGAGGGGAAGTCTGAGAAAGAAATAGTCCTGTTAGAGGTGCCTGGGACTGCAGGTTTGGAGCCTCGGGGTGCGTTCTGGTTCACACAGGTTTGCTGCTACTTCAGCAGGTAAAACAAAGAGAAAGCGTCAAAATGTAAGATGCGGTTTTTAAAATATAAAACACAAAATAAACAATTACAAATAAATGTCGGAAGATATGATTTTTTCGATCAATTGATTAATAAGTTAAGACAAGCATTTTTGGCCTGGTTTAAAAATGTATCTCCTAAAGGAAGTTTTTTACACTAGACTCACGTTCTTATATTTAACTGTTATCTATGAATGAATGTTTCCCTACAATAAATGCATATACAAATAAATATATTTATAAATACATTCAAAGCTAATTCCTGCATCTCAGAAAATGGGTAAATATTGCATTGTTCAATGTAACATGGTGGTTTTTGAGGCTGTACAAATGGACAGGAGTATTTGTAATATAGCGAAAATGGAAATTCAGTCCATTATTAAGTGTGTAAAATATATCTAATTGGGTAGGAATGCACGTGCTGATGCATAGAATGCCAGTAAGGTCATCACAAATGGTAAACAAGCATTTGCAATGCAATGGGTCTCGCCTTTGCTCGAGCTAAATCAATTAGCATTATAAACTCCTAACCGGACTTTTCTTGCCACATAAATTGAAATTGAAAAGTAAAGCAGTTTCACATAACTAACTGGACTTTTCTTTCCATATCAACTGAAAAGTAAAAGTTTCACATAAGCGAGCTGACGGCCGCAAAGCAGACACACAAAGGGAAATAAAAGTTAGCTCGTAGTGAAACCTATCGGCAAAAGTGCAATTATCAATGTAACCGGCAAAAGTGCAATTATCTACGTAACTGGCAAAAGTGCAATTACCTATGTAACAGGGTCGATGTCATGCAAAGTGCTCGACTTCTGCCCAGCGAGATCGCCCTGCAAAAAAAGAGAAAAAGTAATCTAGAAACCAGATGGAAAACTCATATGTTTTCAGTACTTGGTCGCTGCGCTCGAGGAGGGCTAAGCACCAGAAAAGGCATAACGTATGCATGCCTTTCACTAATGAAAGCAAGCAGATTTTATAAGGCAAGCCTAACAAACCAATGAAAGAGCCTGACGTGACATGGGCATGGTTTGAAGCCCAAAGAGAGATTACAACACGGGACGGTGCGCTTTGCGCTCGCCCCTGAAAAGCAAAATATTTGGTACCTGTTGGAAATAGCCCTTTTTGGAGGGTCATCCCCAGTCTTTTTGCCTCCTGCCTTCTATTGTTTCTGACCTGTTTCTGTTGGCTTTTGAACTCTGAGCACTTTACCACTGCTAACCAGTGCTAAAGTGCATATGCTCTCTGTGTAAAATTGTATGTGATTGGTTTATCCATTATTGGCATATTTGATTTACTAGTAAGTCCCTAGTAAAGTGCATTAGAGGTGCCAGGGCCTGTCAATCAAATGCTACTAGTGGGTCTGCAGCACTGGTTGTGCCACCCACATAAGTAGCTCTGTAATCATGTCTCAGACCTGCCACTGCAGTGTCTGTGTGTGCAGTCTTAACTGTAAATTCGACTTGGCAAGTGTACCCGCTTGCCAGGCCTAAACCTTCCCTTTTCCTACATGTCAGACACCCCTAAGGTAGGCCCTAGGTAGCCCCAAGGGCACGGTGCAGTGTATGGTTAAGGTAGGACATATAGGGGGTTATTCTAACTTTGGAGGAGGTGTTAATCCGTCCCAAAAGTGACGGAAAAGTGACGGATTTACCACCAGCCGTATTACGAGTCCATTATATCCTATGGAACTCGTAATACGGCTGGTGGTATATCCGTCACTTTACCGTCACTTTTGGGACGGATTAACACTCCTCCAAAGTTAGAATAACCCCCATAGTAATGTGTTTTATATGTCCTGACAGTGAAATCTTGCAAAATTTGTTTTTCACTGTTGCAAAGCCTGTCCCTCTCATAGGTTAACATGGGGGCTACCTTTAAATCTGATTAAAGTGTAGACTCCCTTTGGGAGAGGATGGGCATCTGGAGTTTGGGGTTTCTGAGCTCACAATTTAAAAATACATCTTTTTAGTAAAGTTGATTTCGATATTGTGTGTTTGAAAATGCCACTTTTAGAAAGTGAGCATTTTCTTGCTTATACCATTTCTGTGACTCTGCCTGTTTGTGGATTCCCTGTCTGGGTCAGTTTGACAGTTGGGCTGGTTGCACCTCACACTAGACAGTGACACAAAGGGAGCTAGGTGGTAGTCTGCATTTCCTGATGAGCCATCTGTGCTAGGAGGGAGGGGAGGAGTGATCAATTACACCTGAAAGGGCTGTGCCTGTCCTCACACAATGCAGTCTCCAACCCCCTGGTGAGTGTCTGGGGCCTGGCCTGGGCAAGGCAGGATTTCACATCTGAAATACACTTTACTTTGAAGTAGGCCTACTTCAAAGGAGAAATTGGGTATAAGAAGGGCACCCAAAACCACAGACTTTAGAAACACTTCTGGAACCAAGAGGAACCTCTGCCTGGAGAAGAGCTGAATAGCTGAGGAAGAAGAGCTGCCCTGCCTGTGACTGTGCTTTGTGGATCTATCCTGCAGTTGCTGCTTCTGCCAGAGTAAGAGGGCAAAGACTGGACTTTGTGTGCCTTCCATCTTGAGAAGAAATCTCCAAGGGCTTGATTTAGAGCTTGCCTCCTGTTGTTTGAAGTCTCAGGGACAGCAAAGACTTCTCTCTGCCAGCACCTGGAGTCTCTAGAGAGACTCCTACTCTGCCCTGTGGTGCCCATCCAGTTCCTGGGACCGCGAAAGGAGAAGTTGGCAGCCTAAAGACAAGGAAATCCACGCACAGAGCACCGTGTGGGGAAAGATTGACATGACTCCGATCTGCGGCTAAAAAAACGATGCGCCGCTGGCTCCGCAGATGAAAAAACGATGCTCACAGGAAACATGACTGAAGAATCGACGCACGGAGCAGGAGAAACGACACGCAGCATCGCTGACGGAGGCTGGGAGATCTCAACCTGCGCTGCGGGGTTTTCGGATCCTCGTGCAGCTGGATTTCTGGCTCACATACAGCCGTGCAGAGTTATTTTTGACGCACACCCACCTGTGCGGGGTTATTTTTGACGCACACCAGGTACAATTTCATGCTAGCAGCGCTAGTGTGTGTTTAAAACTACTTAAAGACTCTTTTTGATTTTTAATTGATAACTTGACTTGTGTATTGTGGATTTTTGTCATTTTGGTCTTGTTTTGTTTAGATAAATATTTCCTATTTTTCTAAACTGGTGTTGTGTAATTTTGTAGTGTTTTCATTAAGTTACCGTGTGTGTTGGTACAAATACTTTACACCTAGCACTCTGAAGTTAAGCCTACTGCTCTGGCAAGCTACCAAGGGGGAAAGCAGGGGTTAGCGGAAGGTGATTCTCTTTTACCCTGACTAGAGTGAGGGTCCTTGCTTGAACAGGGGGTAACCTGACTGTCAACCAAAGACCCCATTTCTAACACTGGTGATCAGCGGTTGGGATTTGGACTTGTATTTGGACTTGACATACAGTGATTAAGTGTACACTACTGCTTTGATCTCAGACCACTTCGTGACCACATACTACTTGTTTGGTGATAGTTAATTTTTCCCTTAAGGACTCCTTTTTGTTCAACTTCCATGATTTTGCTGATCCCTGGACTGATTCTTTTTACTTCACTGGGAACTTGCTTTCTGCCGTTGGAACATTGCACTTGTTGCCATCATGTCTCAATCTGGAGATGCAACAGCTGGAGCTGTGTTTAAATTAGGGAAACTGAAGATGTACTCAGTTGCTCAATTGAAACAGTTCTGTGAAGATCTTGCCTGTCCCGTTAAGAGCTCTGCCAGGAAGGGGGAGCTGCAAGAGGCACTGTGCCTGTGCAGTGTGCCCCCCAAGGAAGCTGGGGGGCACACAGAAGATATGGATGGGAAAGTGCAGAGTCTACACAGTAGTGTAGTGGAGGTACCTGTTACACCTGGGTGGAGGGGCTCCAGGAGTGGTAGCAGTAGGTCCTCTAATAGTCTGACTCCTAAAGATGTGCAGGACAGACAGGCAGAAAGGGCTCGCCGGTTGGAGGCAGAAAAGTTGAGGATGCAAGGGGAGTACGACGAGTGGAAAAGGGACTTCAAGATAGAAACTATGATTCTGGTTTATGAGCTAAAACTGGAAGAGCTGGAAGTCAGGAGAGCTGAGTCGAGCTGGAATGGTGGCAGCAACAATTTTATATCCAGTGCTGATGAAGAAGTGCACATGCCCAGAGATGTGGTGCCCTACTTGAAGGAGGGAGTTAACACATGCCAGGAGGTTCAGGAGTATGAGGTAGCCCCAGTGATGCACATGGTCCCTGAGGTGGATTGGGGAACTGGCATGGGGAGTCATATTCCTACTGGTGGGAGGGACACTCTACTGACTCTAGGTGAGAGTGACAGGGAGAGGGGTTCCCCCCAGGTAGAAGTCCTGGTTATGAAGTGTGAAGACATCCCAGAAGAGTGTGGGTTGAGGGTCAGGGACAGTCAGGTACTGTCTCACCAGTCTCAGGAGGGTGATGTGGGGTGCTTTTTCAAGGCTGAGTCACTGGTTGGTTGGGTGAAGGGTACTTTGGTTAATTCATGTGAGGGGCTATGTGATGTAATTGCTGGAGAGCATATATCTAGTCCTTATTTTCCAGAGCTACGCCAACACCAGGTGGAGTGTGAGTTCTCTGACCCCAGGGAGCTTACAATGGAGGCAGACTTCTGGGTGAGTACCAGAGGGTCTGAAGAGGCACTTGGGGGTGCTCCTGAGAGGAGTGGTCTAGGTATTTCCCAACCAGGTGAGGTAAGGAAGGATTAAAGTGTCCCAGGTAGGTCCCAGTGTAGTGGGATGAGTGAGGGACCCCACGTCCAGTCTCAGAGGAGAGGTAAAGGGGATGGGCTGAGGCCCAAGGTGCCCAAGATCCGGTCCCGCATCCTGGAGGGTTCCATGAGGGAAAACCAGGAGGGGAGCCAAGCCTGTACCATAGGGCCATCTGTTGAGGGAGACCCCACAGTGTCAGGAGAACTTGGGGGCCAGCGTCCCACCAGTTCTGGTGTCTGGCAGTACCACTCCTAGTGAGGGGATGCAGAAGTCCAGACATAGGATTGAGAGGGGGATGCGGACCCCAGTGGAGAACCTGGAGGGTCAGGGGTCAGGTCTGAGAGCAGAGCCCCCCAGGAATGACCTTGGTGAGACTATTTCTGGGTTGGGGGGAATCCAGACTCTGTCAGATGGGCAGAGCTCAGGAGACCTGCACCAGCCAGACTCTTGTGTGGCCCTTGGGGGCGGTGTGTCCCTTGAGGGGGGTAAGTGTGCTCCCAAGGAAGTCCTGGTACGCCAGGCAGTGGTTCAACCGCAGGGTGGTGACTCTAGGTTGGATGACCAGGTTCAGAGGGTAAACTCTGACCTGGTGGGGGTAGGTATGCCCCCCAGGAAGTCCTGGGTTGCCAGGCAGTGGTCCAGTCTGTGGGTACAGATCCTGGACTGGAGGATCAGGTGCAGGGGGTAAACCCTGACCTGAAGGGGTGGGCGGTTTGCCCAATCACCCCCCCTGGTGTGATTTCAAGGGGTACTCTCACTGAGTGGGGGTGCAGAACCCTGAGAGTAGGGGCAGGGGGGAGAGAGCCTCACCCCTGGCCCCAGTGCAATCTAAGGGTACAGATCCTGGATTGGAAGGCCAGGTTCAGGGTGTCCCCCGTGACCTGGAGGAAGGGGCTACTGCTAACAGTGCCCCTACCATGTTGTCTTCTAGGGGGGGCACTCCTTGTTGAGGGGTGCAGGACCCCAGAAGGGAGGGCTGGGAGAGGGAAGCCTCACCCCTGGCCCTGGTCCAACCTGAAGGTACAGACACCAGGTTGGAGGACCAGTTGCAGGTTTACATCCCTGTACTGGTGGAAGAATTGTGCAGGACTTCTTCTACAAGCACCCTGACAATTTTGGACTCTGGGGATGCCGCACCTGCAGGGAGGGTACAGAGCCCCAGAGAGGAGGACCAGAGTCAGGTTGTAGAACTGGAACATGCCCTGCTGTTGTGGGCCTGGGTCCTTGCTCTATCGCCCCAATCAGCAAAGTACAGCAAGGTATTGATTGTTCTCCCCTGGCTTTAGGCTGGTGGGGGGTTGTGTTGGAAATGGCCCTTTTTGCAGGGTCATCCCCAGTCTTTTTGCCTCCTGCTATTTTTTCTGACCTGTTGCTGTTGGCTTTTGAACTCTGAGCACTTTACCACTGCTAACCAGTGCTAAAGTGCATATGCTCTATGTGTAAAATTGTATGTGATTGGTTTATCCATGATTGGCATATTTGATATACTAGTAAGTCCCTAGTAAAGTGCACTAGAGTTGCCAGGGCCTGTAAATTAAATGCTACTAGTGGGCCTGCAGCACTGGTTGTGCCACCCACATAAGTAGCTCTGTAATCATGTCTCAGACCTGCCACTGCAGTGTCTGTGTGTGCAGTTTTAACTGTAACTTCGACTTGGCAAGTGTACCCACTTGCCAGGCCTAAACCTTCCCTTTTCCTACATGTCAGACACCCCTAAAGTAGGCCCTATGTAGCCCCCAGGGCAGGGTGCAGTGTATAGCTAAGGTAGGACATATTGGCCCTCATTCTGACCTTGGCGGTCTTTTCGCAAGACCGCCGAGTTACCGCCGCGGTGAAGACCGCCGACCGCGGCGGTATGCCGCTGTGCGCATTCTGACCGCTGGGAGCGTTCCGCCGGAAAACCGCCAGCAGCCATACTGGCGGTCGGCGGGAAAGTGGAGACTGGTCAACCTCCACCGCCACGCCAGCAGAACACCGCCCACAGAATTACGACCCACATTTCTGTGTGGCGGTCTTCTGTTGGCGGTCTTCTGTTGGCGGTCACCTCCCCATGGCTCCTGTCACCTCCCGGAGGACCAACGCACAAGGTAAGTTGACCGTCCGTGAGGGGAGGGGGTGGGGGGGTGTTGTGTGATGTGGGCGTGCATGGGGGTGTGCGTGTGAGTGTGTAGAGGGGGTGTGTGAGTGCGTGTATGCGGGCGGGGGGTGCTGCTGTGTCTATGGGTAATGTGTGCTGTTCGGCAGGTGCGCATGTCTGCATGTATGTGTGCGGGTATGTGTCCCCGTTGTGTATGTGTGTGTAGGGGGTGTGTATATGTGCATGTTGGGGGTGTGTGCATGTCGGGGTGCATGTATGTGCATGTCGGGGTGGGGGTGGGGAGGGGGTTCGTACCACCTCTGGGGGGTGGCAGGGGGGTGGAGGGTGTGGGGGGAGGACTCGGGTGGGTAGTGGGGGGTGGGGGAGACCCCTATCAGTGCCAGGGAAGGAATTCCCTGGCCCCGATAGTGCTTACCGCCATGGTTCGCACGGCGGTTCCCGCCCGCAAGAAACCGCGGCGGTAGGCAGGGTCATAATACCGTTGGCGGTCTTGGGACGACCGCCGGGCCGGAGTGCGCAAACTCCAGCCCGGCGGTCATGACCGCCGTGGCGGTCGGAGTGGAGAAGTGGCGGTCGGTCGCGGCGGGGGACCGCCGCGGTCAGAATGCCATTTTTAATACCGCCGGTCTGTTCGCGGTCCGACCGCCGTCTCTCCGCCGACCGCCAGGGTCAGAATGAGGGCCATAGTAATGTGTTTTATATGTCCTGACAGTGAAATAATGCTAAATTCGTTTTTCACTGTTGCAAGGCCTGTCCCTCTCATAGGGTAACATGGGGGCTACCTTTAAATCTGATTAAAGTGTAGATTCCCTTTGGGAGTGGATGGACATGTGGAGTTTGGGGTCTCTGAGCTCACAATTTAAAAATACATCTTTTAGTAAAGTTGATTTTGAGATTGTGTGTTTGAAAATGCCACTTTTAGAAAGTGAGCATTTTCTTGCTTATACCATTTCTGTGACTCTACCTGTTTGTGGATTCCCTGTCTGGGTCAGTTTGACAGTTGGGCTGGTTGCACCTCACACTAGACAGTGACACAAAGGGAGCTGGGGTGTAGTCTGCATTTCCTGATGAGCCATCTGTGCTAGGAGGGAGGGCAGGAGTGGTCACTTACACCTGAAAGGGCTATGCCTGTCCTCACACAATGCAGTCTCCAACCCCCTGGTGAGTATCTGTGGCCTGGCCTGGGCAAGGCAGGATTTCACATCCAAAAGAGACTTTACTTTGAAGTAGGCCTACTTCAAAGGAGAAATTGGGTATAAGAAGGGCACCCAAAACCACAGACTTTAGAAACACTTCTGGAACCAAGAGGAACCTCTGCCTGGAGAAGAGCTGAATAGCTGAGGAAGAAGAGCTGCCCTGCCTGTGACTGTGCTTTGTGGAGCTATCCTGCAGATGCTGCTTCTGCCAGAGTAAGAGGGCAAAGACTGGACTTTGTGTGCCTTCCATCTTGAGAAGAAATCTCCAAGGTCTTGATCTAGAGCTTGCCTCCTGTTATCTTAAGTCTCAGGGACAGCAAAGACTTCTCTCTGCCAGCACCTGGAGTCTCTGAAGAAATCCACGCAAAGAGCACCGTGCGGGAAAAGATTGACGCAACTCGGATCTGTGACTAAAAAAACGACGTGCCACCGGCTCCGCAGCTGAGAAAATTACGCTCGCAGGAAACGCGACGAAGAATCGATGCACGGAGCAGGAGAAACGACGCGCAGTATCGCTGACGGAGGCTGGGAGATCACAACCTGCGCTGCGGGGTTTTCGGATTATCATGTGGCTGGATTTCTGACTCACGTACCGCCGTGCGGAGTTATTTTTTACACACACCCACCCGTACGGGGTTATTTTTGATGCACACCAGGTACAATTTCACGCTAACAGCGCTAGGGTGTGTTTAAAACTACTTAAAGACTCTTTTTGATTTTTAATTGATAACTTGACTTGTGTATTGTGGATTTTTGTTGTTTTGGTCTTGTTTTGTTTAGGTAAATATTTCCTATTTTTCTAAACTGGTGTTGTGTCATTTTGTAGTGTTTTCATTAAGTTACTGTGTGTGTTGGTACAAATACTTTACACCTAGCACTCTGAAGTTAAGCCTACTGCTCTGCCAAGCTACCAAGGGGGTTAGCAGGGGTTAGCTGAGGGTGATTCTCTTTTACCCTGAGTAGAGTGAGGGTCCTTGCTTGAACAGGCAGTAACCTGACTGTCAACCAAAGACCCCATTTCTAACAGTACCAATTGAAAATCAAGGCCCTCATTCAGAAAAAAAGGATTCACTCTCTGCTAGTTGTAGGCTTATGTATATGCTCTTTGTAGAGGTACTTCTTTCTTTAGATTTTAAAAAATGCAAATAAGGGTGCACTTAAATTAGCAAAACTTACAAGTTTCTGTGTAGAAACCCAACCCTAAAATCTCGAGAGATTTTTTACTAGTAAACAACCTCACTTACATTTCGAGACCAAGCTTACATGAACAGATTTGGTGTAAAATGGCTTCAAGAATTTTGGTGAATAGCCACAAAATTATTCGTTAGAGGGTGCCAACACCTTCCTAAATTACTACCATCTAAATGCCCATGTTCCAAGTCTAGCTGTAAAAATTACAAAAGCATAAAACCCACAATACTTGGGAATAGTAATAGTGTTAATTCCATACTTATCTGAATGAGAGACTGACATTTGCACTTGAGGTGGCATTTTTGAGCTCTTACTTGAGAAGGTTGCACAACAAGCGTCATGAATAAGACCCGTGTCAATTTAGGTCAATGGTGTTAATCACCAGGGCAATTTGGGTAAGTGAAATCTCCACATGCGGCTGTAGACATATTTTCCCAATCATTTTATTGTTTTATAACACCGTAAGACATGAACTTTGCAAACACATCGGGCAAAATTTTGAGTTTGGTGGACGGCAAGTCTGCACGCCAAACTCCCGACAGGGTGGTCACCTCCTGCCGGAGTTAATAAGTGTTTCCCACTAGGTTAGCAGGCGGAAATCTATGTTTCCGCCCACTGGCCTAACGGGAAACAGGCTACAGCATTGTCTCTGGCTCGTAATTGAGCTGGCAGCAATGCTGTAGCCTGCAGGGTGGACCAGCACCCTTGCAATGTTCACTGACTGCAAAGCAGACAGTGAACATTGCAATGGTGCTGGCCATGGGGGCCCCTGCACTGCTTGCAGCGCTGCCCTGGCAGATTCGGACCGCCACCATCTCCAGAACCCACCAGGATCTCCAATCCTGGCGGAGCTGGCAGTTCTCAGGCAGCCCGACTGCCAGGGTTGTATTGTGGCCCTCAGACCACCGCATTGGCGTCAGTCTGACTGCCATCCGCAAGTCTGACGGTCTAGTGACCGCCAGACTCTTTACATGGTTCTGGTTCCACACGTCTGATACTGAGTATATTTGGATTCAGGAAGGTAGCTTCAGGAGGAGGATGTTTGGGGTGTTACATCCCTCTAATAAATGTTTATTTAATAATTGGTTGGGTACAGGACCTTTAAGTCAGGTATTGTAAGGTGTCACATGAAATTTGTAAATACTTATACTAAAACAATCACTGGGCCTCTGTTTCACAGGTCTTAAAAATGAATATTTTACACAAAACTGTGTTTTAAGTACCCTCACAATCTGCACTGCTTTCCCTTTCAACTGACCCTTAAGCCCCCCTCATGCGCTGCTTCCCTTATAATGATTAACAGTATATGCCAGCGCGACTGACAGAAAATATGAAGCTCACACCCCCACAGTCTTACTGACTAAGCTACACCCTTGTTCATATTTAATCACCCCTTGCAATTTTAAAATTAGATTTTTGCCAGGTTAAAAGCAGTTACATTCTTTTAATTAATAAACCAATGTTTTGTGTCTCTCTTTTACTTGACCTACGGAACGAATTGCGCTGTGGAAGCTTCAGTAGTTTCTCTGTCAGTTATCCCCTAGTAATTACATGTTTACCTTCTTCTCGACCTCCCTCTGTGGAGTCAGTCATAATTATGTTCCAAGCTCAAACTATTTCAGACTTTCTAGTTTCGCTTTTCACTTTTCTATGCAGTGAGGTGTTCTCTCATTCTACCTAGTTCAGCACCTCATAGATCCAGGTTTACAGGTTAGGGGCCTTAGTAGATTTCCATGTCATTGTTATATGCCATTTCGCAAGGATCAATGCAAAGCATAGTTACAGTATGCAGATGTAGATTTTTTTGTCTATTATTATTATTTGTGTATTATTAACAGTGTGCATAAGATGAACCTACACTCTAATTCACATGTGTATTTCTATATGATGCTACTGCCTTTGTAACAATTTTGCTAAGACCTGTTAAAGTGCCTTTTCCTGGCTTTTGCTAATTAGCCCTCAGCTAGGCCTCAACACCATCTTGTTCAAAATGGATGTCTCTCCCACCACATTCACTGTGATGATGCTAGGGCCCATTTTCTTGTTTCTCTTTTTTCGACTGGCCTTTTTAGGAGTTCTGAGGGGTAGAGGGAATTAAAATCAACACTTCAATCAATTAATAGTGTAACCCATTTGGTCACACATCAAATCTTGGAGTCAGAGATTTGAGTTCATAGGTATAATACAAATTTAAATGAGTCTCAGAAACATGCTTTTAAGTACAGAATCACCAATGGTAAAGTAAAGCTTTGAATGAGTTTAACTCGTACAAGCATACAATAAACAAGAAATCTTGTTTGCAGCAATACAGAAAATAAGAAATAGAATTTGGTGATAATTAAACAAGTTTCAGCCCTCTTGCCTAATCATTTGAAAACTAATCTAATCTAAATATTCTAGCTAAGCTATAGGGGAATCCTAAGTATCTCTCAGCAAATATAGGAAATTCTGAAAATAATAGGAAAGTGTCAGCATAACAGAAACCGCAGCAGAAATTCTGATAGAGAGGTGTGGGAGCATGAAGCCACTCAACCAGATTAGAAAAAGAGAGGTATGTACCTGTATTGGAATTGGCAACTCCCTTCAAGTTCTCATCCCAATATGATGACCTTGAGAGCCTCTAGGAGCAGGGCACACAAGTAGGAGTCTTCCTTCTCATTTTGTTAACTCTCTCTTTGTCCTTGCCAAAATATCCTCCTGTACCCTCCTATCTCAAATACACGATATGCCTGTAGACTCCAAATAAAGAATGTTGCAATGCGAGAAAACTCCACGTTGAAGGTTAAACACACAATCAAGATTTCAGGCCTTTGGTCAAGCTAATTTAGTGTGAAACTTCAATGCACATTCAAAATACATTATTGTAGGTACATCTTCAATTAGAATCTCAACAAATTATGAATTATATGTAAGTCACCATAATATTTTATTAAAAATACATCAATAAATACAACCTTAAATGATACATTGGATGCTCCATTTTATATTAGTAGTATTAAAACACACAGCATATGCACTGTTGTATACAATTTTGTGTCACTCCTGCAGCACATATTGTCACAGCCAAAGTTATGTATTCTCAATTTCTCCTCGGATGATTACTTAAGTCATCACGATCATGCAAAATCTCTCAAATGAGACATCTAAAACGTTGTTGTTTTCACCAGCTTCCTTCTGGATTCTTCCAGACACTTTGTATCATAATAATATTTACACTGATTATCTTGAAGCTCAACATCCGCCCTTTTCCTCTTCTTTAGCTGCTCAACCTTCATCCTGCAATCGATTTTGAACCCCATGATCAGAACTATAGCACATATGGAAATACCCACAATGGCTTCAAAACAAACCCTACAACTCTAGTTCCTCAGTTTCCAAACCATCTACCTAGAGCAGCAAATCCATCTCAATATCCTCCCAGGCAGGCTGTTGCTTCTAACTTCTTTAGATCCTTAGTCAATCCAGAAATGTTCTGAATATATTTCTCCACGTCCTTACTTTTATCTGGGATATAAGTACAGTATTGCTGAACTTTTAGCGTCCGGCAGACTCTGCCCTCTTTTTCGAGTAGACGATCGAATGCAAGTCTGTTCTGCAAAACCATAGATCTTATTGCTACCATCTTTGTGTTAACAAGCAATAAAGAATTTGCTGTAGTAGTTGCCAATTTATTCACCATGATGGGTACCTTTCTAATATTCAAATCATTCAGGATCACTCCTACTGGTGGAATCAATGCACCAAAAATATCTCCTACTACATCTCCAGCACTATCACCTCTTATAGTTTTAGGTTTCTTATCCCACACAGGATCATTGAAATGCTCCATGTTGTAAATCTTTGGAAACAACATGCCAAATAACATGTACCATGTCATCCTTTGAGCAATTTAAAATAAGTGAATTGTTCACAAATATAATGTACTCCAGGAATCACAGTATCCTTACCATCTAAAAATAATTAATTATTTCCTCTGGCATCAAGGGATGAACACATTCACTCTTTCCTATAAATAATGGACCCAAATAACTCTGATCATTGTGAATGTACAGCTTTCCCTTATGTTTCCAAACTAGAGCTAATGCTGGTAGGTTTCCTTCCACCTGGTGTTCAATTTCCTCTCTATTCCACTGATTTGGACTCTAAATCTCTCCTTCTATCCTAACTAAATGAAAAAAAAAATCTTGACATCAATCATTGAACAAATCAAAATATAACTGGGTGCATATGCAGTGTCTAAAAGTTTGAGAGATACAAATATTTTTCCTGCTATTTCTGCACCTTTAAAATAAGGTTTGGAGGGGCAGAGCCAAGATGGCGGACGGATAAGGCGGCCTCTCCATCCCCTTTGTGTTCCCCGCCTGCTGGCCCCAAGGGGCGAATAAATGCACCTCCCCATGCCCTTAGGACTCAGGAGGCACCCTGCATGACCTAGGGGTGAGATACGTGGGAGACGACTGACGCAGAATGACGGTGCCCACAGTCTGAAGGTCCCGGGGCACCGCAACATGGTGGCACCTCCAGGGCTCCAGTAAGAAGCCGGCCTCCTGGGGGGGTCAATGCTTCAGGTGGAACATTGAGGCCAGCAGGGAGACCAGGGGCCTCCGACAGGATCGGCAGAGCTAGGTCGGACTGCTGCCAGGTCCGCCTGCCCACTTGGTGAGTGGGGGTGGGATGCAACGGCCCTAGAGACAGTAGAGAAGGGAGGCTCCCTGACCAGCACAAGCGAGAGAAGGCACTGGATGTCCGACTCCTGAGGACGGTGAAGGAGCAGAGGAGCGGCCTGAGAGGATCTGACTGGGGCCTCTACCTACGAGAAGGGGTGGGACCCCGGCACGCTCCAACACAGAGACCTGCATGGCGGCTGCTAGGGGTCCCCTGTCCCTAATTTTGGAGGCCGGGGGGAGACCATGACGACAGAGGCCCCTTGTTTGGAGGTGAGAAGGAGGAGAGAGACCCCCACATTTGACAGAAATGGCAGACTGTGTGCCGAGGCCTATGCACTCATTGAGAAGAGGAGAGCTGGGCATAGACCGTCAGGGCCTGCAGGGAGAGGCTGATCGGGTCCTTAGGTACAGTGGGCCACAGAGTCAAAGCGGGGGTGTGGGTCCTTGGCCCGGCCCCAGACCTAAATGCCCCTCAAGATGGACTGAGGGTGTGGGTGCTTAAGCTGGCCACCGGCCAGGGTGCTCTGCAGGACCTGCGTGCCTGCCAATAAGAGGAGAGTAGAGCGGAGCCCAATGGGACCAATGGATGGGGCAGAGAGAGATGACTGCGACATGACCTAAAAAGGACAGATCCGTTAAGGACATGCTGACCAGGCCTGCAGCAGGCAAAGTCGAAGCGGATGCTTCCGTAACAGGGAAACATAGGGGTGAGGAGTCGGAAGAGAATGGTGAGGCCCCTGTTACACGGGCCTTCCTTGAAGGCCTCTTCACATCACTTAGAGATGATACACAGGCGGTGAAGAGAGACCTGTTACAGGTCCTGAAAGTGGTGCGACAGGAGCTGGAGGAGGTCGGCGAGAGAGTGGCCACCTTGGAAGAGCACGAGAACACTTGAGACAAGGAGATTGAGAAACTCCAGCAGGAAATAATCCGGCTACAAGAGCAACAAATCGAATTCCAGGCCCACTCAGAAGACTTGGAGAACCGATCAAGACGGAACAACATTGGCATCCGGGGAGCACCAACTGGGGCCGAAGAGGAGCACATATCAGCATATGTCAGGGCTCTCTTCTGCCAGATACTAGGGGAGAACTTGGACAGGGAGGTATGCATAGACAGGGTCCTCAGAGTGGGGCCTCTGAGGCCGTCTCATACACCACCACCGGACATCCTGGCCTGCATCCACGACTTCCCCCTGAAAGAACGCATGCTCTGGATGGTGAGAGAAAAGCACCTGCTGAAATTCTGTGGCCACTCACTGCTCCTTTATCCTAACTTGGCAGCCAGCACCCTACAAAAAAGGAGAGACTTTCACCCAATCACCTCCCAGCTCAGAGACAAGGAAGTATCCTACTCCTGGTGTCACCCCTTTCGTCTAATCTTCCGATGGGAGGGCAAACTGCACCAAGTGCACTCACTGAAAGATGCACACAATGTACTGCAATTGGGGAGCCCTTGGAGGGGAGTCAACACTCGCCAAAGCCAGAGCGGCAGAACCAGAGGCGCACATGCTGGCAGACTGTCCCGCACAGGAGCACCAAGCCGGACCAAGAGACTATAGCATCTAAAAGAAGAGCAGTCCTGGAGTCCTTAACCAGAGACATGAAGGAGGCGGACAAGGGGTGAGGACCACGGGCCCAGAAGTCATGCAGCTGCAGTGGTCAGGGGAGAGGTATGGGGGGGACGGAGAGGCACCAGATGATCACCGGACACTTGGGGCGCTAGCTCCTAGAACTTAGGTTCACCCTCAGGACTCTGCTGGGTAGTCCCGGCTCCCCTCAGTGGGGTAATTTGACTATGTTGTTTGAATGTGTTTTGTTTATGGGTAGGGTTGGGTACGAAATACTCACATGCAGATATACACAGCTCATGGATGGGACCTGAGTCCCCACGAAGACTCATCCAATCAAGGGAGGGGACAACAGGTTATGCATCGGCGCACATTGGCTGGTGATACTTCACCCGTTCAGCCCACCCAATTAATAAAATAGTCACTCTAAATGTCAAGGGGTTGAACGGCCCAATCAAGTGCAGAGCGGTCCTCTCCTATCTAGAACACATGCGAGCTGACTTATGCCTCCTGAAGGAGACCCGTTTAATCCCCGCAGACCATCATAGAATGCGCTCCAGACCTTTCCAAACACAACACTTTTTCTCATGTGAGACCAATATGGTGGGGGTGGCACTTCTAGTATTGTGCTCCTTCCAAGGGAGACCAGGAGACAAAATTGCCAAAATTCACAGTCTCTTGCTGTCTTATAGAGTACACATCGGGAGTACTCAAGTGGTTATAGCATCTATATACGCCCCAATGAGGGACAGGAAGGGTTAATCCACAAAGGGCTAGCAGAGGTTGTGATTACACATGACAGACAGGTGCCCATAGGGGGTGCCTATAACATAGTTCTTAACAAGTACTGGGACAGGTCAGCTTCCAGATATGGTGGTATGGGGGCCCTATCCACAAGGGGGCTGGGGAGGCTGAAGGAATTGTGTCTCAGAGATCCTTGGAGGGGTAGGCATCCTACAACTAAAGACTACACTTATTACTCCCACACACAAGACCTCTGCTCGCATTGTCCTTTTTCTGGGTTTCGAAAATGTCTAACAGTAGCTGAGAGACATAGATATCGAGCCCTGTGTGTAGTCAGACCATGCAGCCGTACCTCTCAGGCTCAACGTTCCCCCCGCCTGGGCCGAAGGTCCCCGCCCTTGGCGATTGAGAACCACTCTCCCGATAAGACCGGAGGTGGTGGCCAAGATAACTAAAGCTATTGAAACTTTTCTAGAATTTAACGACACAGCAGACACACCAATCTCCCTACTGTGGGACACGCTGAAGGCAGTAATAGGAGGGGAATCTATCACTATATCGGCGGCATATAACAAAATCCGACATGAGAAAAGAGCACAACTACAGCAGGAGGTGCCGGAACCTAAGAGGATACACAAGGGGGGCCCAAGAGTTTGGAGACAGCTCAGCGCAGTTAGGACCCAATTTGCAGGGCTTGACCTGGACAGGGCAGAATATGTAGCTCTCCGACTGCCCCACTCATATTACATGGGTGGCAATAAATGTGGATGCCTCTTGGCAAACAGACTCAAGGTTTAGAGGCAGACCATGGTGGTGGAAGTATTAAGGACCCCAGAGGGATCAGAGCTGACGAGCAACACTCAGATTGCCTAGGCCTTTTGTATCTTTTATCAGGCTCTTTACTCTTCTCAACAGACTGACTCGAGCACCTCACAGCAATATCTTAACCAAGCTCACATGACCAAATTGACGCCCATAGAGGCATCCCCGCTCGAAGCCCCAATTAGGATTGAGGAGGTAATCTCGGCAATAGCCAGATTGGAGGCCTAGAAATCAACGGGAACAAACGGCTTTCCAGGCTCCTTTTACAAAACATTCTGTACCAGGCTGGCCCCGATCGTAACCTGACTTTTTAATGCCATTATGGGCCCTGGGAAGATGCCTCCATCTATGCTGAATGATCTATTGTGGTTATCCCTAAGCCTGGAAAGGACCCCACAGAGTGCGGTTCCTAGTGACCTATCTCCTCACTAAACGTAGACTTCAAGTTGCTTATGGGCACCCTTGCCGCTCGCTTGAACACGCTGATGCCTGGATTGATAGACCCCGACCAGGCGGGTTTCATCCCACACCGACAGTGTGGAAACAACACCAAACAGATATTACACACACTGGACAAGGCTCAGCGAGCGGGGAGGGAGCTAATGTTGCTCAGCATAGATGCTGAGAAGGCATTTGACCACGCTCTCGAGGGAGACGGTGAACATACTGGCACAGCAATACCCCTTCATTTGTAAAAAAAATTTTTTTATTTTTTGACACACAGCAGGAAACAATTTCATCAGAAAACGTAATCAATTACAACAAACAATGAATGTTTAATCAATAATAATTAGAGCAGGTGCAAAATCATGGATTTCTATTGCTAATCTATCCTCTAAACCCTATGAAGCCATGATGACAGAGGGGTCCAAATTTTCAAACCCCTTTTCCTAGAAGTGGTACCCTTTATCGTATATAAACAGGATTCCAAATGGTACACAGACAAAAGCCGTGTAAACCATTGATTCCAGAAAGGGGGTTCAGGTTTCAGGCAATCAGATGTGACACACCCACGCATCGCTGACATGTCGCGATTGATTCATACATTCTGTCTCATCAACCCCTAATAGCACCAGTTGAGGTGTTAGGCTAACATCCTGTTTCAGCAGTTTTTTAAAAAATTCAGAGATATCTTTGATAAAACCTGATAATTTTTCACAGTTGACGAACATATGACATAGATCAGCCATCGAGCTCCTCCAGCAAGGATAAGTAATACCTTCTGACCTTCCCCATCTTGCGATCTTGGCGGGTGTATAATATAAGTTAAATAATACCTTATATTGCTGGACTTGCTGTCCAGCCGACAAAAACACACACTGAGCCTTATCTAGAGACTCTAGGACCGCAGCTTCACTGGCCCTTATCTGCCGGTCCCAATTCGTGACAAGGTGTCCTAAATCATCTTGCATCAAATCTACCAAAAGTGAGTAGAGATTGCTAATGGTACAGCATGCTACATTTCCCAAAACATCCATTAGCCTGATCTTTCTCCCACACACAGTGTCCTTAGAAATGGTCAATAAAAAATTCCTAATCTGTAAGAATTTTACAAAAACCTTATTATCCAGGGCACACTACTCTTTCAGGTCCTCAAATGCCTTTAAATGGCCACCCTCATGATACAAATCACCCACTTTCTTAACCCCGTCCCGTGATTAGCCCATTTTAAACAGTATTTATCTTTAAAAATCCCTAGGAACATTGAAGTATTCCAGAGTGGCGTATAGTAACAAACCCGCCCAATACCCACCTGCCGTTAAATCTGAACCCAAGCTTGAAAAGCAGCCCTGATCGTCTTAAATTTAACTTTCTTGAAGTAGCTGGGTTCCACTATTCTTAAAAAGACTGCATCAGCCTCCTTGCCCCAGATCAGAGAATAGATAGAGGCAGAACTCTTGTAGAACTCTACCCAGATTTTGTGTTGAACATAACATCTGAACATATTGTAAGACCGCCGCCAAGTGGTATAACTTAAAGCTGGGGAGTACCCACCCCTCTCTCTCTCTTCATAATGTTGAATAGCAGAGAGCCTGGCGTGTTTTAGAAAAGGACAATATAAAGCTGTTAGTCAAATCGTCCATCTGTATAAACCAGTCCTGTCCTATTTCTAATGGTATAGTCCTAAAAAAGTGCGTCACCCTGGGTAAGAGGGTCATTTTAATCACGTTACATCACCCCACAAGTGAGAGCTGTAGATTGCTAATATGGCGCAGTTCTTTCTTAGCGTTCACTAAAACCGGAGCCAAATTGATTCCAATTACCTCATCCAAATTGGATGACAGCCTGACCCCTAAATACATAACCTGTGTCACCTTGCGCTCGTCCTCCATGCTTATCCAGGCATTAGTCAGGATTTGACATTTAGGCCCTCATTTCGACAGCCGAGGTACCACCGTGCTGAAGACCACCATTGGAGGTGGTTTTCCGCGCAGCGGATTATGACTGCTGGCAGCCCTCCATCCTTTTTCGGATGGAGAGCCACCAGCAGCCATACTGGCGGTCGGCGGGGAAGTGGAGGCTGCTCCACCTCCACCGCCACATCATCAGAACACCGCCCACCGAATCACGTCCTATGATTCGGTGTGGCGGTACTCTAGTGACGGGGTACTGGCGGCAGAGGATCACCGGACCAGGTAAGGTGATCATCCGTTAGGGGAGGGGGGTGGGGGGTGTTGAGTGTTGTGTGCGTGCATGTGGGTGTGCGTGTGAGTGTGTAGAGGGGGTGTGTGAGTGCGTGTATGCATGCAGGGGGTGTTCTGTGTTTGGTAATGTGTGCGTGTCTGTCTGTATGTTTGTCTGTGAGTATGTGTGCACGTATGACTGTATGTATGTGTGCGTGTATGACTGTGTGTGTCTGTTGCAATGTTTGTCAGTATGTGTGCGTGTATGTGTGGTGGTGGTGTCTGTGCGTGAAGGGGGTGTGTGTCGATGTTGGGGGTGGGTGGGAAGGGGGGTCCTGCCACCTTTGGGGGGTTGTAGAGGGGTCGGGGTGTGGGGGGAGGACGTGGGGTGTGGGAGGGGGGTGGGCGAGACCCCTATCAGTGCCAGGGAAGGAATTCCCTGGCACTGATAATGCCTTCCGCCATGGATTACGTGGCGGTACAAAACCCCACGAAACCCATGGCAGTATGCAGGGTCGTGATACCGCCGGCAGTGTAGTGGCGGCCGCTGGTCTGGAGACCGAAGTCTCCAGCTCAGCGGTCGTTACCACCCTGGCCGTCGGAGTGGAGAAATGGCGGTTTAGCATGGCGTTCACCGCCATGCTTGTAATGCCATTTCTTTTCCCGCCAGCCTGTTGGCGGTATTACTGCCATTTTTCCACCGACCGCCAGGGTTGTAATAAGGGCCTTAATCTTATTTAACAAATATCAAGAAACCTTCCCAAATCATGCTGTCTCCTGCTCTATCTCTATTATAGCAGCCACTGAATCAGATGTTACAACTGCAATGTCGTCAGCATGAGCCAATATTTTAGTGCTTCCCTCTACCAGTTCTAGTGGCTTAATTACCCTATTATTTAGCAGTTTTCTAATCAATGGGTCAATATATAAGGCAAACAGCAGCAGTGAACACGGGCACTCCTGCCTTGTGCCTCTTAGAATAAAAATAGGATCAGATTTTGATCCCGCCACTTGCATAGTGGCCGTGGGGTTTCGATATAGATTCTGGATAGCCCTGATGAACCCGGGGCCGATGTTGTTTTTGCGCAGAATTACCCATAAAAATGTCCAATGCACCTGGTCAAAAGCTTTCTCAGCATCAAGCAATATCACTGCCATCGGCAGCTTTGCCACTTCCAGGGCGTCCAATAATGAAATTACACGTCTAACATGATCAGCTGTACCTTTCCCTGGAATAAACCCATGTTGCCAGGGAGAGACTAAATTGATAATCACTGAACTTAACTAAGTAGCTAGAACCTTAGCATAGATTTTAGCATTGCTGTTTATTAAAGAGGTAGGGTGATATGAGCCCCGCAGATGCGGATCTTTTTCTTTTTTCAAAAAGACTATCACGTTTGCCTCTGCCCACGATGCAGGTGGTTGAGACCCTGCTTGCACCTCTAAAAATAAGGTGAGAAGCTCTTTCCTTAACTCCCCCCCAAAAAACTCAAGGGGGATCTTATCTGGGCCTGCAGCCTTACCACTCGAAAGAGCATTAAAAGCTGCTCCAATCTCCTTATCTAACAGAAGGGGCTCTAGCTAATTTTTTCCCCTTCCTGCAGCTGTCCCACTGAGATTTTGGCCATTTACTTAATTACCTCATCCTCTTGGGGGTATATGTCTTGTGAATGCAGTTTCTGATAAAATTCCCTAAGCATTCTTAGGACTTCTAAATTATCGCTGACCAATTGACTATCTTCATCTTCAAGTGTGTTAATACTGTCATAGGTTGCCTTCTGCCTTATTTGTAAAGCCAGCAGCTTACTGACTATTTTGATATATTCATAACATTCCTAAGGTGTGCCAGGATCTTAGCTGCTGCCGTTTCATATATATTTTCAGAATCTCAGCTTTTACCACTGCAATTTCATTTAAGATGTCTGACAAGATGGAGTAATTTGTAGCTGCCTCCCCCAACCACCATCCAACTGAAGCCAGTTTTGCTTGTGCTGCCTCCAGCTGTTTAGAGCGCGCCCTCTCTTTACTAACAGCATATCTGAGCGTTTCTCCTCTAATAGCAGCTTTGATCGTGTCCCATACTATATGGCATGGAGCAGAACCCCGATTTATCTCCAAAAACTCAGGGATCCAAACCCTCATGTGTTGAACATACACTGGATCACCTAACAACCCTCTATCAAATGACCAGGTCCTAGCCTGAGGACCATCCCTCCCCAAACACACTTCCAAAACCAGACGGTTATGGTCCAAAATTATTCTTGGATACCTCTTGATCCATAAACCCTGTCGCAGAGTGGCCAACACAAAAAAATAGTCCAGCCTCAACGATTTCTTATGCGGGAAGGAAAAAAACCTACGGCCTAGTTCTAAAGATCTACAATTCTGCCAGGCATCAACCATACTGTAATTCAATATTAGTGTCTGTAATGCGGCAAAGACTTTGACTTTCCTCCCCTGATATGTTGTTTGATCTTGAATAGAGTATTCATTATCTAGATGTATACTTAAATTGACGCATACTATCACCGGAGCCGACCAAGACGCAAGCTCCCTGTTGACAAGGTCCAGCACTTACGGATCATCTACATTCGACCCATAGATTGAACAGACTGTGAATTTCGACCCCCGCAGCTAGACATTCCAACAGCACCACTTGGCCGGCTTTATCCGTAAACCATTTTAAAACCTTCAATGATCTGATGCATGTGATTATAGCTACCCCTCTGGTAGTTGTACTTTGGTTAGTGTACGCCACCAGCCTCCATCCAGGAAATTCCAGCAGGTGTTTCTGCGAGCCTGCGATATGTGTCTCTTGCATACAGACCATGTTGGCCTTAAAAGGTTTTAACCCTTCCCTTACCATTTTCCATTTTTTACCATCATTGAACCTACAAATATTCACCGTTACTATACGTACTTTGCCTTTCTGACCCATGTTCTCCATTTTGAACTGCTCCTTAACTGTATCACCAAATTATTCTTTCCACACCCTGCACCTGCCTGAGATCCACTATTAATACTGATCCCCCCACTGTGTGTCCCCTTCAGACCCCCCCACCTTGACCTTAGGCCAAAATCCTCCCACTGCAACATAACCCTACCCTAACCCACCCCTCCATGCTACTGAGACCACCAGACCGCTTGGTCCGTAAGATGGATGTCATCCTACCCCCCGCCCGGCTTGCTGCATGGCTACCCCTAGAAAAAGACACCTTCAAAGTTACCACCACTACCCATCCACACAAAAAAAACCACTGTGAACCTTTGGTCAACCCCCTAAGCTGCAAGTGGCTTTTTTCCCTCCTGGTTCCAAAGTTCCAAAGTCCAATTTAATCCACAGCCAACACGACTGTCTTTCAGCTGTGCCAAATATTCCCTAGCCTTAATTTCTGATGTAAAAATGCGCACTGCACCCTTATATATAATCTTTAAGCGAGCAGGGCTTAGGAGGTATACCTCTGCCCCTTCCTCCTGAAATGGTGCAGTCAATTGCCTCAGCCACCAATGCCTCTCTACTGTAGCATGCGCAAAGTCGGGGTGGGAAAAAAAAGATACCCCACCACACTTATCAATGAATCAGGGCGGGCTTTTTCAAACACCGCTTGATGGAGCAAAAAGTTGCCAAAGTACATAATGATGGCCCTAGGATGTCTCAGGCCATCATTAACGTCCGCCTCCTGTTTATTTTTAAAAAGTGGAAACCGGTGTGCTCTCTGTATCTCCACATCTTAATTCCAGCCAACAAAGGCCGGAAAGAGCTTTTTAAACAATGAAACTATATAGGCCCTTGTATCGTGCCCTTCTAGCCCTTCCCTTACGCACAAAATCTGAAGATTATTACGCCGTTGGCGGTTTTCTGCATCTTCCAATTTCCATTGAATGTCTGAAATCTGTGATTCCTGCACAGCTGACTGCTTAATTGCAGCCTTGACTTCTGTTTCCAGTACATCAGTACGGGTCTCCATTGCAGTAATACGCGCACTTATATCAAGGCTAGATTTCACAACTCTTTTGATTGAAGTCTGTAGTTGTTTGTTTACTATCTTAGCTTAGCTTTCCTACTGTCTTTCTGTGCTTGTTTGTGATGGTGCACCATTGTACGATGAATAAGCTTCAGAGAGGGTGGTTCTAGATGCTCTGAGGGACCAGCCCTTAGACTTATAGGGAGATTAATTTCATTGTCTGTATTCAAATATATCCTCCTCCCCTGTTGTCCAAGTTCCTTTCTGTATTAGCTCCCCTCTGGCTGCATACATCACTGAGCTGTGAATGCTTCAATTTCCTTCTGCAAGTTGGCTTGCTCGATCCTCATATGCTAGCGGCGGAGCTTTCTGCCAAGTCTATTTCTATCGAGGAGGTATCTTTATCTGACTCTTTTGACTGATCAGATAAAGAGAAAAAATTCTCTGCTATCTCCATTTATCCTGTTTCCCCACCTCTTATCGCTATTGCTCCCGGAGAGGGCACCCCTGGGATTGCCGAGATGCCCGGCAGTTTGTCATCATCCCTCTCCCATCTAATAGCAGGTAAATCTGTTTCATCTACAGAGGGTGCCTTTCTCCCCCCAATTGTGACCTCATGCAGTGCATCCTGTTGACTTCAGCAGCTAAATCCAGCTTTATTGGCTGCACCCCCCAAATCAGCTCTTTCACCAACCACAGCCAGTGAGGAAACTGCTGGCCTGCTACCCTGCAGAGAGTCCGATTCAGTGATCCGAAGCTCCCCAAGTAATAAATTCATACCTGCTCCTTCATGATTATGCGCTGCTCCAGCTGTACTCATTGTGATGTCATGTACATTTCCATCGTGTGTTAAAGTCCGGGCGTTTTGCACCACCTCGTTACCAGATATTTGGGGAGTCACACACTTTGTCCTCAGGGGCTGTTTGAACATCTCAGGGATCTGTGGTCCCACATCCTCTGCAGCCACATCCTTACTACCATCCTCCTTTAACAGCCCACTTGCTGTTTCTCCATCGGCAAGCCACTCTGCCATCTTGTTTGCTGCTCGCTAGCTCGGTTTGCTTGGGGTAGGGGAGATGTTTTTGGTCCCTCCTTTCCATGCTTGTCACCAGGCCAGGCTTCACCCGTGACACCCGGGAAGCCTTTGGTGCTCTCAGCGCTTTAGGGGCCATTAGAAGCCAGCTGAGTGCCGCTGCAAATCCAGCTCGAAGGCGGGTGCCAAAAAACAGTTGCCGCGGTACACACCACATGTCCGTAAGCTGGTTCACACTGCTCACACCACTTTTTCCCGCAATCCCCCAGCTCCTTACTCGGCAGCACAACATTACCCAGAACCACGAAACCACGACTACAATACTGCCACCACTCATCCCCGGGGAGTGCGCAGTAGGAGGCGGTAATAGTAGCATTTCTTCATCCGAGCAGCAAGCCGAGTGGAGGCATAGATCCGAATCAGCAGATCAGTCAGCCGCCATCTTGTCTCTGCGAGTAACCACAATACCCCTTCCAGTGGCACAAGGACTCCATCCCATATCTGGGCATCCAGATAGCTAGGACAGTATCAGAATCAGCTATGATGAATTACCAGCTTCTCCTTCAGAGTGTCAAAGCAGACGTGGCCAAGTGGAGACACCACCACAATTCATGGAATGGCAGAACAGTCACCCTTAAAATGTTGGTCCTCCCCAGGGCATTGTTTCTATTTTAGGCACTTCTGACCGAGCCTCCTCCCAGCTCCCTCCAGACACTGCAGGGTGAAATCAACTGCTTCGCATGGTCGGGTTAGAAACCCAGAATGGCCCGCCTCCTGGCTTACCAACCACCTGTACAGGGGGGAGCCGGGAATCCCAGATGTTCAGCAATACTACAAGACAACCCTTCTTAGGTATCTGGTGGATTGGTCCAGACCAGACTCGGACAAGCACTGGCTGTTTATGGACTGTGCAATTGTGGGCACCTCCCTCTGGAGGATCCCATTCCTAACCTGCCGCCATAGGCTGTGGGGTCTGTACTCGACCCCCGTCACTAGAGCTACTATGAAGGTATGGACCAAACAGCGCAAGCAAGCAATGTACCCTACTTTCCCTCCCCCCTGACACCCATTGTGGGGAACCCGGATTTCACACCAGGCCTGGACCACAGTGTCTACTGCTCTTGGGCATCTCCCTTGTGCCACTCCATTGGACATCTGTTTGACGCAGAGGGAATACTGCCCTTCGAAAATTTAAGAAGGACCCACTCTCTTCCAGAGACGGAGAGAATGCATTATGTTCAGATCCACCACTGGGTAGCGCATCCCTCAATTAGGGAGGAGGCATGTAGATCTCTCACATAATATGAAAGATGGCTGTTGACAAAAATGGCAGACAAACATGCCTTTTCAGAGCTGTACGATCTGCTCCAACAGGCGGTCCAGATACCTAAAATCCGGAGTCAGGCACTTTGGGAGACAGAGTTGGGAAGATCCATGACACCTGGGGAATGGGAGTTGATCTACTACTGGGCGTGCTGTGCAACCAGCACAGAGACTGCACTGAAGATAGCTACGTACTGGTATCTCACCTCGGCTTGGCTCCATCAAGCGGACTGCTCACGAACACCCCTCTGTTGGAGGGGTTGTGATGACTTGGGTACTGTCAGGAAACTTCAAGGTGCCTCCTGTGTTATCTGTCAGCATTCCCAGGGATTAGGGTTAAATCATATCTCTGTTCTTGGTTAAACTTTCATGTTTCTAAGTAAACATAATGTGCTGTGTTACACAATTGGTTTTATCAATGCTTGTTTTACCAATGCTTGTTTGCTAATGTGAGCAGGTGTAGACATGTGCTTCTAATTGGGTGTGGTGTAGACATGTGCTTCTAATTGGGTGTGGTGACTCATCCACATGTGGAAACTCACCTGCTTTCCTGATTGGCTATAAATAGAAGAGTGAAGCATACCTCCCTGCTTGGCTTTGTTTTGCTTCCTGCTCTCAGCATCTGATTTGGCAGTCCAGCCCCTGCTATCATCCTCGTATTCAGGACTTGTGAGGAAATTCTTTTCTTCGTTCTTGTACCAGCTGACACTAGGCATTCCTCCAGCACTCTGGAAAAGACTGCCGCTAAGTGACTAGTATTCTCCAGTGAGTTTGTTCTTTGGACGCCGCGCTTTCCTAGAACAGCTGGTGTATTTCAGACCTCGTATTTTGGCAGAGTGCTTATCTTGAAAAGAGAAATGCATTTCTGAACATTCTGCATTATTATTGTAGTTACTTGCCTAAATGTGCTTCAGGAAATCTGTTTGAGCTCAAGTACTACAAACAGTGACAGTGCAATTTTAAAAGATCATTTATGTGACTTTTCTTTCTCTAATAGCATAACTCTTGGATTTAAATTGTGTCATTCATGCCTGTGTTTCAGGTTTGATGAATTTGCTTTTTGAAGGGTTTTTCACACACAGAGTGAAAGCAAACCAAACTGTGCCACCCTAACTGTTTGAACCCAGAGTGGACATTTGTATTTCTTGGATTGTTTTTGTTCCTTTTAGTTTAATCCTATGCATGCAGGAAAGTTATATGTAATATAATGAATGCCCTTGTTTGTCTTTCTTGTGCACGATAAGTGCAACAACAGTTCTAATTGTAGTGTGCAACAGTAAACCTCTGTAAAGCCAGCTCTAGTGTCGCAGTACTTATTGTTATGGTACTCAGTTTGGGTTTTTGGTAATGCAGTGTTAGTAATTGCGGCAACAGTTATTTTTATCCAAGAAAAGAACTGGAGCATCCTGGTGTTCTTCTACCGCTCCCGTGCCCATATCAGAAAGAGTGATTCAGTTTCAAGGAAGTTGAGTGCACTAACTATACAATCACTCTGTCAACGACCTGCCCCCCGAAGGTACAGGGTGCCTGGCTGAACCGGCAAGACGTGGTAGTGTTTTGCCTCTTTCTCTTCCACTCCCCCTTTCCTTTTGGGACACTTGCTGGGGTGTCTGTGTCCACCAGGAAGTGCCGAGAGGTGTTCAAGGAGGTCGGGGGCATACCATCGCCCCTGCAGACATCCTGCCAAGTTCAACATTTCTCTTAACCAGTGCCAGCTACAGTTTTTGTGTCGGGCAGCTGCATTCCCCAACGATGCTGCAAAGGTAGCTTTTATTATCTCTTACTTGGGAGGCAATGCAGCTAATTGGTCTATTCTGCTGGTGGAGCGCAATGACCCTATACTGTATGATTTCATTTGGTTCAAGGAAGCCTTGCGGAAACTGTTCGCCAAACACCTCTTCGTGCAAGCCAGTGACAATGAGTTGCTGAATTTGTGCCAGGGAAGCAAGGATCTAGTGTCCTATATCACCTCTTTCAATCGGTTGGTGGCAGAGACTGAGTGGCCCGAGGAGAAGAGGACCTCCTTCTTCTATCGTGGCCTTCCGGACGATCTCAAGGATGTTCTAGCCCAAATTGTGGAACCTCCTATGGAGTGTCCCAAGTTCATTGACCTGGTGGTATGATTGGATCACCGCTTGAGTGAAGATAAGGGAGATAAATTCCGGGGTGACACACGCTTAGTGGTGCTCAAAACTGAGAAAAAGGAGTCCACCATTCCCACTCATGATACACCTGAGCCCATGCAAATTGGCAGTGTGCCGGGCCCACTATCTAAGGAAGAGAAAGAACATAGGAAAAATTGAAACTGTGTTTATACTGCGGTAAGGCAGGGCATTTTGCTCGGGAATGTCCTAACAAGCCTACTGCTCCAAAGAAAGCCATCGGAGCAGTAACTGGGCCTGAATTCTCTCTTCCTGACCAGGCAGAAAACGAACTGGCTTGATAACTTCTGAGACCATTTTATCGAGCTCTTCTTTCAATATGGTCTCACATCTTCTGGCTAATACCACCAGTCCAGTACCTCGACATTTAACTCTTATTGTGACATTAGTGTTGTCCCCTCAGGTTCGTAAGGTCATTCCCATATTGCTTGACTGTGGGGCTACCGGAAACATTTTAGACTTGGGTTTGGCTAAAACACTAAATATTACGACTGTCAGAAAAGACATCCCTGAACCAGTCAGAGCCGTGGATGGCTCAGAATTGTCCTCCGGGCTTATCATTTATCAAACAAAACCCTTGTCCATGCACTGTGCAAACAACCATACAGAACAAATTCAGTTTGACCTCATAGATACCCCAGTATTTGGAGCCATTTTGGGGATACCCTGGCTTCAGTTACACAATCCCAAAATTGACTGTTCAGCAAGGACAGTGACATTAGACTCTAAACATTGCTGGCACTCCTGTTACCAAGACAAACCATTACTAGTGACACCCTTGCATTGTGGGTCCACACATAGTACGGCTATCAAGCAGGATAACACACTGGCCTTTCCTGCACCGTATAAAGACTTTCATGATGTCTTTAGTGAACAGAAGGCCACCCAGCTGCCACCACATAGGTCATACGATTGTCGTATAGACTTGATTCCAGGGGCAACGCTACCATGTTGTAGGGTGTATGCTCTTTCTGAGCCTGAGAATTGATACCTGCAAGACTACCTGGATGATCTATTGGCTAAGGGTTTCATTCGTCATTCAACGTCACCAGTATCGTCGTCTTTGTTCTTCGTGCCCAA
Source organism: Pleurodeles waltl (assembly GCF_031143425.1). NCBI lineage: Eukaryota > Metazoa > Chordata > Amphibia > Caudata > Salamandridae > Pleurodeles > Pleurodeles waltl. The sequence goes on along the minus strand of NC_090439.1, from coordinate 733,729,882 downwards.
GAAGAATTGCGAGCTGCGCTCCTGTATAGATTATCGCGAAGTGAACAAAGTGACCATAAAAAATCGGTATCCACTTCCGTTGATCCCGGTACTTTTAGATCAGGTACGTCAGTCGACCATTTATACTAAACTTGACCTCCAGGATGCCTACCACTTGATCCGAGTGATGAAGAGGGATGAGTGGAAGAAGGCGTTCCGAACTAAATTCGGACTCTTCGAGTACACAGTGATGCCCTTCGGGTTGTGTAATGCTCCAGCAGCGTTTCAGTTTTTCATCAATGAATTGCTGCAGGAATTTCTGGATATCTGTGTAGTGGTATACACAGATGACATTTTGATCTATTCGTCTTCCACTGAGGAACATATAGGGCATGTAAGAGTAGTTTTACAATGGCTTCGCGAGCATCATCTCTTCGCCAAGCTGGAAAAATGAGTTTTTTATACTACAACTGTAGAATTCCTGGGATATGTGATCACTCCCGATTAAATTTCCATGGATAGGTCCAAGGTACATACCATCCTGGATTGGGTAGCCCCAAGATCCATCAAGGAAGTGCAACAGTTTCTTGGATTCGCAAATGTTTATCAGAGATTTATACCCAACATTTCTACTGTGGTATCTCCCAAAACTCATCTCCTACAAAAGGGGGTTATGTTCCTCTGGGAGTCAGAAGCTGAGAAAGCCTTCCAACATCTCAAAAACACATTCACTGAAGCACCCATTCTCCATCATCCCGACCCGGCTCAGCCATTTTTCGTGGAAGCATACGCTTCCCAAATGGCAGTGGGTGGCGTCTTGTTCCAACGAGATCCTGAGTCTGGGCATTTCCATTCAGTAGCTTACTTCTCAAAGAAATTGCTACCCGCAGAGCAAAATGACACGGTAGCAGAGTGGGAACTTCTGGCCATCAAGCTTGCCTTCCAGGAATGGCGTCACCACCAACTAGGAGCTAGACACACAGTAACTATTTACACAGATCACCGTAATTTACAGTTTTTTCAAGCGACCAAGGCCCTGACACCTCGTCAATTAAGCTGGCCTCTATTCTTTAACAAGTTTGACTTCGTAATCACCTATAGACCCGGTACTTCACATCAAAGGGCAGAGACACGTTGTCTAGGATGGGCTTCTCCTCTGATGTTGCGCTAGAACAGGTCTGAAGCTTTATACCCCCAGAAAAAATTGTGGCTGTGTGCACTTCCCAAGAGTTCCTTGAGAAAATACGGGTAGCCCAACACAAGGTTCCCTGTTCAACTGATGTGTATGAAAAAGAGGGTTTACTATACCATGCTGATCAGTTGTACGTCCCTACCAAAGATTTACGGGATACAGTGTTACATTTGGGACATGATTCTGTCCTCGCAGGTCACCCGGGTGAGAAAAAGATGTTAGTTCTCTGTCAAAGATGGTTTTGGTGGCCCACACTTGTGCAGGATGTCAGAAGCTACGTCCAGACTTGTTCCAGCTGTGTTCGGGCTAAAACCCCACATACTCCAGCCACAGGATTGTTACTTCCCATGCCAATTCCGGTGGCCCCATGGCATACCATAAGTATGGATTTTATTTCTGATCTCCCAGCTTCCAATGGACACACTGCCATATGGGTGGTTGTAGATTACCTAACTAAAATGGCTAATTTTGTTTGATTAAAATGCCTCCCTACGGCTTCCAAGCTCTCTAATTTGTTTGTCCAACACATTGTACAGCTTCATGGGTTGCCCACCACAATTGTTTCCGATCGTGGCCCCAATTTATATGACGGTTTAGGCATAGCTTCTGTTCCTCTGTCGGTATGGACGTCTGCTTGTCCTCTGCATATCATCCACAAACGGATGGGCAGACAGAACGTGCCAACCAATCGCTGGAGCAAATCCTGAGATGTTACATTGACACATGGTCTACTGAGTGGGATAAGGCTTTACCTCTTGTTGAATTTATATATAACAACAGTGTCCACATGGCTACAGGAGTATTCCCATTTTACTGTTTGTTTGGTCTACACCCAAGAATGCTACCTATAACTGGGTCCCAAATATCCACAAGAGTCCTATCAGTACAGACACACAATTAAGAGTTACAGGAGATTCAAAAACAAGTACAACACCATTTAAAACTCTACCAAGCTCAAGTATAAAAACAAGCAGACAAAAGAAGGAGACCTGCTCCCTCTTATCAGATAGGAGATCAGGTGTGGCTCTCATAAAAAAATCTCCATCTTGCAGGATCCAGAAAATTAAACCCCCGATTTCTAGACCCCTTTCTGATTGCCAAAATCATCAATCCTGTGGTAATACAACTGACAATGGCAGATGATTTCAAGGTACACCCTGTGTTTCATGTGTCTATACTCCGTCCCTATTGCCCTGATACCCGCGATGCCCCACCACCGCCCCCGGTAAAAGTACATGGGCAATGGAAATTTGAAGTGGCCAAAATTCTTGACTCCAGGCCCGTCCGTGGTGTTCTACACTATTTATTGGCTTGGAAAGGCTATGGGCCTGAGGACAGTTCCTGGGAACCCGCGTCCACAGTTCACGCTCCACGTCTTGCTAAACAATTCCATCTCCTGCACTCATCCAAGCCCTGCCCTTTGAGAGGGTCCTTGGTGGGGAGGACTGTCAGGAATCCCCAAGGTGCCTCCTGCGTTATTTGTCAGCAATCCTGGGGATTAGGGTTAAATCATATCTCTGTTCTTGGTTAAACCTTTATGTTTCTAAGTAAACATAATGTGCTGTGTTACACAATTGGTTTTATCAATGCTTGTTTTACCAGTGCTTGTTTGCTAATGTGACAGGTGTAGACATGTGCTTCTAGTTGGGTGTGGTGTAGACATGAGCTTCTAATTGGGTGTGGTGACTCATCCACATGTGGAAACTCAACTGCTTTCCTGATTGGCTATAAATAGCAGAGCGAAGCATACCCCCCTGCTTGGCTTTGTTTTGATTCCTGATCTCAGCATCTGATTTGGCAGTCTAGCCCCTGCTGTCATCATCATATTCAGGACCTTTAGGGTAATTCTTTTCTTCGTTCCTGTACCAGCTGACACCAGGCATTCTTCCAGCACTCCGGAAAAGACTGCAGCTAAGTGACTAGTATTCTCCAGGGAGTTTGTTCTTTGAGCGCCGGCTTTCCTAGAACAACTGGTGTATTTCAGACCTTGTATTTTGGCAGAGTGCTTATCTTGAAGAGACAAATGCATTTCTGAACATTCTACATTATTATTGTAGTTACTTGCCTAAATGTGCTTCAGGAAATCTGTTTGAGCTCAAGTACTACAAAAAGTGACAGAGCAATTTTAAAAGAGCATTTACATGACTTTTCTTTCTCTAATAGAATAACTCTTGGATTTAAATTGTGCCATTCATGCCTGTGTTTCAGGTTTGAGGAATCTGCTTTTTGAAGGGTTTTTCACACACAGAGTGAAAGAAAGCCAAACTGTGCCACCCTAACTGTTTGAGCCCAGAGTGAACATTTGTATTTCTTGGATTGTTTTTGTTCCTTTTAGTTTAACCCTATTCATGCAGGAAAGTTATATGTGATATAATTAATGCCCTTGTTTGTCTTTCTGGTGCATTATAAGTTCAACCACAGCTCTAATTGTAGTGTGTAACAGTGAATCTCTGTGAAGCCAGCCCTAGCGTCACAGTACTTATTGTTATGGTACTCAGTTTGGGTTTTTGGTAATGCAGTGTTAGTAATTTTGCCAACAGTTATTATTATCCAAGAAAAGTGCTGGAGCATCCCGGTGTTCTTCTACCGCTCCCATATCAGAAAGAGAGATTCAGTTTCAAGGAAGTTGAGTGCACTAACTCTACTATCACTCTGTCAACAATGACCTGCTCCCCGAAGATACAGGGTGCCTGCCTGGACCGGCAAGACGTGGCAGTGTTTTGTCTCTTTCTCTTCCACTCCTCCTTTCCTTTTGGGACACCTGCTGGGGTTTCTGTGTCCACCAGGAAGTGTTGAGAGGTGTTACAGGAGGTCGGGGGCATACCATCGCCCCTGCAGACATCCTGCTTTTCAAGTGAGTGGCCCGTCTCGACAGGTACCCTGACTCATATTCCATGGAAATGCCAGAAGCTGTCTTCATGCTGGGAGGGAATCTTAAACAACATTGATCACCACTTGAACACCCAACTGCTGTGCTTTCTGGCTTACATCATATTGGGCCTACCAAACCCCCTGACATTCCAGCTAAAGTCCCTATGGGGCCGACAGATCGGCCTAACCCTAGGTGCGGCCCTACAAAACATACTGACTCACCGGGAAACCCCTCAGATCCCTACACAGCTGGGATGGTTACACAGGGTATGGCCGATCTTGGAGATTTGAAAAGCTCACTCTTACCCTCACGACACAGGGGCAATCCTATAGGGAGCTATGGCACTCCTACCTGTCCTTACTTTCTGGGGAATTTAGAGAACTGACCAGCCCAAAATACCTGCAACTTCTCCGCTTACAGATAGGGAGAGCTCCTAGAGTGCAGACTGGAGGGTAGCGGTGTCAGAGATCCTACTCCTAATCCCACTTACGTGACAATATGCTGGTGTACCCAGGGGGGAGGGGACATGGGGTAGGAGATGGCTGGTTGCCTGTTTGCCTTCATAGGTTTGTTGGGTGCTGCGACACCACTTAAGGTCTTCATTTATTCTTTTTTTTTTTACATTCAAAATTAATAAAGAAATTTGAACCATAAAATAAGGATTTATATTCAGATGTTTGAACATAGGAACTTCTGAAAGGACCAAATCATAATTTGAAAAGCAGTATTGAAAACTACTCTGTCTATAAAATACACTCAGCAATTTCAACAGGTTCAGCACCCTTGACCAACCCAATATCCTGTCCTGAAAAATCCCACACCTCAGATCTGACTGGCTCTTTAAGGTCTGGTTGCAAAAAGAACAAGTGATGGACTGAATCCTGAACAATGTCAAACATTCACCCTGCAGTGCAGAGATCTGGGCCTAAATCCATTTTTTTTTTTTTACCCATGCCATTCCAGATTGGACCCAGTCATATGCAAATCAGCCTTGACCCTGTTCCCCATTCAAACTGTCCAGCCTTAACTGGCAGGTCAGGTCTTCCGTGGACTGGAAACAAGCATCCTGGGATCGTCTTTGGGGTACCACTCCTCATCAGCCAGACCAGCTTGATTCCAGTGGCAAGGGGAGCAGGGGACCTACATCTGGGCTTACCAGTCCTAGTCAGGGCAATAATTGCAAAAAGAACAAGTGATGGACGGAATGCTGAACAATGCCAAACATTTACCCCCAGTACAGAGAGATCTGGTGGCATCATCAGTGATTAACATGGTAAACAATGCACTGTAAGACCTATTACAGTATTTGCTAATTTAAAAGCAACATCCTAATTATGGGTGAATCTCTAAGCCTTACAGTGTACAATAGATGACACATTTCAATTTGTGAAGAAGATCCCTTTCTAAAGGACTCACCGGGCTAGAATCACAAACCACAAATTGGTGATTCTCTTAGAATGACTCTATTTTCACAGGCACTTCTGACGTTTCTTGGGATGTCATTTGTTTATTCGCTACTCCTATAACTTGGATAATTTTTCTTGAGTGGTGTAGGTTTGGAACTTCTGCTGTCCCCAAAGTAGAATGGGTAGCACCAGTGTCAACTAAAAATGACACAGGGTGACCATTCACTTCACCATTTATGAATGGGTCACTCTGGTCTACCTCCAAGACGAAGCCAAGTATGAAATCTTCCTCCTCCCTCAAGCAAATCCTGTATTCTGAAACTGATTGGCTGGGTTAAGATGACATTCACGCTTCTAATGCTCCAATTTGTTGCAATAGTGACAAGGGATTGTCTTCCTCAGACTACCCACATCTATCCCTGTACTAGGATTAAGTGGAACACCTCAACCTTTACCCTGCATCTCAGCAACACCTTGCTGATACACACCTTGCATAGCAACAACATTCCCTACGAATGGCTGGACTTGGCTACTTCTCTAAGCAGCCTTCATCTGGGCAACCATTAACTACTCCTTCAATTCTCCAGTTTCACCTCAACTTCATCACTACATTACTTTGCATACCTCACGTTTTAACAACATATGTATATTCCCAAGGGATAAAATGCTGCTGAATCATAATGCTTATTTGAAGTCTCAATCCTGTCGTAACTTTGACAAAAAAGGCCTCACATTCTTTAGTTCAAGCGCCTGCATTCCACTATCTTCACTGCTTACATGCCTGCAACAATCTTTTATAGTAAGCATGTATTGACTCTTTTGGTTCCTAAGTTGTCCTGTCAATTTAGATCCAATAAATATCTTTGGGCAATACTTTTGACTTCAAGAATGTCATCACCTGCTGATACTTTTTAATCACTAACGTTGAAGGGCTTTTCTTCACTAGACTTCTTGGCTTTTCTGACTCAGGACACTGAATGGCTATCTTACATTCTGCCCACAAGTCACTCAGGACTACAATGTCAAAAGGAGTATTCAAAGTGCTCCACAACACCTGTGAAAACTTCACAAACCTCTCAAGTTGCTTGTACCACTCCACCGGCTTTTCCCTCAGCTTTGGAAAGTCATTAGTGAATGATGCAAGATCAATTTTACTGCAAGGTACATAACCTCCACCAGGCACTTCCCCCAATGGGAAATTTGATGCGCCCTCCTCTCCCCTACAGGAGGAGGTAGTTCTACTGTTTGTTTCTCTGGTTCTTTCTTTCTCACCCATCAAATGTCCCATTTATGCAGCTCATTCTATTTCCAAATGTTTTGAATCAATTCTTTAATTTGTATTTTCATCCCTGAAGTTCTTACACATTAGCTCTTTTTCAATGCTTTGGTCTTCTTCAAGTCTGCCTTGTATTTTTTAGCCAATTCCGATAATTTGTCTTAAATATGTCCTGCACGTCTGGTAATATCCTTTCACATGAACACAAGTTCATGATAACTATCTAAACAAGTAATTGCAAGGTTCCCGCCAGTCATCTCATGCAATTCCATTCAATTCAATTTAATTTTGCCACATGCACAAGGTTCTCTCTCTCTGGTGACTGAATCATTCCCTGACTCACCTCAATACACACACTTTCTTTTGAAGGAGTATCAGCATTAAAAGCCTTCACCCACTCATTTATTTCCTTAGTACTAAGACTATGGGGGTCATTCCAACCCTGGCGGACTGTGTTAAAGCGGCGGCTAACCCGCCAACAGGCTGGCGGTTAAAAAAATGGAATTCTGACCCTGGCGGAAACTGCCAACAGAGACCGCCACTTTGACACTCCGACCGCCACAGCAGGACAAACAAACAGCGCGGCGGTCACCGCCAAGAGACAGGCGGGAGTCAATGTACCGCCCACCCTATCACAACCCACCAATCCGCCACCTTTTCCGGGGCGGTAGCCCCGCCGATAAAAACACGGCGGAAACAGACATTTCAAACGGAAAACGCTCACCTCCATACACCCCACGAGGAATCTGGACAGCATGGAACCCGAACTACACATCCTACCAGCTATTGTATTCCTGCTCCTCTACCAGGAGCACGAACGCCGGCGCAGAAGACTACAGTGAGTACTGCACCTACGACACAGGGGAGGGGGGAGGAGAAAATATTACGGGCACACATACGCTACACACCCACCACCACCCTCACCCACTACATCACACACATCAATGCATAGCAATACATCACTGTTACAACCCCCAAACCCCCGGAAGAATGCAAAGACAAAATGAAATGATCATAAACAGTCGAATATTTTGTATTATCGGCATATAAAAATATCACACATTTAAAACTATTATATACATAAATATTAAAAGTCCGATAATTTTTGCTGTCATTGTCCGTGGACCACTGGGCCCAAATCACATGGGCAAAGCCCACACAGGATACCTGACACCAACGGAGAGAACACTGCAGGGGCATCAGATAGAAAAACTACAGGCACCTCAGGGGGAAGGGAAGGGGGGGCACCTCAGCCACATGAGTACACAACGCCAGATCCACGAGGGGCCTCCATGGCCACTGTCCCATCCTGGGGAGTGCAAAGCCACAGTCTCTCAAGTCCATACAGTGGGTAGTTTGCCCACTGTACCATCCTGGGGAGTGCAAAGCCACAGTCTCTCAAGTCCATACAGTGGGTGGCTTGCCCACTGTACCATCCTGGGGAGTGCAAAGCCACAGTCTCTCAAGTCTCTACAGTGGGTGATTTGCCCACTGTACCATCCTGGGGAGTGCAAAGCCACAGTCTCTCAAGTCTCTACAGTGGGTGATTTGCCCACTGTACCATCCTGGGGAGTGGAAAGCCACAGTCTCTCAAGTCTCACAAGTGGGTGATTTGCCCACTGTTACATCCTGGGGAGTGCAAAACCACAGTCTCTCAAGTCTCTACAGTGGGTGATTTGCCCACTGTTACATCCTGGGGAGTGCAAAGCCACAGTCTCTCAAGTGGATGACAGTGTTCACTGGTTCTGGAGGGGGACTGGTGCCCAGAGTGCTTCGTGCAGCCCTGCCCGACACAGATGCAGCACTGCCCCTTCCGCCAATGGGCCAGCGGTGCTTGAGATGAAGGGCCCAGCGGAGCGGAGCTTGAGATGAAGGGCCCAGTTCAGCGGTGCTTGAGACGGCGGTGCCCAGCGGAGCGGTGCTTGAGACGGCGGTGCCCAGCGAAGTGGTGCTTGAGATGAAGGGCCCAGTGCAGTGGTGCTTGAGATGAAGGGCCCAGTCCAGCGGTGTTTGAGATGAAGGGCCCAGTTCAGCGGTGCTTCAGACGGCGGTGCCCAGCGGAGCGGTGCTTGAGATGAAGGGCCCAGTGCAGCGGTGCTTGAGATGAAGGGCCCAGTTCAGTGGTGCTTGAGACGGCGGTGCCCAGCGGAGCAGTGCTTGAGATGGCGGTGCCCAGCGGAGCGGTGCTTGAGATGAAAGGCCCAGTGCAGCGGTGCTTGAGATGAAGGGCCCAGTTCAGCGGTGCTTGAGACGGCGGTGCCCAGCGGAGCTGTGCTTGAGACGGCGGTGCCCAGCGGAGCGGTGCTTGAGATGAAGGGCCCAGTGCAGCGGTGCTTGAGATGAAGGGCCCAGTTCAGCGGTGCTTGAGACGGCGGTGCCCAGCGGAGCGGTGCTTGAGACGGCGGTGCCCAGCGGAGCGGTGCTTGAGATGAAGGGCCCAGTGCAGCGGTGCTTGAGATGAAGGGCCCAGTTCAGCGGTGCTTGAGACGGCGGTGCCCAGCGGAGCGGTGCTTGAGACGGCGGTGCCCAGCGGAGCGGTGCTTGAGATGAAAGGCCCAGTGCAGCGGTGCTTGAGATGAAGGGCCCAGTTCAGCGGTGCTTGAGACGGCGGTGCCCAGCGGAGCGGTGCTTGAGACGGCGATGCCCACCGGAGCGGTGCTTGAGACGGCGGTGCCCAGCGGAGCGGTGCTTGAGACGAAGGGCCCAGTGCAGCGGTGCTTGAGATGAAGGGCCCAGTTCAGCGGTGCTTGAGACGGCGGTGCCCAGCGGAGCGGTGCTTGAGACGGCGGTGCCCAGCGGAGCGGTGCTTGAGATGAAGGGCCCAGTGCAGCGGTGCTTGAGATGAAGGGCCCAGTTCAGCGGTGCTTGAGACGGCGGTGCCCAGCAGAGCGGTGCTTGAGATGAAGGGCCCAGCGGAGTGGTGCTTGAGATGAAGGGCCCAGCAGAGCGGTGCTTGAGATGAATGGCCCAGCGGAGCGGTGCTTGAGATGAAGGGCCCAGCGGAGCGGTGCTTGAGATGAAGGGCCCAGTGCAGCGGTGCTGGAGATGAAGGGCCCAGCGGAGCGGTGCTTGAGATGAATGGCCCAGCGGAGCGGTGCTTGAGATGAAGGGCCCAGTGCAGCGGTGCTTGAGATGAAGGGCCCAGTTCAGCGGTCCTTGCCCTGTTCAGCGGTCCTTGCCCTGTTCAGCGGTGCTTGCCTTGGCGGTCCTTGCCCTGTTCAGCGGTGCTTGCCTTGGCGGTCCTTGCCCTGTTCAGCGGTGCTTGCTTTGGCGGTCCTTGCCCTGTTCAGCGGTGCTTGCCCTGTTCAGCGGTCCTTGCCCTGTTCAGCGGTGCTTGCCTTGGCGGTCCTTGCCCTGTTCAGCAGTGCTTGCCCTGTTCAGCGGTGCTTGCCTTGGCGGTCCTTGCCCTGTTCAGCGGTGCTTGCCCTGTTCAGCGGTCCTTGCCCTGTTCAGCGGTGCTTGCCTTGGCACTCCTTCATTGCCCAGCTGGGCTGTGGCTGGCGGGGCCCTCCTGGGCAGCTGGGCTGTGGCTGGCGGGGCCCTCCTGGGCAGCTGGGCTGTGGCTGGCAGGGCCCTCCTGGGCAGCTGGGCTGTGGCTGGCGGGGCCCTCCTGCACACCTGGGATGGGGCTGGTGGGGCCCTCCTGGGCAGCTGGCCTGCTGCCGGACTTGTCGGGCGTGCTGCCCTTCCCACCCTTCCCTGGTCGTCTGTGGCCCTTTGTCACCTTTGGCGGTGTGCCAGGTGGCACCCCACTTCCAGACAGAGCCAGAGTAGGGATTTTGGTCCCTGGTGTCCGTGGCCTCTTGCGCCGGGCACTGCAAATTTTTGGGTGCTTTTCCGGGGGTGGGCTGGCCGTGCCTTGGCTCCTAGCAGGAGTAGTTGCCCTTGAGGATGGGGGACTCCACAGTCCTTGGACAACAGTCCTGATAGGTCCTGGTTTGGTGGTGGCTGAGGTGCTGATTGCAGTCTTCTGAGATGGACGGGGTGGGGGAGTTGTAGGAAAGAGGTCAAGTTTGGAAAAGAAAAGCAATTTGGAAAGAGAGGGACGGGTAGGTGTAGTGGGTATGGGAGTAGAGGAAGAGGATGTGGTTGTAGGAGTGTGAAGTCTGGTGTCTTTGGGTGCAGGTGCTTGGGCTGGAGGCTGTCGTGAGGTGGATGGCTGTTGGGTGGGTGGCTGCTTGCGTTTGTGTGGTTTGGAAGAGGGGGTGACAGACACACTGGGAGAGGACACAGGGGACGTGTAAATGGTAGTGGGGGTGGTGATTGCACGTGTGCGGAGTGTTCGGGTGGGTGTGCTGGTGATGGACGTAGTGGCTGAAGATGTTGTGCATGCAAGTGTGAGTGGAGACGTCACAGGGAGGGAGGAGGGAGACGAGGAGGAGGGGGACACAGTGGAGGCAGTGGCTGTTGGTGTGTCTGCATGTGGATGTTGCTTGTGTGAATGCTTGTGTGATGTGTGGTGCTTATGTCTGGATGAGCTTCCCTTGGGTGTTGAGGTGTGTGCAGGCTGGTCTGTAAGTGTGTCTGGGATAGGCAGAGGTACTGGGGATTGGGTCTCGGTGGAGGAAGTTGGAGGGGGGAGGCTAGAGACAGGTACAATTGCTGCCGTCAGTGCTGAGGCCAGAGCGTTGAACGATCGCTGATGGCAGCCTGACCCAAATGAATGCCCTCCAGGTATGCATTACTCCGGTGCACCTCCCTTTCTACACCCTGGATGGCATTCAAAAGGGTAGACTGCCCAACAATGATGATCCTCAGGAGGTCAATGACCTCCTCACTGAGGGCAGCAGGGGTGACAGGGGCAGGGCCTGAGGTGCCTGGGGCGAAGGAGATGCCCACCTTCCCGGGTGAGCGGGCACGGGGCAAACGCTGAGGGGCTGCTGGGAGGGCGGTGCTGGTGCGCTGGGTGGTGGCTGTACCTGTTGTTGCGGGGGGCACGGATGTTGCCGCCACCACAAGGGAGCTCCCTTCAGAGGACGAGTCGCTGCCACTGACATCAGCACGAGTCCCCGCGTTGGAGCTCCCCTCGCCCTCCGTCCCACTGGTGTACTCAGAGTCGTTGCATGGCCCTCCAGGGCCATGTGGGATGCAGCTCCCTCGTGCTCCGATGCCACTTCTCCTCCGCCTGATGATGCTGATGCACACATGAGCAGGAAGACCACAAAAAAGGGGGGGGGGAGAAAGAAAGACATGTTGAGTGCATGGATTACCGCTACCGTTGGCGGACAAGATAGACACAGAAGCCCCCTGCACTACGCCACGCACTTGGGGTCCACTACTCAATCAGTGGGACATGGCCTACAAGCCTATGGATGACAACTGCACACATATATGACATAGGGCCATGGATACCTGAACTTGGCACCCTACCGAGGTGGGGGGCGGGGGCACAGGGCCATGCCTTACGGAGGGGCCTAGTCTACAGAAATCGCCCTGGCCTAGGGAGACCCACAGCCCTCCTCCCCCACCCAGACACCTCCACTGCGCGCAAAGTCACCAGAATGAGAGTGTACTCACCCCCTTGTGTCTGCTGTGATGTCCTCACGCGCCCATCCAAATCGGGGTAGGCCACCGCCAGGATCCGGGACATCAGGGGGGTCAATTGACGACTGGCACCCCTCCTACGTTGGGAGGCCATCCCCAGAGAGCCTCCGCCGTCTTCCTGCTCCCGCGGCGGATGTCCTCCCACCTCTTCTGGTAGTGGGTGCCCCGTCTGTTGTGGACCCCCAGGGTCCGGACGTCCTTGGCGATGGCACGCCAAATCGCGATTTTCTGGTGGGCGCTGACCTATGTGACATGTACAGGGAGAGAAAAATTGTCATCACCTTCTGCATGCTCGAAGTGAGTGGCCCCTCATCCCCACCCTTGCCATGTGGCACATGCTCTCATCTGTCGTCTGATGCATGCCTCAATCACTCCCCTCACCCCCATCTTTCAACCACCCGACTCAACCCAGGCATTGCCCACAAAGCATGCTCCCAGTGTACTTACCTGTTGGTCTGGAGGACCGTAGAGTAGCGCATACTGGGGGAGGACCCCATCCACGAGTTTCTCCAATTCTTCTGAAGTGAAGGCAGGGGCCCTTTCCCCAGTAGCAGCAGCCATTGTCTCTTCCAGACCGAGGTCACAGCAGCACTTGCAGTGTAGGTCCTCTCCTGTGGAAGATCAGGTATCGAGTGATTAAGTAGATAGAAAATGGCGGTCACGCCCGCGGCGGTGCGTACCGCGGCTGTGCGTACCGCGACCGCCGGCGCACATCGTCATTGGCTCCTGAAACCCATAGGGTTCAATGTTAACCAATGCGGCTTTGCGCCGCGGTCTTTGACCGCCTACTGCCACGGTGTGCCACGCCAGCATATTGACCTCACATCCCATTGTCACACTTCACAGGTCAGGCAGCCGCCATTTCAAGGGCCCACATGGCTTAATTTCTACTGCGTTACACATACCTAGGCCTTTCCTCAACACTCATAAAAACCATTCAATGCATAGTGAATCGTGTTGTGTGCAAGCTGTGGGAACGTACCTGTGGGTTGATTGACTCTGTGCTCGCTGTTGTCCTTCCTAGGCACCGTCCGCTGGGGAATGCGAGGAGATGGAGGAATCTTCCTGTGTACAGACCGCTGGTGGACCTGTCGACAATGGAGGAACGACATGTCATTCTGACATACAGGCTTGACCGAGCCACTATACATGAACTGTGTGCCCAGCTGGAGGCAGACCTGATGTCACCCATCCGCCAACCCACAGGGATCCCCCCTCTAGTGCAGGTGCTGTCAGTACTCCATTTCTTAGCAAGTGGGTCATTTCAAACAACAGTGGCCATATCATCAGGGATGTCTCAACCTATGTTTTCCAAGGTGTTGTCCAGAGTGTTGTCTGCCCTGCTCAAACACATGCGGAGCTACATCGTTTTCCCTGAGGTGGGGGATTTGCCTACAGTGAACGGTGATTTCTATGCCCTTGGACATATCCCCAACATCATAGGTGCCATTGATGGGACACATGTGGCTTTGGTCCCCCCAGCAGGAGTGAACAGGTGTACAGGAACAGGAAAAGTTATCAGTCGATGAATGTACAGATGGTCTGTTTGGCAGACCAGTACATCTCCCATGTTAATGCCAAGTTCCCTGGCTCAGTGCATGACGCCTACATCCTGCGGAATAGCAGCATCCCGTATGTGATGGGTCAACTCCAGAGGCACCGGGTGTGGCTATTAGGGGACTCTGATTACCCCAACCTGTCCTGGCTACTGACCCCAGTGAAGAATCCCAGGACCAGGGCAGAGGAACGCTACAATGAGGCCCATGGGCGGACTAGGAGGGTGATCGAACGCACCTTCGGCCTCCTGAAGGCCAGGTTCAGGTGCCTCCATATGACAGGTGGATCCCTAATGTACTCACCAAAGAAGGTGTGCCAGATCATCGTGGCCTGCTGTATGCTTCACAACCTGGCTTTGCGCCCCCAGGTGCCTTTTCTGCAGGAGGATGGTCCAGATGGTGGTGTTGTAGCAGCTGTGGAGCCTGTGGAGAGTGAAGAAGAGGAAGCCGAAGAGGACGACATAGACAACAGGAACACAGTAATAGAGCAATACTTTCAGTGACACTCAGGTAAGAGTACACACCGGCATATTACATTTACTTAAAGACTCCTACCTCTCTACTGTCTGACTTTTTCCCCCAGTGTATGGTAACTGTGTTGTGACTTTCCCTTCCGTTTTCAGAGCTGTGGGCCCCACTGCGTGACATCTGCTTAGTTTCCCCATGGACTACAGCTGTGTGACAGCGGTTTGTTGGCATCACAATGTGAATAACAATTTTGGCACTGTCATGTCTAATACATTTGTTAAAATCACAGACAGACTCCAGATTGTTTATGTGCAATAAGTGTGTTTATTCAAGTGCTCTAATTTGGATGGGTGGTTGCAAATCGGTGAGGGGTGATGGTGGAGGATTGTCCATGGCAGAGTCCAGACTATCAGGTTCACAGGTGCATTGTCCAAATGCCTGTGGGAAGTGTAGCAGGGGCAGTTTAAGGTTGGACAGGGTGACAATGTGGGACAGTGGGATGACAATCAGGGCGGTATCCTTTGCTGGTGGGGGTCTTGACATGTTACTCTGTCTTCTTCCTGCATTTCAGGGCCCGCTTGCGGGTGGTTCTCCTTCTGCAGGGGGTGGGGTTCTGGTGGCCTGTTGGTCTTCTGTCGGGGCCTCCTGTCCACTAGCGCCGGCGGAGGTGGTAGCCAGTTCTTGGTCCATGCTAGTGTCAGGGGCCCTTTGAGGTGCCACAGTGGTCAGCAATGTGGAGATTAACTCATTCAGGGCCACTACGATGGTACCCATGGCAGTACTGATGTTTCTCAGTTTCTCCCTGAACCCCATATACTGTTGTTCCTGCAGAAGCTGGATTTCCTGAAACCTGGCCAGGACCGTTGCCATCGTCTCCTGGGATCGGTGGTATGCTCCCATGATGGAGGAGAGGGCCTCGTGGAGAGTAGGTTCCCTTGGCCTGTCCCCCCCCTGTCGCACAGCTGCCCTCCCAGTTCCCCTGTTTCCTTGGGCCTCCATCCCCTGGACCGTGTGCCCACTACCACTGCCCCCAGGTCCCTGTTGTTGTTCGGGTGGTGGGTTAGCCTGGGTTCCCAGTAGTGGTGGACACACCGCTGATTGACGTGTCCTGGGGACAGAGGTATGGGCCCGCTGGGTGGGTGCTGTGCTGGTGTTCCCAGAGGGGGGAAGGTCTGCTGTGGCCTGTGCCTGTCTGAGGGGAACCGACTGTCCCGAGGTCCCCGATGGACCGGGCTGGTCATCTAGATCCAGGGAGACAGAGCTGCTGTCATCACTGTGGGCCTCTTCAGGGGGTGGAGGGGACATTTGTGGACCCTCCTGCGCGGTGACCTGGCGTTCGGGTCCTGCAGGGGTATAAAAGTATGGTTATTACTTCTGTGTGTGCCAATGGCGTGCAATGGGTGGGTGCCCGTGTACCCCAGTGCTGCCATTCCTTTGTGGGGGCTGTTGTGACGGTATTTTGGGGGGGTGGTGATGGGTATGTGCATTGGGCATGCCTTGATGATGGGTGTCCAGGCTTTGGGGCCGCATGCAGGGCTAAGTTTTGGGATGGGTGGGTTGTGATGGTGAGACATTTGCAAGGGGTAGTTGTGATGGGGGTAAGGGTGAGGGTGGGGGTATGAGTTGGCATGCAGGTGGGGTGGGGGGGATGAAGTAGTGAAGATGAGACTTACCAGAGTCCATTCCTCCACCGACTCCTGCAAGGCCCTCAGGATGCAGGATGTTCAAGACTTGCTCCTCCCATGTTGTAAAATCTGGGGGAGGAGGTGGGGGTCCGCCGCCAGTCCGCTGTACCGCGATGTTGTGCCTTGAGACCAAGGAACGCACCTTCCCCCGTAGGTCGTTCCACCGCTTCCTGATGTCATCCCTATTTCTTGGGTGCTGTCCCACAGCGTTGACCCTGTCGACTATTCTGCTCCATAGCTCCATCTTCCTGGCAATGGTGGTGTGCTGAACCAGTGTCCCGAACAGCTGGGGCTCTACTCGTACGATTTCCTCCACCATGACCCTGAGTTCAGCATCTGAGAACCTGGGGTGTCTTTGAGGTGCCATGGGGTGGTGTGGATGATGTGTGGGGTGGAGTGTGTAGTGATAGGTGGGGTGCTATTTAGTGGTGTGTTGTGTGAGGTGAGTGGAAGTTCTGTGGGTATTGGTATTGTGTGCCTGTGGATGCTTGGTAGTTGACTGTGGTGTCTCTCTCTCGCCTTCTCTCAGAATTTCTGGTCGTAGGGGTTTGTGGGTGATGTGGGTGTGTGTTTTATATTGTATTGGGTGTGTGGGAGTGGTGTGTGTATGTGTATCAGGTGTGTGTATTTCGAATAGTCCAATGTGGTTGTGTTTTGTACAAGTATGTGTATTTCGACCGCGGCGGTGTGTACCGCCAATAGAATACCGCGGTTGAAAGACCGCCGCGTGGATTCGTGGGTCATGATAGTGTGGGCGTATTTCTGTTGGCGTGACGGTGGAGGTTTGGTCATCGCCAGTTTATCGCTGACCTTTGGTGTGGCGGACTTTTGTGGATGTCGGTATTTTGGCGGTTTGCCTGTTGTGGGTCAGAATGACCGTGGCGGTTTACCGCGACCGCAGCGGTGTTATGGCGGTCTTCTGTCTGGCGGTAAGTGCCTTTTACCGCCGAGGTTGGAATGACCCCCTATGTGTCACTACAAGGACTTTAGACATATTTCCATCTCCATGGGCACTGCTACTAGAATTTGAAGGCGGCGCCCATACAGGTGTTTTAGAAGTTGGCATTCTCTGATATGTACATACGGAACCACACCCGGAACAATTCAAGGTCAAATCAGCACTCACCACACATGGAGAGGTTGTGTGTGTTGTAACTTGCGGAACAAATCCTCTCGTATCAGGACTTGCTGCAGCACTATCTGACCCACCTACTGCACCAGGAACAGCCAGATTATAAGTTGTTTTTCTTGAGCAATAAGGCTTATACACGGGGACTGTAAGAGAATTGGCAGTATTTGGGGTACTGTACTTGATTTAACTTTTGGCTGTCTATTTAAATAAAATGTCTTTCCAGGCTATCAGGTGAGAATATGAAACTTTGGCTACACTGACGGATTCTTTTTTGGAAACCTTGGCAGTTTATAATAGTCTCTTCCAATCCTTTTGCCAAGCTACAGTTTGTTAAGATGCTTAAGAAGCATGGCATGGCCTCCCTCCACGTTTTAATACCTTTTGGCCCTGGGATGGGGTCCATGGGCCTTTTCATGCTTCAGGAGTGGAATCATACACCCTTCCCATGTTTTTGACCTTGACCCCGGGGGATGGGTACTGGGGCCTCTCAGACAGAGGCTCAGGGATAGGACCACAGGTCAAGCACAATAAAGCCAGACATAGAACAAGAGTTGCCTATATTAAACTTCTCTCTTGCCTTGATACAGTCCTATTTTTGTTCCCTGACGAATAAAGCTCGGATGGCAATCAAACCTTCATCATCTTTAGCTAATCTGAAATAGAAAGGAATTACTATAAAGAAATGGTCTTTGCTACCCAAACTCCATTTGACAAAGAAATAGAGGACCAATACAGAAAACCATTCCATTCTAGGGGAAAAAAACAAAACACCAACACCGTACAAACTGCTGGCACTGATGGGCTGCTGAGGGTAACAAAAGGGGTAGCCGATATGGAGGCCTACAGTTTTAAAATAGCATTTCAAACAGTTACAATATTTAAGTGCTACACTGGAAGTGGACTGGTGTACCCTCAAAGCCAATAACATCAGGCGATATGGAAGTACTCCTCTGAGTTTGGGAGTGGTTCAAAAGGTTGAATGTAGATTTTCCTAGTCCCATGACGGAAAGTCTTAATTTTATTAAAGACACGGAGGCGAGTATTATGCGTTTCTTTTCTTACTTTAATAAATAGCAGCAGTCAAGAAATATACTACAATTTTCAGAAGGCAAAGGAACAACAGCCAATGGGAATAAAAACGTAGTCAGAACAGTGTACACCAATCACATGTATACAAGGATATTATGACATCACTTGACTGCGAACAGCCCTCTTTTCTTGCGAGAGAGACAATGAAAATTAAACAATGGAACAATAGAAAACAAAATGAGAATTGCCATAATGAAAGACAAAACATCGGAACAAAAGTTCAAAATCCAAGGTAATCAGGACGGATTCCGGTAAGTAGTTCCAGCGGAAAGACCAGCTTGAAGATTAGACAACCAAGCTGAAGGCAGAGACTTAAGTGGAAGGTTGAGTGATGGCCAGTGGTGCTGATAGAAGGGAGGGAAAGATAAAAAACAAAGTTACTAGAAGTGGAGGGATAATACTCACCTCCGTGTCTTTAATAAAATTAAGACTTTCCGTCATGGGACTAGGAAAATCTACATTTTATGACAAGACCGGAGGCTCCTATTATGCGAGTTTAAAGCATATTAATTACATTTAGAGACACATTATTGATAGATTTGCAGTAAAAAACTTTAAATACATTGTCATTAGACCAGTCTGCAGATTTAAGAATATCTTCTAAACAGGAGCCCGCCCAGAACGCTTTAGAAGCCATAGCCCCTCTGGAAGAATGAGCTCCGAACATAGAAGTATCTATGCCCGCTAGCGACATCAACCATTAAGCCATCTAGCTAGGGAAGCAGCTGAAACAGGAGTGTGGGGTTTCCTAAATGAGATTAATAATTGGGAATGAGAAGAAGATCTTAAATCTGCAGTCTTTAATTTGTACACTTTTAAACATTGTCCAACACATAGTTTAGGATGATCAGGAAAATGTGGATAAAAGACTGAGGATAAATTGGTCTTGGTTCGACGAAACACATTAAACAACACCCCCGTAGGTGTAAATTGTCGATTAGAAATATCCAAAGCTTTAACATCTGAGAGACGTTTTATAGAAACAAGGCACAATAACATGGTCAACTTTGCAGATAAGATTTTTAACGAAAGCATGAGATTGTCAGGCCATGACAGAATAAATTTCAAAACAATGTTAACATCCCATAAATGACTGTATTTAGGTAAAGGAGGATTGGAAAACTTTACTCCCTTTAGTAAGCGGCAAATCAGGGGATGTTCTCCCACCGGTTTTCAATTGACTAGAACATGATTGGCAGATATGGCTGATCGATATAGATTGATTGTACGGAAGGCTTTGCCTTTACTGGCCTCAGCTGCTAGGAAATTGATGATATAAATCAAATCCGCTGAAAAGGAATCAATGTGTTTTCCCAGACACCAGCTGTGCCAAATAGACCAGGCTGACGTATAAGCCTTTTTTGTGCCTGGGGCCCAGGACCGTGAGATGTATTGGGAAGCCTCTGTCGAAATGCTCGGGAAAGATTGAGATTGCCCGAGATTTTCCATGCCGACAGGGTTAATAAATTGTCCAGTATGAGAGGATGAGAACGGCCTAGAGGGTCTAGAAGTAGATCCGGGAAGGAAGGAATCAAAATCGGGATATCTATTGAAAGTTCCAGAAGAGCTGGGAACCAAGTTTGTGATTGCCAAAAGGGAGCTATGAGAATTGAAGAGGCTTGTTGACGCCTGATATGGGCTAGGACCCTGCTGATCATAAGGAAAGGGGGAAGGCGTAATTGAGGGAGAGGGGCCAGTCCGGTAAAAAGGCATTTGATGCCAAGGCCAATGGATCTGGACGCCAACTGTAGAATGGGGAAGCTGGGAATTGAGGCGAGACGCAAAAAGATCGATTTGCAGAGGACCCCATTTGTTTTGAATGATCTGGAAAATTGAAGTGTGCAGTCTCCAATCGCTTGAATCTCGAAGATGACGAGAATGCCAATCTGCCACTGAATTTTGAGAGCCCGGAAGGTACTCTGCATGAACCGAAATGTGGTTTGAAAGGCAAAATTCCCAAAACCTCTTGGCTAGTTCCGCCAGAGGTTTGGATCTTGAGCCCCGAGATGATTTATATAACGAACAGCAGGAGGAGAATGGCACAACAAACTCTGTTTTTTGCGAGGCTTCTGATTGCAAAGGAGCCGGCAACCATCTCTAAACAGTTGATATGCATTTTGGACTCCTCTGACGACCATGTGCCTCCAGTCGAGATTGGTCCACATCGGGCCCCCCACCCGGACCGGCTTGCATCTGATTCTAATACTAGATCTGGGGCTGATGCAAAGATAGTCCTTCCGTTCCAGGCCTCTAAATGGTTTATCCACCACTGAAGTTCTGTGTGCGAGTCGATGTCTAATGGAATGATATCTGCGTATGAGAGGCCTTTCCTTAAGTGACAAATTTTTAACCTTTGAAGGGCTCTGTAGTGGAGAGGGCCTGGAAAAATGGCTTGAATTGAGGAGGAGAGGAGACCCACAATTCACGCTAGCGTTCTGAGAGAAATCTGAGAGCTGCGCAGGACTTGAAGAATTCCCGACTTTATTGTCTTGATCTTTGCAGAGGGTAGCAAAAGGGTGGCAGAGATTGAGTTTATTTGGAATCCTAAAAATTCTATAATTTGAGAAGGGGTTAGGATAGATTTTTCTCTGTTTATGATAAAACCTAATTCTGAAAGGAGTGAGCACGTGAGGGATAGATGAGACAACAGGGATTGAGGAGACTGGCTCATTATTAGGATATCGTCGAGGTAGATGATGAGTCGGACACCTTGAGCTCTGAGAAAGGCTACCACCGGTTTCATGAGTTTGGTGAAACACCATGGGGCGGAAGAGAGACCGAAGGGTAGAGAGGTAAAATGAAAATACTGGTCTGACCATTGAAATTGGAGAAACTTCCTGAAATGAGGGTTGATTGGAACTACTAGATACGCATCTTGGAGTTCCAATCGCACCATCCAATCCTGTTGAAGAAGAGTATCTCTGAGATGGAGGATGGTTTCCATCTTGAAATGATGATAGACTACAAACTGGTTGAAACCCTTGAGGTTTATCACAGGCCGCATTTTTTTGTTTTTCTTTAGAACTAGGAAAATTGAACTTGTAAAACCTGTTGGGTCGGGAACGGTAAGGGCGATGGCTTGTTTTTGCAATAGTGATTGCACTTCTGAGGTAATGAGGGAAGCCATCTCTGTGGAAAAACGAGGGAGGGGGGTAACTGAGTCTGAATAGGGGTTGCATAAAGTTCTATGGAGTAACCTTGAACAGTGTGAAGGATCCAAGGATCTGCCGTGATTTCCAACCATTTTGGTAGGAAAAAACGGAGACAACCTCCTACAGGTATAGAAGAAGGTATAAGACTTACTTGGTTGAGAAGAGGATCTCGAGTTACTGAAGCGTCTGGAGCGGAAACCTCTTGATCTCTGAGGATAAAACTGCAGCCTATACTCTTGGTAGGGCGCGTTGTTGTATCCTCTGGAGCCTTGGTAGTAGTATGGACGGCCGGCAAAGCGGTTCCTTCCTCTGCCAGCCCTTGCAAAAACCCGCTTGGCAAACATCTTTTTTAGTGATTGTTGGGCTTTATCCAGCGATGTGAAGGTTGCTACGTACTTACTCAAGTCTTTGATAAAAGACTCCCCAAATAGAGCACCGTCTGTGCGAGCATTAGGTTGGACGGTCGCCAGGTTGACTAGTTTAGGGTCAAGTTTTAGGAGTAGACCCTTACGTCTCTCATGTGTAAGAGTGGAACTTGCATTGCCTAGAAGGCAAAAGGTACGTTGGACCCAAAGGGTAAGCTCCTCAGGATCGATGAAGGAGCCGTTGATTCTAGCTGATTCAGCAATGTCATATGTGCGAGTTAGGGGACCCATAATGTCAAGCAGCTTGTTCTGGCAAGAAGCCCAGGCCTTGTCCACTCCTTTGCGTGGATCCTTGCCTAATTTCGTGAAAAAGGTCAAGAGGGGCTGGTCAATAGAGGGAGTGACTGAGAGATTACAGGAAAGGGAGGGGCGAGGACACTCAGATTTTAACTTTGCCCTTGTTTGTTTATCTAGGGGACAATTAATTTTAGCAGAGACATATTGGGCGACATGATCTGCAGGAACCCACTCAGTAGAGTTGGGGTGAAGTATATTGGAAGGGTCAAAAATCGGGAAACCTTCAGGGTCTAGAATATTGGAAGTTTGAAGGAAAGATGGTTTAGATTTCTTGGGGGGAGGGGGAGAAAGAGAACCATCATCCCCAATGGAAGACACATTGGAGTCAGAGTCCAGGTCAGGAAGGTCGTCATCCGTGTCGGGGATAGACAAGATTATCAAAGGAGCAATAACATTCTTTTGCTTAGATTTGGGTTTTAAATTTGGTTTTAAAGTTGGTTTCCCAATGTCCAAATGTTTATACTCCTTGGAGGGAGCCTTTTGAGGAACTGCGTTCTCTGCCACATGTGAGGATGACTCACCTTTCCTTTGCGCCAGTTTTTTTTATTTTTTGGGATTTTTATTGGGAGAAAGGCGCTGACTGCATTCCCCCGCAGCCTGGTAGTAGACCTAGATTTCATGCCAGAAAATGAAAGTTCTAGGTTCTTAGAAATGTTTTGCATAGAGGATGAAACTGCCTGTTGGACAGAGGATTTTATAAAAGCAGACAATTCATGTCTGATATCCTCAACATCATGTGAAGGAGAGATGTCTGAATCCATAATGGGGATAAAGGAGAACTGGAGAATGAGGGGTTAACAAACCAGGAAGAAATGGTAAAGCTCTGCCTGTGGGCGTCGCTAAGCCTGCCAGTCGAGAGGGAACACAGGAGGAGGAAGAACTGGAGCTCCTGTATGAAGGCAGAGGTAAGAAATGAGTGGCTGTTTTAAAGGAATTAAATGTATTTGTAAATATTGTAAAAGACGAGCGCTCAAGCCGACAAGCGCTAGAAATGCTTCCGTTGCTGTCAGAGTGAACGGAGAAGCTGTCAAAGCAGACACGCCGGTTTTCCTGAAGCGCGTCGAATGAAACCGCTGTTGAGGAAACCCGGCCGTGTAAACAGAGCGCGCGCTGATGTGCGCAGCAGGAATTCACTGGCAGTTAGGGAGAGCGCGAGGAGCGCTAAAGAAATGCAGCAACCTGCCGGCTAAACGGGAGGAAATACACAAAAAAGGAGCACGTTTATGCGGCGCGAATGCAATATTTTATATAAATGCAAATACAATTAAATAAACTAATAACTATGAAATTTTCGTAATGGAGACAAGATAAAAGGGTACTTAACTTGACTGCGAGCAGCAAGAAAAGAGGGCTGTTCGCAGTCAAGTGATGTCATAATGCCCTTGTATACATGTGATTGGTGTACTCTGTTCTGACTACGTTTTTATTCCCATTGGCTGTTGTTCCTTTGCCTTCTGGGAATTGTAGTATATTTCTTGACTGCTGCTATTTAGTAAGTAAGAAAAGAAATGCATAATAGAAGCCTCCAGTCTTGTCATAAAATGCAATACCAAAGAGACATGACCTTGATTCGCTGTGACAAAGACCCACACGTACACATTTCCTCCATTCCTTTTACTGGTGTGCCAAAAAGTATGTCCATGTTTTGTTTTGAAAAAAAAGCCGCACCAAAAACGAATTTAACAATGTGCAATGTTTAAAGATAATATATTTCAACGTTTTGTATGTTTACATTGACATATGTTATAAAAGATAAAACAACTATGTTCGCACAGTTATTTGCACAAAAATTCAATTTCCGGCGTTGCAATGAAAAGAAAATGTGTGTACCAGAACAGGTGCGGTCGACACGTCTGAAAGACTGTGCCAAACAAGAAACAAATTCTTCAGTGGCAGCACCCTACACATGAGGCATGCGGCATTTCCAAGTGGTTTATAATATGTTTCCTACAGCGCTCTTTTGAACATTATCTTGCGTAGATTCAGAGTTCATTTACTTCATTTCTAGGTCTAGAAAAAGCATCTCTTAATTTGCAAATACATCATCAACATGTCCTCCCTCCGCACTTCTCCGTCTGGCGGCTTCTTAGAGGGCTCAGGAGGTTTCCTCCAGGGGCTAAAGGTCACCCCCTGTGAATCTCTTCCTCATAAATCTTTTAGACCTCCAAGTCATACAAAGATTTTAAGCTCGACTCGACTCCTCCTGGCTGGTCCTTTGTAGTTGTGTTCAGATAACAAACAGGAGCACAGCTGAAAAAGAAATTGGTAATTGAATCTTTCTAGCTAGACTGGGTGAGACAGTCCTCTATAGGTTTAAGTATCTAATGATGGCCGCCGCCTTGTGCTACGCACTCACTAGGCCACCTGAGCTAAAATGGTGCAGTCTAGTGGGCAACATGCTACAGATGCTTTCACTCATAAACATTCCAGTTCGCAATATTTTAAATCTTCCAAAGAGGAAGCATATATCGTGGAATTGATGCTTACTGTAGTTGTACATTTGAAGACAGAACCGTAACAGCACTCAGCTATTCTATTGATAGATATTCCAGTTGTCTGCAACTGTTTTTCTTCTTTGTGAAAAAGAATATACTTGAATGACCGCAGTAAACATTTCCAAATAAATACTACCACAACGTTTTTCAGCACTGATTTGCATTTTGAACTGTTCTCCCTATTCTACAGCTTTGTGATGAGACCCACATCTTAAATAAAATATTTGTGGTCCACCTCCTTATTTTTGTTTCCCATGGTATCATGGATGTCATTTGAAATACTGATCTCAAAGCATTTATATGAACAAGTGGAACCCATGAGTAGGGACCACCAAATGTGTGCCACTGTTTTTTTTTTCTGTGCAAAATGCAGATTTCTAACTTACCCTTGTATTTTTTATGTTTCCCATAGATCTTGAAGATTTTAGAAATTACTCACACATTCTCACACTATAGCTAAATATCCAGACAGACAGAAACTCTTTTGGAATATTTAAAATGAAGAAGGAATGACGCGATACAAAAATATTGTGTCAAAAATATTGTGCACAAAAAGTCGTTTTGCTATACTTATAATTGAAAATACAAACATACTGAAAAACAAATATTGTTTTACACTATTATCGAAGAAATAGACAAAAATATTGTTTTTTAAAATATATCTAGCTAAGAATAGTACACATTAAAAATATTAACATGTGACAGCGATACACTGTAAATTAAATATATATGTAAGCAATATAAAAAATATATATAAATATATACTTATTTAAACAAACACACACATATATGTATCTGTCTATGTTTATTTACACACATATAATGTAAAACTATCAATACAATAATAATTGTAATGTATAATTTATCTTTTTATTTCATATAAATAGATAGATAGATAGATAGATAGATAGATAGATAGATAGATAGATAGATAGAAAGATGGATATACATAATAAATTAAAAACCATAACAAATATTTTAGAAAAAAATAGAAAACATACTAATTTCATTACACATAAACAAGTAAAACATATTAAAAAATACATTTTAATAAAAATACATTATATATTACAACCATTACTAATTAAAAAATAATTTAAAATGCACAGACACATAATAATAATAATAATATAATTTTAAGCAATATAAAAAACTATACATATCTGGGAAAAATACATTTAATATTCCCACTTCACTCTGTGCAACAATAGGGAATGCGTTGGACTCAGGAGAGGTAAATTAACTATTTTCCCACTCAAGTAGGGAAAGCATTGGACTCAGAAGGGGCTAAATTTACTATTCCCACTCCAGACAGTGCAACAGTAGGGAAAGCATTGGACTCAGGAGGGGTAAAATGTACTATGTCCACACTAGTCGGTGAACCAGTAGGGAAAACGTTGGACTGAGGAGAAGTAAAATTTACTATTTCCACTCCAGTTAGTGCAACAGAAGGGAAAACTGTGGACTCAGGAGGAGTAAAATCTACTATTACCACTCCAGTCAGTGCAACTGTAGGGAAAGCGTTGGACTCAGGAGAGGTACAATTTACTATTCCCTTTCCAGTTAGTGCAGCAGTAGGGAAAGCATTGGACTCAGGAGGGTTAAAACTTACTATTGCCACTCCAATCAGTGCAACAGTAGGGAAAGCGTTGGAGTCATGAGGGTTAAAATTAACTATTCCCACTCCAGTTGTTGCAACAATAGGGAAAGTACTTTCCTTCAAACACATACCTTATTTTAATACAAGTATTAGTTTAATAAAATTATAAAACTATTAACAAAAAACTTAAATGTATACATTTCAAAAACAATTAAAATAATATATTTTTTTGAAAATAATTAGTATAGGAAAAAATAATGTTATTTAAAAATGATTTCATTAAGTTCCTGCACTATAGTCTCACATTAAACCTATATCTAAATTAAAAATATGTATATAATATTTACATAATTTACATACTAAATTATCAATGTATCACATAATTATAAATAAATAATTTATAATTCATTAATTACAATTTAATTAACTTCCCACCTTATACTCTGCAAATACAACACACACCCAAAATGAAAATTAAAAAAATAGAATTATTACACAATTTACATACATAACATTTAACTAAATAATTATTTATAAATAATTGACAATTAATAATTTATTTAACTTCCCGCCCTATACACCTAAAATGCAACAACCAGCACATAAAATATAAATCACAAAATTATAATGAGTAAACAATTTACATAATTAATTAACAATTAAATACTAACCTCTTAATAATTAATCAATTGTTATTTTATTAACTTCCCACCCTGAACTCCTACAAACCTTGCAACCTGCACCTAAAATATAACTTAAAAATATAACTTGCACAATTTGCATACTTAATAATCAAATAAATAATTAATATTAATTCAAACAATATATACATTAATTATACTTAATTAAACTTCCCACCCTGTACCCCTACAAACCTCACAACCTGCTACAAAATTATAAATTACTATTTTAAATTTAAATTAGAAATATAACTACCTTAAAATTACAAACTATATTTAAAAACATTAACAACAATTACACTAACAATATAAAACATACACAATTTAATTTAAACACATAAAGAAACTTAAAAACGATATTTCTTACTTGATATTTTTTAATCAATATTTAGTCTAAACTCCAGTGGGGGAAAGGAAGTGGAGTCACAACGACAGTTGTTAACATATACAAGTCACCCATGGTGCATGGATTTGATATCTGGTACCTAAATGGCTTTTTTGTACTCATGCATTGAGTGACTGATGCTGTGTTTTGTTTTATGGCAAAATCAATAAAAAGTTCATAAAAAAAAATAACATCTATAAGCAACAAAGCAGGCATTGACTGACTACTTATTCATTATTCCTTTTATTAGCAGTTCGACTGAGTTGCAGAATGGCCTGAGCATTGAGTGCCTATATAGTAAATGTTCCATATGTATATAGTAAGTATTTTCAGTGAAACTACACTGTGTAAGTAACTCAGGGACTCCTCTTCCCTATAAATCAATACTATATAAAGTGTGCTCTTTTAGGTCCACAAACATAGGGCTTCATTATGGGTTTGGTGGTCTTATGACCGCCAAACTTATGGTGACAGTCCTAACGCTGCACTGCTGGTGGTCAGACCGCCAGTGAACCGCCGCCACTGCAAGGATCACAGATCCCAATGGTGTGGCAGCTGTCATAGTTGTGGTTAGCCACAGTGCTGGCCATGGGAGCACCGCCATGGAAAGGCTGGAGGCAAGCCAGTGCGGGGGGCCACAGGAGGACCCCTGCACTGCCCATGCTGTTATGTGACCGCATTGGCCTCTACTCCCCTAATGACACTGCTTGCGCCAGGCTGGCCAGTGGAAATATAATGCAATGTTTCTGCCAGTCAGCCTGATGGAAACATCATAATATGACGGTGGGGAGGCTGCCTGCTGACTATGGCCTCCTCCACACAGCTTTGGCAATTGGCTGGTCCGACCACAAAAGTCTTAATGAGGCCTATACTCTGGAACCTGCGGAAAGTTATGTAAGGGGCACAGATACCTTTGAAATATTAGAAAGAAGGGCTGCAAATAAATGCATGAATGAATGAATGAATTAATTAATTAATGAGATTATTTGTAAAGTACAACAGCTGCCCACAGGGGTGCACCAGCACTGAAAGGAAGGCACATCAGCATAGCAGGATAAACACAGAAAGGAGTTGATTTTGAGTTTGGTGGACGGAAAACTCTGTATGCCAAACTCCGGACAGGGTGTCCGCGACATACAAAGCAACCTCTCCACTGGAGCTATTATGCATTTCCTGCTAGGTCTGCGGTCAGAATCCTACGTTTCCACCTGCTGGCTCAGCGGGAAACAGGCTACAGCATTGCTTCTGGCTCGTAATCGAGCCGGCAGCAATGGTCTCACATGCAGAGTGCACCAGCACCCTAGCAACGTTCACTCTCTGCAAAGCAGACAGTGAACATTGCGAAGCTGCTGGCCGGGGGCCACTGTGGCCCCCTGAACATGTTATCTGCCAGCCTTTTCATTGCGGTGCTATCGCCATGAAATCGCTGGCAGAGAATGAGGTCGTAATCCCCAGGGCAGTGCTGCCCTGTCAAATTAGGACCTACGCCACCACCAGACCACCGGGATCCATGATCCTGGTGGATCTGGCAGTTCAGGGTTGTAATGTGGCAGTCTCAGTGCTGCATTGGCCGTGGTCCAGACTGCACCAGAGTGTGGCGGTCTATAAACCACCACACTCGTAATGAGGCCCAAAGTCTCTGCCTGAATTGTGTGGCACTTATCAGAGGCTTGAAATTTACATAATTACCGAGCCAAGAATGATAGCCTAGTGGATGGGGCTTTAGTAATATAGGCAGCATGGCTGGCACTGGCCGATGGCTGGAAGGTCATGGGTGCTGATGGGATTGCATTAGGTGCACCAGTGCCGTGCCTTCTCAGCACATCTACTGTGCTTCCAGGTAACTGCTGTTTGTTTAAATGGGGCATTGGACCTCTTTGTCACTAGAGCACACGCTTCACAATATGGCGTCTCTTAGTGGCAAAAGGAGGAAAAATGCCTGGAAAGAAAGAGGACTGAAATGCAAGGAAAGCTCTCTTCACCACAGAAAAGGGGACTGTGGAACAAATTAGTCAACTAAAAGTAAAAAAAAACTTACAGCCACAAATTCATTAAAACTAATTTAAAACATTTCTTCAAAGAGCAAAGTGGCTGAAACAAAGTGCACAAGACAAAAGTGCAATATAGGTTACTATGTGCTTCCTTCCAAGCTGCACGTCCATGCAACTGCTGTTTTTAAATTGGGCACTGAAGTCATGACCTTTTAGCCACTAGAGAGTGCACTCCTTAATATGATGTCTCTTAGTAGCAAAGAGGAGGAAAAATGTCTCCTGGGACAGAAAGAAGCCTGAGATGCAAGCAAAGCTTTCTCCGAAACAGAAGAGCAGACTGGAGAGCAAATTATTCAACAAAAAGTAAAAGTCTGACAAACACAAATTCATTTAAACTAACTTAAACCATTTCATCAAAGGGCAACGTGCCTTAAATAAAGAGCAAACGAAAAAAAGTGCAATTTATTTTATTTATTTTTGCAATTTTATATAGCACGGACATAGCCTGAAGGCATCAGTGTGCTTTACAACCCACAGGTTATGGGATTACATCGGGTTACATTAATAGTAGTTACATTTGGTCGTTTACATCAGTCTATGTATACAGGAGTTACCACAAGAGACAGATACAACAATAGGGCAGAGGACATGAACAGTTAAACAAAGGCATATCAGGATGCAGTGGGGAAAAAAATAAGTCTGGGTAAGTATGAATTAACTAAGATGTCTGTCAAATAGGAGGAGCTTGAGGTATTTTTTGAAGTTTGCAAGGCAGGTGGTTAGATGGAGTGAGGGGGCAGAGAGTTCCAGATTCTAATGGTGCTACCAAGGAAAGACAGGTTCATGTAACATTTTCTCCTGAAGGTGGTGGTTCCAGACACAGGGATTGGGCATTTCAGGAACCCCCATTTGCTCAGTAGATTTTCAGTTACTTGCTTAGATAGGAGGGTGAGAGGGAGTGCAGGACACTGTGTGTAATGCAAATGATTTTGAATTGGGCCTGCGCTTCAATGAGGTGCCATTGGAGGGTTAGCAGGGCAGGGTTGATTTGGTCAAATTTCTTGAGACCTAAGACCAAGCATGCTACAGCATGTAGTGTTGCTCTCAGTGGGCCTAGCTGAACTTTGGCAATGCCTGAGAGAAGGGCCATTCCAAAGTCTCCACTGGCAAGAAAAAGAGAAACTGCACTACTGTTTTGAGGTCTTGTTCCAGAATCAATTGTCTGATGATCAAGAGCTTCCTAAGTTGGTGTTATGCACTGTTGGCCTTGGTATGTGGCTGGAAAGACTGAAATGATTATAAAGGGATATACTCAGTGATCTCCTTCTCGTGACAAAGCCTTTGAAAGCAGGAAAGTTGGCCATCCATTTTTGTACTGGCGCTTTTGCTTTCGGAGGCGAGATCAAAAGAATTTCTGTTATAGTTGGGTTGCCTTTTAAATAGTGGTTGGACATCCAGTTTGGAATCTTTAAGAGTGCATTTGAAAGCAAGGCAATATCATCTGGGGATGAAATGTGTCATAGTAGTAGAAAAGAACCCAAGAATTTCTGACAATCACACATAATGGTTCCAAGTAGAAGTTGAAGAGGGTTGGGGACAGGATCGAACCTTGAAGGACACGTTGGTGAATGTTGACTGGTCTCAAGAACGAGTTGCCCATTTTCACTGTCGGATAGGTAAGAGGAGAATCAGTTGAGGGCAGTGCCTCCACATCCCATGCATAGTTCAAGAATACAAAGGAGGTCATGATGGTTTACAGTGTTGAATGTGGCGGGTAAATCCAGTAGGACCAGGAGGCAGGAGTTGCCGGAGTCGAGGATTCTAAGGGAGTTGTCGACTATTTGGAGGGTCGCAGTTTCACTACTGTATGACTTCGCCTAAAAATGGGAGTGTGGAGACTGGGCAGTAGTTGTTCAGGTTCTCTGAATCGAAAGATTGTTTAATAGAGGAGTGATTTGACCCATTCTTAGTCATTCAGAGAAGAGACAATATTTGACAGAGGAACTGACCTTGGTGGTCCATATGAGGGGCAGCGCTACATGCGGATTACAACCTCATTCATTGCCAGTCTTTTCATGGTGGTTTTACTGCCATGAGAAGTTTGGTGAGGAACAGGTGCAGGGGGCCACAGGGGGGCCCCTGCACTGCCCACACACTTGGCACGAGCAGTGCAGAGGCCCACCTGCCCAGCACCATCACAATGTTCACTGTCTGCTGACCTTGGGGTCAAAACAAACTGTGCAATCAGGGTTCTTGGGATGCCTTAAGGCAGGGACACTGGGGGGGCAAACAGAGGGCTACAACGGGGTCAGCGCAGGTCAGACATGGCACTTGTTGCCTGGCCCACACCAGAGGGCTTTGAAGGCCTGACATCGGTAGCGAGGCGTGGGCCTAGAAGCAGAGGCACATGACACAAAGGGCATCGCGAGAATAATTGCTGTCATAAATTGTTAGAAATGGAGTCTCTTGTTGGCAGTGGCTTGTGCCCTGTCGAAGTAGGGATCCTCACTTTAGTCATGGTAAGGAAGCCACACACCTGAGATAACCCCTGCTCACCCCCTTGGTAGTTTGGCATAAGCAAACAGGCTTAAATCAGGCAATGTGTAAAGTATTTGTACACATACATAGTAGCACTGTGAAAACACCAGAAAGAGATTCCACACCAGTTTAGGAAAAGTCTAAATAAAACAGGACAAAAATGACAAAAATTCAACATACACAAGTAGAGATATCGGCCCATATTTATACTTTTTGACGCAAAACTGCGGTAACGCAGTTTTGCGTAAAAAAAATTAGCGCCGGCTAACGCCATTCTGAAGCACCATGCGGGCGCCGTATTTATTGAATGACGTTAGCCGGCGTTAGCCGCCGGCGCCGTCTGGTGTGCGTTAAAAGAAACGACGTACACCAGGCAGCGCCGGCGTAGGGGGATATGTGGCTTCGGCGTCAAGAAATGGGGCAAGTCAGGTTGAGGCAATTTTTTCGCCTCAACCCGATTTGCGCCATTTTTTTTCACTCCCAACCCCCATAGAAATGACTCCTGTCTCAGCAAAGACAGGAGTCATGCCCCCTTGCCCAATGGCCATGCCTTGTGTCCCCTGGGCATGGTCATTGGGCATAGTGGCATGTAGGGGGGCACAAATCAGGCCCCCCTATGCCCCATTTTTTTTTTTTTTTTAAACTTACCTGAACTTACCTTAATGTCCCTGGGATGGGTCCCTCCAGCCTTGGGTGTCCTCCTGGGGTGGGCAAGGGTGACAGGGGGTGTCCCTGGGGGCATGGGAGGGCACCTCTGGGCTCCTTCAGAGCCCACAGGTCCCTTAACGCCTGCCTTTTGCAGGCGCTAAAAAACGGCGCAAAAGCGGCCGTACGTAATTTTTTTGGACCCGCCCACTCCCGGGCGTGAATTTTGCCTGGGAGTATAAATCCGACGCACATGCCTCGGAGTCGATTTTTTAGACGGGAACGCCTACCTTGCATATAATTAACGCAAAGTAGGTGTCCACGCTAAAAAATGACGCTAACTCCATGGACTTTGGCGCTAGACGCGTCTAACGCCAAAGTATAAATATGGAGTTAGTTTTGCGTCGGAATTGCGTAAAAAAAAACGACGCAATTCCGGCGCAAACGGAGTATAAATATGCCCCATCATGTTTTAAAGTTAAAAGAGTCTTAATCCATAAGAATCAATGAATGCATTGTTTTAGCACAAAGTACCTGGTATGCATAAAAAATAAAGCCTCAGGAGGGGTGATGCGTCGGAAAAGCAAGTGATGAGTTGATTACGTACTCACAAGGGAGGCCGTGCTTCTATTCTTTCCCTCCCAGGTTGGCGATTGCTGGAAAATGGGCTACTGGTAAGGGAAGGTAAGTACCTACACTTAGCAATAGTCCACTAACCTCCACTTAGGCCCAATTAGGTCTAAGTAAATTAAGCCCAGGTTAACCCTTGGTAACTTGGCAACGAGCGACAAGGCTTAACTTAGGAGACAGAGTGTAAAGCATTCAAATATCACAAAACAGTAATTAAATAAAACACAGGAAACAGTTTTAAAAATCCAAAATCAATTTATAAAAATAGATTATATTTTTATCTTTAAAATGACACAAAAACGAATAAAATCGGATAAGGGGAACCGGAGATATGAATTTTTCAAGAATTATTGTTTTCTAGCGCCTAGAAACAAAAAGCACCAATCTGGTCATCTGGTCGCACCTTGACCATGCAAAGTCAAAGTTTAAGGGTGACCACGATGGAGCCCGGCTCGACTACAGCCCGCGGGAGGCCTCGGTCAAAAGTTTACCTTAGGACTTAGTCGTTTTTCTGAAGATTTTTTTCAGCGGGACAAACCTGCCAGTCCAATCCGACCTCCTGGAAGTCTTCCTTGGATACGTGTCGCAGGAGCCCTCGGTGGAGATTCTTACCTTTGGACTTAGTCATTTTTTCGAGGTGAAAATCCTTCGACCTTTGCAAACCTGGATCTTGATCCGACGTCCTTGGAGCCTTCCTCGGATGCGCTGTCTGGGAGGTCCCGGTCAACTTCCTACATTCGGACTTAGTCTCTTTTTTGGAGATTTTCTTCACTGGGACGAACCTGCAAGTCAGGCCGGGTCGTGGTTGGGGCAAGCTTGCTAGAGTTGAGGCGGCGGGTCGGTCCCTATATGGAGCTTTTTTCCAAAAGTTCTCCAAAGTTCTCCAAACTTCTGGATCTTCTCCCAGATGTCCATTTAAGGTTCTTTTGGGGTCCACAGCTCACCCCAAGGATCCAGGAGCTCTGAGATGCTCCTTGGGGGTTTGGACTACAACTCCAGAATGGACCTGGCGCAAACTCCTTTTTGGCCACTGGACAGTGGTCAGCTGGTTGGTTTCTTCAGGAGTTGGTGCAGGGGACTCTGGTTAGCAAGTTTCACCTGTAGCAAACAGGGAGTCCCTCCTTGAACCAGTTGAAGCCAGGCAAAGTCCTTCTTGTGGTGAAGCCCAAGTGTGCAGCTGGTGCAGTCCTTCAGAGTGCAGGGTCCAGGTGCAGGCCAGGGGTCCAGCAGGGCAGTCCTTCTTCTTCTGTAGTTCTTCCTGGTGGGGATCTGATAGGGAACTGAGGTGTGGGTGCAGGTCTGCCAGTTTTATCCTTGCTCCTGCGTGAAAAACAGGGGGGTCCTGGTTCTCCAATCAAGGGCAGGGTCCTTCCCCCTGTGATGACCACTTCCTGGGAAGTGTGGCAAAAATCAATCCCAGGGAGCAACATTCCTCAAAAATCCATCATGGCTCAAAGTGATTTTTGGAGGTTACATCTGTCTGAGCCCACCCACTGGTGTGGCTAAAAATCCTAAACACACCCCTCTCCTGCCCTCTCCTCATCTAATCAAGGGGGCACCTAATTGTCTGGGTTTGCAGGATGTGGGGGTGTTGCTGGGTTGCTCCAAATGTCCTTCTCTGCCTTTGAAGACCAGTTTGGCAGCCCTCCCCCCTTCCAGCCTCACCATCTGCTGAGGGGGAGATCTCCTCCCACCGGCACATCTCTTTGTGTGGAGCCAGGCCACTTCACACCTCATCAAGGCAGCCTGGCCAGGCTACCAGAGGCTGGCCAATCACAGCACAGCAGCAAAAAACAATTCAGGACTGAAGTTGGCAACATTTCAGGTAAAGTTTAAAACTCTGTACCTGAACAAGTTATATTATATCCAACAACTGGAAGTTGTGGGAATTATTATAACAATTAATTTGATACCAAACTCTTGGTATCTGTTACTTAAGGGGACTTTTAAAATTGAAATAAAGTCTCCCTATTCTAGCCTATGGAGGAAATTCACTACAATGAGGGAAAAATGAATTTGGCTTTTTTTACCTCACCAGGGCTTAT